>NC_089828.1:9577054-9902411 GCF_035046505.1 Tiliqua scincoides
TCCAGTGTTGCCTTCCAAAGAACAAAGAACTACTAAAGTGGGGGGGGGGGATCCTGGGCCTTGCTTGCCAGTGGGCAGGTGTGCCTTGGCCATTGGCGATACTGGTTCCTGTGCCACCTGGGTCCAGGACTACAGGGTGCTAAACCCCCTCCAAGTGCCAACCCTGGCAGGGGAAGGGGTGGGGAGCGAGGAAGATGGCACCATCCTCACAGGTGTGGCACTGTGGGGTATTTGCCCCTCTTGTCCCCTAGGAATGCCACTGGCTTTGGCAACTGCTCCCCCAAATGCACAGCCCCCTGTAGTCCTTCCTGCAGATCTACAGCACCATTTCAGACAGGAACAGCAGAGAAGCTTCAGGCAGGTCCTGAAGGCAGCTAATGAGTCTTTTCCTCTTGTGACCAACACACCAATTGGTCTGGTGTGACTGTGAGGAGCTGCGCTGGTCACCAGGGGCCCCCAGTGTGTCTCCCTTCAAGGGCAGAAAGGCGAGGACCAGACTTCCTGGCTTGTCCACACTTCTGGGCTGAGGCCAGAAAACGGCATGGAGTCAGACCTGGAGCATAATGGCACTGGCCGGGTTCCATCTCACTGAAATGTTTAGGAATTTTAAACCTGCCTTTCTGTGCAAGAACCTTGGCCCCTCCTCCCTCCTCCAGGGTTCCTTCTTCTCCACTGCAAATAGCTCCTCCTTCAGTCCAAAGCTTCAGCATCAAGAGGCTTCCTGGGGCTGGCCCCTAATGTAGGAGCTGAAAGCCAAGGCCAAGTGTACCTAGGTAGGGCTGGGGAAAGGTTGGCCAGCCAGGGTGTGGGGATGATAACATAAGAACAGCCCCACTGAATCAGGCCATAGGTCCATCTAGTCCAGCTTCCTGTATCTCACAGCAGCCCACCAAATGCCCCAGAGAGCACACCAGATAACAAGAGACCTCATCCTGGTGCCCTCCCTTGCATCTGGCATTCTGACATAGCCCATTTCTAAAATCAGGAGGTTGCACATGTACATCATGGCTTGTAACCCGTAATGGATTTTTCCTCCAGAAACTTGTCCAATCCCCTTTTAAAGGCATCCAGGCCAGATGCCATCACCACATCCTGTGGCAAGGAGTTTCACAGACCAATCACACGGCGAGTAAAGAAATAATTTGTTTGTCCTAACTCTCCCAACACTCAATTTTAGTGGATGTCCCCTGGTTCTGGTGTTATGGGAGAGTGTAAAGAGCATCTCTCTATCCACTTTATCCTTCCCATGCATAATTTTGTATGTCTCAATCATGTCCCCCCTCAGGTGTTTCCTGTCTAGGCTGAAGGGGCCCAAACGCCGTAGCCTTTTCTCATAAGGAAGGTGCCCCAGCCCAGTAATCATCTTAGTCGCTCTCTTTTGCACCTTTTCCATTTCCACTATGTCTTTTTTGAGATGCGGCGACCAGAACTGGACACAATACTCCAGATGTGGCCTTACCATCGATTTGTACAACGGCATTACAATATTAGCTGCTTTGTTCTCAATACTTTCTCTAATGATCCCAAGCATAGAATTGGCCTTCTTCACTGCCGCCGCACATTGGGTCGACACTTTCATCGACTTGTCCACCCCCCCCCCAAGATCTCTCTCCTGATCTGCCACAGACAGCTCAGAACCCATCAGCCTATATGTGAAGTTTTGAGTTTTTGCCCCAATGTGCATGACTTTACACTTACTTACATTGAAACGCATCTGCCATTTTGCTGCCCATTCTGCCAGTCTGGAGAGATCCTTCTGGAGCTCCTCACAATCACTTCTGGTCTTCACCACTCAGAAAAGAGCAGCAGAACCAACACCCAGAGCACAAGGTGACCAATTGCCTCTCCTGAAAAGGCTGGTTTGTGCACACTAAGGGAGACTGCTGGTTCCTATGGCTCCTCCTTGTCTTCTCTGGGCTGGGGTACAATCAAGACAGTTTTGTACTTCCCTTCTGGAGGTGCCTGGCAGGCCTCACAAAGCTGCAGATTTCTGGCATAAACAGTGCCTGCACCCACCACACAGAGGGCTTCTGGTGTGTATACAAAACAGGCAGATGGCGAAAGAGATAGGGCCATGGACATCCAGGTAAGGCTGCTTAGCCACAGTGGCAGGCAGGCTGTCCCAGCACCAGACAAGGCAGCATCCTGCTCTGACTTGTGCAACAAAAGACTGACGGCGGCGGGTCCTTTTTCTTCCAAAAGCTGGTCTGGCAAGAGATATATTGCCTGCCATATTCAGTATGCCCAGTTTCTGGCCCAGCAACACAGTTACAGACCAGCCAGGTGCAGGCTACAGAGAAAGTTCCAGCGGCCCGGTGTGGCATTTTTATTGGAAGCCACAGCTGCCTGACCTTGATGGAGGTAGAGCCAAATGCAGCAGAAAATTAAGATATTTTTGGCCTGGAAAACATACAGAATATGGAACTCACTGCCACAAGATGACTTCACAAGCTGGGTAGTAAAAAGTGATTTGACACCTGACTGCTGAATAGAACCTCTTTATTTGGATGTGGAACATCCTGAGTAGCAGTAGCTGCTGGTGGAAAGAAATTGGGGCCTACTCTAAGGGCACAATCCTAACCCCTTATGTCAGTGCTTTCCAGCACTGACATAAGGGCAATGCAGCATTGAGGTAAGGGAACAAACATTCCCTTACTTTGAGGAGGCCTCCATGAGTCATACCCAACTGCAGGATGCAGCACATGCCCCATTGGCACCGCTATGCCAGTGCTGGAAAGCACTGGCATAAGGGGTTAGGATTGCGCCCCAAGAGAGTTAAGGGACGTCCCTTAGCACTAAATATTAACATTTGAAAGAAGATTAAAAACGATAAAATATAAAAGAAATGCAGATCACAAAAACCAGGTCAGTGCTGAATTTAAGTGACAATTCATGGAAAACAGAAACATTTTGATGAGATGCTTGGTGCTGAACATTTCGATGTTTATGAATTGTGATGTCGGACAATTGCAAGGTCCTGAGTGTGTGGAGGTTCCCGTGTTATTAAGATGAGTTTAATACTGGCTAATGGCTTGTTAAAATATTTCATAGGTGACCCAAGACAACAATACTCTAATTCAGTCATCCCAAATTGGTGGGTGGGTCATGACCCACCCGCCTGGGAAGCACTGGCCAATGCCCCTTTAAGAGGCGGGGAGAAGAGAAAGGAAGTAATGCTATCCCCAGTATCCTGCTGCTGCCCAGGAGGGGGGGTTTACTACTTACTTGCAGCCAGCGCTACAATCCTGGGGCGTGCGAGTGGGGGCTCCACAGGGCTCCCCATACCTACAAAATTGTAAAAAGGGAAAAGAGGCATTTCGGGTTTCAGCAGCTGAATTTGCACCAAGTTTGCTGGAAACGGACTGTGAGGTTCCAGAAGGAGCCGCTGAAGCATTTTGACAAAATAACTTGCTTCTGAGTGAATCTTTGTACTTCTGACTGTCTGGATTTGGGTTTCTCGGGTCGCGCAATGCCAGAATAAAGCGCTGCAGTTCTCTCGGCTGCCGCGGCTCCTCAAGCGTTAGTTTCCTCCTTTCATCCTGTTCTGTGACTTGTAAGTGACACGCACCGCGTCTACCGGCGCCCATTTCCACGGGGACTGGGAGGCTGGGCATCCAGGTTCGGAGGGCTCCAGAGGCGGGTGTTGGGGGCGCAGAGCCGGTCTGGGGGACCCGACCTGCCGCGGCGGCCTGCGCAGGCAGCGGGGCCCCGTTTCCCACGCCCGGCCCTGCACGGCCCCTGGAAGGAGCTGCGGGCGGGCGCCTTCCGGAGCCGCTGCGTGCCCCCCTCGCCCGGCCCAGGCCCGGCTTCGGCGCGCCCCCGGCGGCTGCGCCCCCAGGAGCTTCCCCGGGGCAGGCAGGCAGTTCGACCGCTGCGTGCAGCGCCGCCTTCGCCCGCCAGGGGCCGCCCGCCCCGCGGTGGAGAGGCGCCGCCGACGGACCAGCGCGCCCCGCGTCCATTGGGCGGCCCTGGCGTCAGCGCCGCCGATTGGCCGGCGCTCGGCGTGGCGCTTCCCGGCGAGGCTGTGCTGCCAGGACAGGGCGGGCGCGCGGCCGGGCAGGTGAGCGGCGGGGGACGCGCCAGCACGCCGACGCCCCCAGCCGCGGGAGGAGCCCGGCGCCGGTGCGGGGAGCTGTTCGCCGCGGCCACGGAGGAGGCCCGCGAGGGCCCAGCGCGCCTGGCAGCGCTGGCGCGCCCGCCCCGCCCCTCGTGTGGATGCGGGTGGGGCCGGACGTGGCCCGGGAGCGGCTGCTCCTCCCCCTCCCGGCGTCCCCGCAAGCAGCTGCCCGACGCAGGCCCCGGGCCGCCCTCGGCCGGCTCCTCCGCAGGCCGAGCCGGGCTCTGAGCAGGGCGGGCTGAGCGTCCCCCTCCCGCTCGCAGGTCGCCGGTCCCCGAAGAGCCTCCCCGAGTGCGCCGCGCCGCTAGCCGGGGACCTGCGGCGCTTTGAGGGCCGCCTAGCGCGCCCCGGCCGGGCTCCCTCCCTGCTCCCGGGGCCTGCCCGTCCCGCCTGACTCCGGCTCGCTTGCAGAGCGGGATGGTTGGCCAGCCGGGCTGGCATGTCGTCCTGGACGACCACCCTGGAGGGCGCAGCGGCTGCTCCCCGGTTCTTTGTGGGTTCCCGAGATGAAGAGGCGGACTGCCCGGAACCGGACCTGAGCATGGCCGAGCCCGACTTCTTCGAAGACGAGGAGGAAGGGGGCGGGGAGTCGGTAAGGGCCTGCCCTGCCCTGCGGGAGGAGGGAGCCGCGGCCTGGCCTGGCCTGGCCTGGCGCCAACCGTCTGCTGCCTCCTTCAGCCTCCGGAGCAGCAGATCGTGGTGGGCATCTGCGCCATGAGCAAGAAGTCCAAGTCGAAGCCCATGACACAGATCCTGCAGCGCCTGTGCAAGTTTGAGTACATCGCGGTGGTGATCATGGGGGAGGACGTCATTCTGAACGAGCCCGTGGAGAACTGGCCGCCCTGCGACTGCCTCATCTCCTTCCACTCCAAAGGTGGAGGCTCCCCCCACACCCCTGGCTGCTTTGCCCCACAGTGCCTGTGGCTTGACCGCGGCTTCTCCTCCTCTGTTGTCTTCCAGGGTTCCCACTGGATAAGGCCGTGGCTTACGCCAAGCTTCGCAATCCTTTCCTGATTAACGACCTTGATATGCAGTATTATATCCAGGACAGGTAGGGTGCAGCTGGGGTCCCCTGACATGGTGGAACCCCTCCAGCTGCCCTTTCCCAGGGCTGGGTGTGGTCAGGGTGTCACCTGCCAACCTGTAAGGATGAATTCGCCCCCCAATTCCGCTGCTGACCTGCCAGGGTGCCACCTACCAGTGTGCACCGGGCCACCCACACCTGCTTCTGCTCTGCCCCAGTTCTCAGTTGGGAGCTCCTGGGAGCAGAACCTCTTGGCTTCCAGCAGTTTCTCTGCCGGCCCCTTTTGGAGACATGGGAGCAGACGGCAGTACATGCTTCCCATCCTCTCTAGGCACCGAAGCCTGGCAGGTGGCGGAGAGCAGGGCAACTGCTGCCTGAGACGAGGGGTTCAACCAGCCTTGTGACTGGGCAGCTCTTGTGGAAGATCTCAGTTAAGTTTGGAAGGATATAGCTGGCCTTTGGTGGTGCTTCGGAAGCTGGTGTGGGACTGAGCAGGACTTTGGGTGTTGGAGGGCAGTGGATGAGCAGGTTAGAGCTTCAGGGTCAGCAAGGTCTAAGCGGGCAGGTGCAACATAAGTAGCTATATGTAGTTTTGCCCTTGAAACTACAAAGGAAGTGCTTGAGGTTCGTTACTCAGAGTGCTACATCCCAATTTAACACTCTGAGGGAAGGTATAGCAGACAACAGCTTGTATAACAGCTCCTTATAGCAGACAACAGCTGGTACCAAAGTAAGGCAGCAAGGAGGCCGTTGCCTCAGATCATGCGCAAGTGTAACTAGAAGCAGCTAACTTTTTACACTCATTTCAACTCATAGGCGTGGCTAGCAAAATTAAGGGGACAAGGATCCAGTAACTTTCCACTTTCACTGCTCAGTCACCCACCCACTGGCCTGTCCTTCCACTCTTTACCATAATGAGCTGGACCATACTGGAGAGATAAGAGACCACAGGTACTTTGAAGTAGGTCACCTTTGCTCTGAGGTATTGTTGTTGCAGACTGACTTTTGAGGCCCAGCTATCTCTAGGACAAGACAATGGGTGAGGGGTGGCTTGCAGCTTCTTGCTAACAGGCATCTTTAAAGACAGAGTCAGAACTGATGTTAAAATAGCGTTATTTTGGCCAGAGTTTAGTGAGAGCTCTTGGCTCACTGCATCAGTACCTTTTGCACCATTAGTGCAGGGGGTACTGTCTGGGTTCCCAGTGTTGCTCATCCCCTCTGAGACTGAGGGCTTGTCTTGTCTCCCCCCCCCCCCCCCCGCCTGCAGCCCAGAGAGGATCCGCTGTGCTGTGATGAAGGGAAGTGGGCAGGGTAGCAGACCAAGAGGGTCCTCCCTGCTGGCAGTCTTCCCTGCCTTCAGGTGCTCTGTGTCTCTGCAGGCGGGAGGTGTACCGGATCCTTCAGGAAGAGGGAATAGACCTGCCCCGCTATGCTGTGCTTAACCGAGATCCTGACAAGCCGGAGGGTGAGTGGGCTGCCAGGTCGTGTGGGGGGGGGAAGGGCTGCAGGTTCTGCTTGTGGCTTGGAGGTGGTGGCTGCAGGAGCGTTGTTGAGGCAGGCTGGGCTGGCTCCGAGACTGCTGCAGTAGGAGCAGTGATCAGCAGGCGCACTCAGGGTGTTTGCCTCCTGGGGCTGCGTCACCAGTGATAGGCTTCTTAGACCACTCTTGCCACCAGCCCCCATTCCCTGTTTCACATGAGGGGGCAGCTTCGGAAGCAGCCCTGCATGCTCCCCCATTTTGCCAGGGTCCTGGTGTCCTTGCCATGCAGCGCGGTCCCTTTGTGGCCCTGGAGCGGCACCTGTGCTCCGGCCTCCTGGCCTAGTGAGGAGGGGCTATCAGGCCCTTTGCGTCTGACACAGCCCTGCTCTTGCTGCAGAGTGCAACCTCGTGGAGGGGGAGGATCAGGTGGAGGTGAATGGTTCCATCTTCCCCAAGCCCTTCGTGGAGAAACCTGTTAGCGCTGAGGACCACAATGTCTACATCTACTATCCCACCTCCGCAGGCGGGGGCAGCCAACGCCTCTTTCGCAAGGTGAGGTGGGGGTCCTGGTGAGGAGGAGCAGGCCGGCTGGACAAGAGGCTTGCCTTGACGGCTGCTGTGTGGCTGTGCAGGATTCCAGGGCTGTGCTGGCTTTGCAGCTGCAATGGGGGGTGTGGGGCAGAGTCTGATGTGTTCATGGAACAGCAGCAGCAACTGGAGCTGAGCTGGAACCTCACCAGCTGGGGGCAGCTCCAAGCACGCTGTTCTTTGGCTCTGTGCAGCCAGTGTTGACTGGGCCTCCTGTAGCCCAGAGTGAGTACTTCCTTGTTCTCTCCACTGCGATCTCTGCGATCTGTTCCCAGTTGTGTTCCTTCTGTGTATGGGACTCAATAAGGGGGTGGTGGGGTGCTTCCTCCTCTTGGGTATGTTGGAGAGGCAGAGCATGGACCCTAGGAGCAGGAGAGGCTCCTCGGACAAGGCCTATGAGCCCCCATGCTGAAGACTCTTGCCTGACCGGCCCCAAGCAGCAGGGGTTCGCTGTCCCCGCACTGCCCAGCAACCCAGGCCCCACGGGGATGCATCAGGTCTGCTGCAGAGGCTCCTCTCTGCCAGGGTCCACTCAAGAGACTTGCAGGGAGTAGGTTGGCAGCAGATGGGGAGCCTCCTCTATGCGCCCCCCCCCCACCAGGCAGCAAGCAGAGCAGAGTCGTCCCCTGGCTTTGTTGTGGCTGCATGTGGCGCTCGGGGAGGGGGGGGGGAGTGCTTGCCTGGTGTTGCCTGGCTTCTGGGCAAAGGTGGCTGGGGTATGCATACACATTCCAAGAATGGGGGGGGGGGGAGTGTTTGTCAGTAGGGATCTTTGCAGGGTTTGTTCCAGCTCTTCCTTGTCCAAACCAGACCTCACTGCTGTCCTGAAAGGTTGTGAGGTGTTCTTGTTTAGGCAGAGGTGGGCCAAGTTTTGTTCTATTTATTCACATAAAACTTGTGCTCCCTGATTTCATGTTCTATCAAAGGAGCAAAAAGATGTCCTACAGCAGATATCCAAACAATACCATAGACATTGAGCACACTGAAGGATAATTTGGCACTTGAGCAATGGAGAAAACGGAATTGACTGCCAGGAGCACAGGCAGGGAGCACCTCTCAGTCTCTGCCAAGCCAGGGGAAGCCACCTTGTGCTTACTGTCTACTCAGAGAGAGAATTGACAGTCGCTGCCAGGTCTCTCCACAGCCTGAGAAGACTCAGAATCCTCCCTCCACTCCCAGCCCCAGAGTGTGAGTGGTGGGGCACAGTCTCAGGTGACCAAGGTGGTGGACGGGCAGGTTTTGTGTGGCATGAAGCGCCCTTTGCACATCCAGGCCTTGACAGGTCTGAGCTGGCACCTTGCCAGCAAAAGGTGGTGGAGATTTTTTTCCCTGATCCCCCCCTGATTTTTTCTCTGTTTTTCATCGTTCGGTCTAAAAAGAGTTGGAAGTGTGCCCTGGCCAAGCAGCATAACTCTTTACAAACAGTGAATGGTGTTCCACAGCACTCTTCAGAAAACCGGCAGGCAGGAGAGAAGTGTCCTAAAGGAGACCAGAGCTCTGCTAGCATGGCTGCTTGTCTCTTGGCCACACTTCTGCCTGTCTGTTGGGCAGGGGGCCATTCCTAGGGTGGGCAGTGGGACCTTGCTGAGGCACATCAGGCATGGGACTCTGCCTCTAGAGGGCTTGCGGGTCCCCCTTGGCATGGGAGGGCATGCCAGAGGCTTCCGCCTGGCCCCCCCATGCTGCCTGCCTGCAACTCGCCCGTGGGCTTCTCCTCCACTGCACGCACTCGCTGAGTTTTCCTTCTCTTCCAGATTGGGAGCCGGAGCAGCGTCTACTCTCCAGAGAGCAGCGTCAGGAAAACAGGGTCGTATATCTATGAGGAGTTCATGCCTACAGACGGCACAGATGTCAAGGTGGGGGGAGGAGATGGGGGAAGGACAGATGAAGCAAGAAATCCTAACATAGAGAATTCCTCCAGAATTCCCATTGGGTGATGGAGGGTGTGGGGAGAATTGGCCGGGACTCAGGAGTGGCACCTCTTGGCTTCTGGGGCACAGGTGTATACAGTTGGCCCAGACTATGCTCATGCAGAGGCCCGGAAGTCTCCTGCTCTTGATGGAAAGGTGGAGCGGGACAGTGAAGGGAAAGAGATTCGCTACCCAGTGATGTTGACAGCCATGGAAAAGCTGGTGGCCAGAAAGGTCTGCGTGGCCTTCAAGGTGAGCCTCCCCCCCCCCCAGGGCTTTGGCTTTCCTTCTGGCTCTTGGGGCAGAGGGCCTTGAGCTTTCTTCCCTCAAGTCTTCCTCCCCCTCAAGTGGACCCACTGGGAGCATCGGGCCCTTTGCATGCGCCTGTCTGCCTCCATGTTGCCAGCCCGTCCTGTCTGGGGTGCCCCGAGGGGGAGCACTTTAGGAGCTCTTGCATATCTACCCTTGCACCAGCCCTGGCAGAGGCTTCCAGGGGGCTCTTTGTGCTCCCAGAACCTCTGCCGTTTCTGACAAAGCGGCTCCAAGGCTGGGAGGGCCACCCAGGTTGGTTTGCTGTGGCCGGGCCAGAGTCTGCTTGTCTGTGGTCCTGGCGCACAAGCCTGCTGGACACCCTGGTGTCCCCTTTTGCCCCCTGCAGCAGACGGTGTGTGGCTTTGACCTCCTGCGGGCCAACGGGCATTCGTTTGTCTGTGACGTCAATGGTTTCAGCTTTGTGAAGAACTCCATGAAGTACTACGATGACTGTGCCAAGATCCTAGGGTGTGTGGGGCTTCTGGCAGACAGCATGCAGGGCCCTCTTCAAGGGCCCCTCCAGCCCCAGCCAAACCTGCCTCACCCTGGCACCTAAAAGTCACCACTGGCTGGAGTGGGTGGGTGGGCTGGGCATGGCAGTGGTCCTGGCGGGGTCTGCATTCTCTCCTGCTCTTTCTCTCCTCCCCAGGAACATTGTAATGCGTGAACTGGCCCCCCAGTTCCAGATCCCCTGGTCCATCCCCACTGAGGCAGAGGACATTCCTATTGTGCCCACGACATCAGGGACAATGTGAGTACTGCAGGGCTTGGCGTTATTGGGCTGGGGCTTCCTGTAGGAGCTGGTGGGGCGCAGCATTCAGAGCTTGTGCTGTTGGGAGAAAGGGAGACACTGTGAGACATGGTGTGGTGTTTGGACAGCAGGGGTGGGCAGGCTCTCCTTCAGAGGAGGAAGGGGGGAAGACTGCGAAGGTGGGCCTTGCACCAGACTTTCTGCTGCTTCTGCTTGGAGAGTCAGTTCCCTCCCAGTTTCTGTCTTTTCTTGCTAGGTTCTGCATCCTTTTCAGAGAGTCTTGCGTTGGGAGGTTGCTGCTTTCTCTGCCTTTAGCTCCCCCCCCAACCCATCCCTGAATCAAAAGAAGCCTTGCTGTAGAGCAGCCAAATGAGGAATCAAATTGTCCTCTTGAAATGAGCCTCATCGCATAGACTCACTGAATGTCTGAGTTGGAAGGATAATTGCTGGTTGTCTAGTCCAGTCCCCGCTCAGTTGAGGTGAAGACAGTGTCCCTGACAGGTGGTTGTCTGGTCTCTGCTGGAAAATGTCCAGTAATAGAGAGTCCACAGTGGTACCGGGCAGATTGTTCTAGTGCTGGATAGTTCCTACAGTTCGAAAGTCCTTCCTGTTTGACTTCGTTCTGCTCCGTAATTTCAATAAGGTGCCTGAGGGGGGCTTGACTGAGACATACAAAATTGTGCACGGGATGGGTAATGTGTGTGAGAGAATATCCCTCTATCCACAACACCAGAACCAGGGAACATCTACTGAAATTGACAGGTGGGAGAATCAGAACAGACAATAAGAAATGTTTATTTACCGAGCGTGTGTTTAATCTGTGGAACTCCTTGCCACAGGATATGGTGATGGCATCTAAATCAGATGCCCTTAAAAGGGGACTGGACAGATGGAGGAAGGATCATCACAAGTGACAAGTCACAATGACTGTATGCGTTGAAGCTCCATCACTTTCCTGGAAGTATTCCCCACTGAATCCAGTGGAACTTACTTCTAAGTAGGCAGGCCTAGGGAAACATCAGGAGCAGCAACCCCCTGTCCCCTTTCCAGCAGGAAGAGGGAGGGTTGCCCCCCCCCCAACCTGGCAGAGCGAAATATCCAGGAAAAGCTGTTCTCACTGCTACCTCAAGCAAGGGGGGTGGACGGCTGCCTTTGAGAGCCGAGGGCGAGCGGTGGACAGGGACCACCATGTCTCTTCTGAGGTCTCAAGGCTCACCAAAGCCAAGAATCATGTGGGACTTCCCACCATATGGTCAAAGACCCACATGACAGACATTGCTGGGAATGGATGGGCCAGAGGGAGGCAGTGCCCCCCGAGCAGACCATGGACAGTGTGCCTGACACAGCACATTGGACGCTTTGCCCGCAGGATGGAGCTGCGCTGCGTCATTGCTGTCATACGGCATGGTGATCGCACCCCTAAGCAGAAAATGAAGATGGAGGTGAAGCACCCCAGGTAGCTGGAGAAAGGGGTGAGAAGGAGGGGTGCCCTCAGGGTCTGGGGGGCCGCCCCTCTGTCAAGCACCCTTCTGGTTTGCTCCTAGCTTCTGGAGGCCTTGCTCTCCTGGCTGGCCCTGCAGCTGCCTTAAGCCTGTCTCTGCCCCTGCAGGTTCTTTGCACTGTTTGAGAAGTACGAGGGCTACAAGACTGGGAAACTGAAACTGAAGAGACCGGAGCAGCTTCAGGTGAGGGGAGGTCCTCTGGAGTGGGACAGGGAGGTGGGGGTCTTGCTCTGCCTGCATGTTGCAAGGCAGCTCTGGCAGGTCTGGCTCTGCCTGTGTGTAGCAAGGGAGCTCTGGAAGGCACCAGGGCTGTTGAACGAAGGCTCTCTGTTGGCCTGTAAGGAAGGGAGGGAGGAGGGCATTAGCAGTTGCCTGTGTGTGTGAGGGGGGAGGCTGCCCTGGGCCTAGGACGATGGGCCTCTGCTGTATGGGTCCAGGCAAGACCAGGCCCTCTGCCTTCTGCCAGGAGGTGCTGGACATTGCCCGCTTGCTGGTGTTGGAGCCGGGCACTCAGGAGGACAGCGAGACCGAGGAGCGAAAGTCCAAGCTGGAGCAGCTCAAGACCGTCTTAGAGATGTGAGAAGGGGCGAGAGAAAAGTCTCTTGGGGGGAGGGCCAGGCCTGGCAGCAGTTCTGTCTCAAGGCCCTTTGGTGCCCCACTGTGTGGGATGCCTGGTGGCTCCTCTGCTATCAGGGTGCTGGGTCTTGGGCCTCAGCTGGAAGCAGCCTGTGAGGTGTGCAGGGCCAAGGAGAGATGTGGGAGTGGAGGGGTGGGTACTGGCTTGGCTGCAGTGCAGGTGCCGGGGGAACCTCCTTTCATGCCAGGATGTGGGTCTTGTTCTTTCTTTCCTTGTGGCAGGTATGGGCACTTCTCTGGCATTAACCGCAAGGTGCAGCTGACATATCTGCCCCACGGACGCCCGAAGGCCTCCAGTGAAGACGAAGGCAGGTGTCTGGTTGGAAGGAGGTTGGCCCTTGAACCTCCAAGGAGTAGGCACTCTGCCACTGCTTAGTGTTGGATATGTTGCCCCTGATGCTGCCAACGCGGTCTCCTCCAAACACCTACCCCCCTCTCAAGGCATGAGAAGCTGGACGGGGTTGACGCTGCCTCTCTGCCCTCAGACGCTCGTAAGGAGGCCTCGCCGTCGCTGCTGCTGGTGCTGAAGTGGGGGGGAGAGCTGACACCAACTGGCAGAGTTCAGGCGGAGGAACTGGGCCGGGCCTTCCGCTGCATGTACCCAGGGGGCCAAGGTGAGGCCAGGTGTGGGGAGCAGCCTTGGCTTTCTTGGAAGGTTACAGGGAAAGGCTGCACAGCCTCTGAGCTCGGGGGAGTGGCCTTTGGGACCACCAGTGTTGACCTCTCACAGTCAGGCCTTTCTTATGGTTCCACAGGGGCTTCCTTGCCTTTGTGTCTTGATGTGCAACACCTGTGTCCCCTGGGGGCTGATGTACTCCTAACGCTGGGTTTTGATTCCTGGCCGAATGTGCCTCCATTGCAGATAGAAAGGCAGAGGGAACTGGATGGAGCGGGTGGCAGTTACTGGAAGCTCTTCTTCCGCTCAGCTGGGCGTCCCACACCGCTCCCTCCTTCCCACACCCCTTCCCGCTCTGTCTGCCTCCCAGCCCCTGGAACTGGCCTTGGGCTGGCATGTCTGGGAGGTGATGATGTGATACCAGGGGTGCTTGGAGCAGTTCCAGTCACGCAGGGGTTGGACTGGGCTGCAGACAAGCTCCTTGGCCTGAGGGACGCCTCACTAAGCGGGAAGGCAGTTGTTACTTTTTAACGACTCATCGTCATCCTTTCAAAAAAAACAAGATTGCTCGTTAGCATAAGTGACGGGGTGGGCTGCAGAAAGAAGATGGGTGGGATGCAAGAAGTTCGTCTCACGTGGAACGTGGCCCCAGCGCAGCAGCAGCAGCAGCAGCAGCTGCTCCTCATTGGAAGCGGCTGAAGCCCTGGAAGGGGCCAGTCGCTTGCCGCATCCCACCACGGAGGCACCAAGGTGCAGAGGTGTGCCGGAATTGCACCCTGGAGCCCTGCGACCTCCTTCTACCCACCCACACCTGTGGGGCAGGGTGGAAGCTGCTTTGGGCTGCATGCAGGTGCCCCGAATTGGCACGGAGCTGTTCTGCACACAGGGGACTATGCCGGCTTCCCAGGCTGCGGCCTCCTCCGCCTGCACAGCACCTACCGCCATGATCTTAAGATCTACGCTTCAGATGAAGGCAGAGTCCAGATGACAGCTGCAGCCTTTGCAAAGGTGCCTCTCCCTGCCCTCCCTGGTGCCAGTGGGCAGTCTGTCTGCCGGGAGATGCCGGTGGGTCGGTGGGGGGGAATTGCAGCACCCTCGGCCGGTCTTAGGGCCCTGGGCAGCTGAACAGTGACTGGCCGGTGTAACAGCCATCTCCTGTTGGGTGGTAGGAGGGCCTGGCCAAGAGCTGTTGCAGCTGGTCCCAGGGACGGGCTGCAGGAGACAGTCCTTGGTGCCACCTGGGGGTTCTCCTGGACAACCCCCCCCCCCATTATCAGGGCTTCTCCCACACTCTGCAGGGCCTCCTCGCCCTGGAGGGGGAGCTGACACCCATCCTGGTGCAGATGGTGAAGAGTGCCAACATGAACGGTCTTTTGGACAGCGACAGCGACTCCCTGAGCAGCTGCCAGCATCGGGTGAAGGCCCGCCTGCGGGAGATCATGCAGAAGGACGCGCCATTCGGAGGAGAGGACTACGAGAAGGTGCTGGACAGGGCTCGGGTGCTGGTTGTGCCCTGGGCTTCTGGCCTCCTTGTGCTGGGCCCCTCCGGAGGGCTCCCTTACCCAGCCTCTGGCTATGTCCAGCACAAGGGGCAGGCCTGCACCTGGTGTCTTCCTGCTTTCATGGCCATTGTTTGGTCAGAACGGTAGAGGGCTCCTTGGCCCCAATCCTGCTGTTGGTGACACCCTGTGTGGGGTGCAGGGGGAGAGGGGTGTGTTGGCTGCTGTGGATGGGGGCAGCCTGCAGAGGACCACAGCATTCAAGCCCGCGAGGCAGCCAAGCATCCTTTGCTTTGTTGCTGGCCTCCAGCTAGCACCCACAGGAAGCACCTCATTGGTCAAGTCCATGGGCCTCATCCGGAATCCTGTGGAGGTCTGTGACCAGGTCTTTGACCTGATTGAACGCCTCACCTCCCAGATCCAGAAGCGACTGGAAGATCCAAAATCTGCAGGTGAGGAGTGGCTGCAGGGTGGGGCTGGGTGTGTGGCCACCCAGCGGTGACCCTAGGTGTGTGGCTTCTTTAGACCTGCAGCTCTACCACGGAGAGACGCTGGAACTGATGCTGCAGCGCTGGCAGAAGCTGGAGCGGGACTTCCGGTTGAAGGACCGGCGGTATGACATCAGCAAGATCCCCGACATTTATGACTGCGTCAAGTATGACCTGCAGCACAACCCAACCCTCTGTCTGGAGGGCGCCTCCGAGCTGTTCCGGCTGTCCAAGGCCCTGGCTGACGTCGTCATCCCCCAGGTGTGCCCTGCAGGGCTGGAGCTCCGGGTGGGATGGGAGTGTGTGCTGCCAGTCTGCATGTCAGGACTGGGGGTGCCTTGGTGCCCACCTGGTGCCCCTCCCTCCCCCCCCTCAGGAATACGGCATCAGCAAGCATGAGAAGCTGGAGATTGCAGTGGGCTTCTGCCTGCCTCTTGTCCGGAAGATCCAGCTGGATCTGCAGAGGACCCATGAGGATGAGTCCGTCAACAAACTGCATCCCTTGTGAGCCCTCTTTGGGTGACGTTTCTTTTTTCTGGAGGGGGATAGGGGATTTCCCATGGCAGGAGGGGGTGTCTCAGGAAAGCATGGGGTGTGGAGAGGAGGGATGGTTGGTGCTGTGTGGCATGGGAACCTGTTGCTCCTGCTTCTCCTTCTCTAGGGGGCCTTCAAGAAGTCCCTTGTGATCATGCCACCTTGCCCTCTCGGCCCCCCCCACTGTACACTCTGGGTGTAGGAGGGCTGTCAGCTCACCCCAAGACTGGGGGCTGCTCAGATGTCTTGAGAGGCTTCTCCGAGGCACCCAGCAGTATTAAATGACCGAGGCCCACGGAGGCAACGTTGCTTGCTGGCCTTGGGCAGCTGCCTACCTGTGCTGCTGGGCCTGCTTCTTGTAGCCCTGATCTTTGAGACCTTGTGCCCTGGGTATCCTGGGAACCTGCCCTGCCGTGCCCCCAAATGTTTCCAAGCGGGGACTTGGAAAGAGACTGGTGTGTGACGTTCTGGGCGCCAGCCACAACCCTGTGGCTGGTGCTGCCCCCGACCAGCTGACTGGCTTGCTTTCAGGTACTCACGGGGGGTGCTGTCCCCTGGGCGCCATGTCCGGACACGCCTGTATTTCACCAGCGAGAGCCACGTCCACTCCTTGCTCAGCATCTTCCGCTACGGGGGCCTCCTGGATGTAAGTGAGGACCCTGGCCCCTCGCCCTGGTCTGCCCCCAAGAGACTAGCTCTGGGGTGGAAAGGACTGTTAGCAGGGGCAGCTGATACCTCTGCTTCCTGGAACGGGTTTGCCTGGGGCCTTGTTAAAGGCTGACACTGGTCCGGGGAGAGAAGCACAAGGTCGAGTGGAACTCTCCTTGTGACTTGGAAGCCAGGCGGGTGGCCCGGTGCAGGCAGTGGGCTTACTGTGGCAGGTCACTCACCTCTCCCTCCACCTCCTTCTCCTCTGTCCTTTCTTGGGGACAGCATTTTCCCCTCCCTGGGTCTTTAGAGTGCTGAGGGTTTGTCTCCTTTCTCTGCATGTGTTGACTGCCTTTGTTGGTCTGAGTGGAGCGGGGAGGGGATGAAGTGCCACAAGAAGGACCCAGAGTTTTGTGGACTCCTTGCCCTGTGCAAGCCAGCCCCCCAGCCCTGTCAGCCTCAGAGCCCACTCTGGGGGGGAGGGGTTCTCTGCAGAATCCTTCCTGGGACAGGGAAGCGGAGGGGAGAGCTGGGCCATCTGCCTGGGCTACCCTCATCTCCTGCAACAGATCAATGTCTTCTTGGCTGGTCACCTCCTTGCCTCTTGTGCGGTAGGAATCCCAAGACCCCCAGTGGAAGCGGGCCATGGACTACCTTGGGGCCATTTCGGAGCTGAACTACATGACGCAGATCGTGATCATGCTGTATGAGGACAACAATAAAGTGAGGGTTGGGGCAGGAGCAGCCTGGGACGGGGACAATGCCCGCTTGCCTTTCTGCTCCAAGGGAATGCTCTGGCTTGCTGCCCTGGCAGGACCCCTCGTCTGAGGAGAGGTTCCATGTGGAGCTGCACTTCAGCCCGGGTGTGAAGGGCTGCGAGGAGAACGGTGGTGCCCCAGCAGGCTGCGGCTTCCGTCCAGCATCAGTAGAGGTATGCCTGCTGCCCCCACCCTTGGGAAGGCCCTGGTTACCCACCTGTGGGGAAGCCGTTTCTGCCCTGGCTCCTGAGGAGTGGAGCGGCTGCCCTGAAGGGGCCTTCAGATGCAAACAGGGTGCTGGGGGCCTCCCCTGTACCTCCAGAGCAGCTGCTGGCTGCAGGGAGAGGCTGTGAAGTGCCCTCCGGTGGTGCTGGTGTTGGCGTTCTCCTTGAAGGGCGCAGTGGGGAAAGGGGCAAGGCTGGAGATGGTCCTTGTCTTTCCATGCAGAAGGAAGCCAAGCAGTCAGAGCAGGGTAGCGCAGGAGACCTGCCTCCCAAGGCCCCTGATGATGCAGACCAGGCTTCACAGCTATCCGCAGAGCCCGTCTTTGCTCAGCGGCGGTCACCTCTGATCCGGAACCGCAAGACCGGCTCAATGGAGGTAGTCCCAAGGGAGGGGGAGGCCAGGGGCACAGGGGGAGGAGTGATTGGGGGGCCCTGCCGCTTCCTGGCTTTGTGACATGCCTGAGGGCCAGACTGGAGTAGCCCCTTCCCTACCTTGGGTCTCTGGAGAAGAGGCTGCCTGTGCTGCTGAGTGTCTTCTCCGGCTTCCCAGCTCCTGGGCAGAGGCAGGAGCCTGTGTCCCTCCCCAAGTCTCCTCCCCCCCCCCCCCGCTGATGAGGCCTGGCAGACCACTGGCCAGTGGCTTGTTTTGTGGCAGGTGCTGTCAGAGTCCTCTTCCAAGGCAGGTGGATATCGCCTCTTCTCCTACTCTCGACACTCCTCCGAAGTCAAGCAGAGCGGCTTAGGTACAAGGCCTTCCCCTCTTCTGTTTGTCTGGCTGGCTCCCGGTCGATGTCTCTCGTGTCAGAGTGAGGCCTTTTTCTCTGGCAGGCCCCGATTGCTCCTGCAGGAAGAGGGACCCAATGCTTTCCTTTCACACCCTCGTTTTCACAGGAAGGGAATCTCGCAGGCTTGTGGCAGCAGCAAGAGGGGTGCTGCAGATGCCCGCAGGCTCACTGGTGTGAGGCGTGCAGCCTGTCCCTTTGGGGGCAAGCCTGGGGAAGAGGCTGGCTTAGCTCCATAGTGCTTTGTGTTGGCCCCTGCTGCACCACAAAGCTGGCTGCCAGCAGTCTGGCCTTGTGCTGACTGGTGCAGGCGTGCACGGGAGGGTGCTGGTGTGGCTCTGACCAGCTTGTGGCAGACCCTAAGAGGGTCTCTCTTTGTTTCTTCAAGCGACAGTGTTGCTCCTCTTCACCGAATGTTCTAGCTGTTGACAGAGTAGTAAGACAACTACAAGTGACATCAGGTGTCAACGCAGTCATGCGAATGTGGCATTTATTCCTCTGGGAAGGAAAGGGGGTGGTCTCCAGGAGGAGAGTGAGCAGGGGGTTGAAAGGACCCTCTTTGGAGGCGGACAGTGAGAGCAACTGGCACCTATGGGGGGACGTAACTGAGGCCTGTGCAATCATGCAAGGGACGTTCTTTTTTCCTCTCACACCACACCAGCTCCAGGGGGCATCCCCTAAAGTCAACTGGAGAGAGACAAAAGGAAATATTTCCTTACCCAGCATGAAACTCCTTGCGGTGAGGGAATGTGGTGATGACACTTGAAGGCCTAGATGCCTTGGAAAAGGGAGTGGACAGATGGAGGGAAAGTTCACCCCAGGTGACGAGCCATGATGGGCATAGAAGTAGCCTATCTCTGAATGCCAGGTGCAGGGGCGAGGCAACAAGCTACAGGGGTCTTGTGTGCTCCCTGAGCCACCTGTTGGGCCGCTGTGGGATGTAGGAAGCTGGACTAGATCCAACAGGGCTGATCCAGTCGAGCTCTCCTTATGATCTTCACTGTCTCTGAGCATTGAGGCTCCATCACCCTGTCCTGGCCAATGGACCTTGTCTTCTGCAAATTCATCTTTTTGAATGCCACCCCCCTGCCTTGTGGCAGTAAATTCTGTCAGCGAACTCTGTGTGGCGCTGCGTGTTGTTTGCCATGCCTTCTGCACCTTCATTTGACTTTGTGACCCAGAGATTCCTTCTGAGCTGCTCCTGGCTGAGGTCTGGGAGTGCAGAGGCAGAGATGGATGTCAACCTCCAAACTCCCCTCCACCCTCAGAAAGGGCTTTTCAGTCCTTTATCTTCAGTCTTTTGTCATTGTGTGCTGCAAGGGGGTCCTTCTTGTACCTCTGCTTTTTAGCATCTGCAGCAGAGTGAAGTCCTGGGCTTGGGTGAAGAGGTTGATGACTCAAAGCTTTGCCTATCCTTTTCAGCAGCCCCCTCCCCCCAGAAGGTAATGGCATCACGGCCTGTTGCCTGCCAGCCATGGCATACCAAAAGGGTGTGAAATGAACAGCAATGGGAGCCAAACAGAATGCAGGTGCTTTGGGCTGAGCCAGAGCTACACTTCCAACCTCCTCTGGATGGGGCGGCACTTAGTCTCCCGGGGGGCAACTTCGCACTGTAGGAGGTCTTCTTCCTCCTTACCCTGGTCCTCTTCAGGCAAGAAGTGCCTTTGACTAGCTCTAGCAGTTCTTAGGAGAGTCAGACTGTGTCACAGTGATCCAAGCTTTGATCACCGCTTGGCAGGAGGTCTGTGCCCCGGTGTGCATAGGGCTGCTTGCAGGGGGCATGTCCTGTTCATGCCCCTGAGCTCTATTCAAGGGGCTGGTTCCAGTCTGTGGAGCCCTGGGATGCTTGGTGTCCGGGTCCTCCTGGATGCACCCGTGACCTAGGTACTTAGGTGAATGGGGGCCCAGAAGCTTGGACCCCCTGCCACAGGCCTGACCCTGAGAGCGCTGTGGCAGTTGGAGGTGGTGATGGCCTGTGGTGCTGCTGGGACTTGCCTTTATTGAGGGTTCTTGGGCTTGCTGTGGTGGAGCTGGGTACGGATCATGCTGTGAATGGCTCTGGGTCCTGGGGAGGCAGAGGTCTCGGTTTTGACAAGGGCGTATCTGTAGGTGGCTTGTTCGAGTGCCCAGCAGCCTTCTGACTAAGCAGAAAAGGTCCCTGAGGCCATTCCTGGGCTGGGGGAGGAGGGTGCTGGGGCAGGTCCTTGAGGCCTCTTCCTCAGGCCTGGCCGCTTCTTGCCCCAGTAGCCCTGGTCGTATAGGTAGCCCGCGGCGGGTTGTGCTGATGGCTTCTGTGGCATCTTTGCAGGGTCGCAGTGCACGGGACTCTTCAGCACCACGGTCCTCGGGGGCTCCTCCAGTGCCCCAAACCTCCAGGACTATGCCCGCAGCCACGGGAAGAAATTTGCCTCTGGCTTTCTGTGCAAGGATGGTGAGTGCAGCTCTGCAGCCCCGCCCAAGATCAGGGGCGTGTGGGTGGCTGTGTGCAAGACCGGCGGCGCCCTTGGCATGGCTCTTACTGGATTCTGCTGTTACTGCCAGAAAGGGCAGCCTGAGAGCTGCTCTGCAGGGGGTGGGGGTGGGAGGGCACTTGGCCTCTTGGCAGCCTGCTGTACTTCCCAGATCTTTAAGCTCTGGCCAACTGCCCTCCTTGGGATGCTGAGCACCAAGGAGCTTTATGTCGACTTGGCCACACCTGGAGTATCGTGTCCAGTTCTGGTCGCCACATCTCAAAAAGGATATCATGGAAATGGAAAAGGTGCAGAAGAGGACAACAAAAATGATGACTGGGCTGAGGCACCTCCCTTATGAGGAAAGGCTACAGCCTTTGGGGCTCTTCAGTCTAGAAAAAAGGCACCTGAGGGGGGGACATGACTAACAAAATTATGCAGGGGATGGATAGAGTGGATAGAGAGATGCTCTTTTCCCTCTCGCGCAACTCCAGAACCAGGGGACATCTGCTAAAATTGAGTGTTGGGAGAGTTAGGACAGGCAAAAGAAAATATTTCTTTACTCAGCGTTGAGTCCGTGAAATTCCTTGCCACCGCATGTGGTGATGGCATCGGGCCTAGGGGTTTGTCAGATTTCTGGAGGAAAAGTCCATCATGGGTTACAAGCCATGATGTGTATGTGCAACCCCCTGATTTTAGAAGTGGGTTACCTCAGAATGCAGGAGATGTCACCAGGATGTAGGTCTCTTGTTGTCATGTGTGCTCTCTGAGGCATTTGGTGGGCCACTGTGAGATTCAGGAAGCTGGACTAGATGGACCTATGGCCTGATCCAGTGGGGCTGTTCTTATGACCATGGAGGGCTCCTGTGTGTTGTTTGTGGTTCCAGTTTGCCCTCCCTGGAGGGGTTGCTCAGTCAGCTGCAGCAGCTGCCAGTCTCTGGCCCAGGTGTCAGTGGCTGGTCTGGATCAGATTTGTTCTGCTTTGTGAGGTGCCATACCCTACCTTTGTGTACTTGTGAGGGTAGGGGTGGGGGCGGCAGAAGGAGGAGGATCTCCAGTGTGGGTTGAGGTGTGTCTCTGCTAAGAAGCCAGCAGCGACTGCCCTCCCATCCCCCTACCCCCTCGGGGCTGTTTCCAGGCTCTCCTGAGGAGTTTGCCTGAATGGTTTGGTTCTTCTGCCGGCTACTCAGGTGTCCTTGGGGTGGTGGCTGGAAGGTCTTATGATGTCTGTTCTACTTGTTTTGGGGAGAACAAGCCAAGGCATTCCTTGGGCCTCAGCCACACTCCTGTCTGGCCAGAACAGCTGATGCCTCTTGGGTACTACTTTCTTAAGGTGGAACTGCAGTGCTGGGCCAGTGTGCTGTGTGCTTGTTGGAGGAGCAAACCCTCCTGGGGCTGGGATATTTAAGGGTAGGGGGAGCAGGGTGGGGGGAGCCGCAGCCTGTGGGGGGGGGGGTTTCGCCTCGTGGTTATTCGTGGGCGGCCTGCAGAAGGAGCATTGCAGCAGAGTTGCATGACAACCAGAGGAGGAGGAGGTGATGTGTTCCTCATTTTTGCACACACATGGAGGCTCAGTGGTGCTGGCCTTGGCCAGGTGGGGTCTGCACACATTTGCACACATCTGGTCACCAGCAGGCACCTGCCGGGTAGGAGGGACTGACCAGAGGACAGACTGGCTAGTGCTGACCCCTGGCAGAAGGCTCTGGCTAGAGTGCCCTAGGCTGTAGAGGAGCAAGAACCCTTTCTGACCCCTGCCCTGCCACCTGCATGGCCTGGTGTGGAGCCTCTGCTGTGGCTGCCACTGCCACCCCTGCCCTGCTGACTCTGTGTCCAGCCTCTTGCTCCTGCTGCCCCTTCAGGGTGTGGGCGTCTCCAGTGCAGGCGGGCAGCAGGGGCCGGGGCACCGCCAGCAGTGGACTGACACAAATGTCTCTTCTTGTTCCCCCAGAGCTCTTGTCTATGCCGGCCATTAAGCGGTTTTCTGTGTCGTTTGCAAAGCATCCAACTAATGGTACGTGTGCTTCTTAACTGGGCGCCCCTCCATCCCTCGCCCTCCCTCCTGGCCTCCCGTCCTCCTCCAGGCGTGAGAGCCCACAGGTCACACCCTGTGTACCTGCCGTTCACTAACTTGCTTTGCTCTTCCCCTTTGTGCTCTCACAGGGAAGGGGGGGGGGGAGCTCCCAACATGTGCATACTCACATACCCAGCAACAGCACTAATGGGGGAGGGGGAGAAACAGCTGCTCCCTTGGGGGTGGACTAGCTTGCCCTCTAGCTCCTGGACTACCCCTGATGCGACAGCATTGCCTTTCCCTCCAGGCTCAGTGGAGATGGTCTGAAGTCATAGGCTCTTAGCATACCAGAGTTGGAAGGGATCTTGGGGGTCCAGCCCCCTGCTCAGTGCCGGCCACTGCAGCATCCCTGGCAGGTGCCCATCCAGCCTCTGCTTGGCATGGTCCAATGAGGGAGAGCTCAGCACTGCATGAGGCAGACCGTTCCAGGGCCAGGTGGCTCGTGCAGTTGTGTCCAGCCTAAATCTGGGTCCCTGTCACTTCACCCTGTTGGTTCTAGCCCTGTCCTTGGGGGGGGGGGGCACCAAAAACCAGCATCCCTTCCTCTGTGTGACAGCCTTTGTACCCTTGGAGGCAGCCATGTGCCTCCCCTCAGGCAGCGGCTGCCTCCTTCTTTTGGCCACTCCTCACAGGACTTGGTGCCCTCAGCGTTTTCTCCGCCCTCCTCTGACCCCAGCAGATGAGTGTCCCTCTTGAAAAGTGCTGCCCAAAGCTGAACTCTGAGTAGGGCCTGTCTGGGCCTTCCCATCACCTCTTGTTCAGACTCCCTTGGGCATGGCCTGGAGAGCATTTCTTTGAGACAGGAATGGTCTCAGTCTGTGCGTTGATGTACCTGTTTATTTCTCACTGAAGAAAGACACCCCCTGCTGCTGCTGTCCAGGGTGGCTGGCAGGCAAGGGGACTGCCTCTCTGGATGAGAGAGCAGCAGCAGCAGCCTGGGTGCCCAAGCCTTAAGAGTGCATGCTGGCTTACTGTTGGTGTGCACTGTCGCAAACATGCCCTGAGGCATGTTTGTGGGCCCCAGCACCAGTGGATCACTGCGACTCCACTGCTTGGCCTGCTGGGCAGTGGAGAGGGGGCATTCTGGGGTGGGAGGAGGCAGAGGGAGGGTGGAGAGAAGGCAGAGAGGAGGCATGCCAGGAAGAGGGAGGGAGGCAGGACCAGTGGACTGAAGCCATTGCCTAGCACGGAGCCAACCCTTGGGTTGTCGCAGAATCGAGAAGCCCCACTGTGAGATACACGCTTATCTGGGGGAAGGGGACAAGGGACCCCTTCATCAGGAAGGTAGTGGCAGCTGCCTGGGGCATGCTGGATACGGCAGCAGCCCTTTTTGGTGCCGCTGCAGCCCCGTGCGCCAGGCAGCTTAGGATTGGGCTATGAGTCTTCCTGGTTTGCTCTGCAGTGGTCACTTGGAGGTCTTGAAAAGTGTGTCAAATGAGGCCTGGTCCCCAGGGAGAAAGGCCCGTTTCCATGCAGGAGGTGCATTTGAGCCCGAAACCCACGTCGGTTTCCTTCTCCATGAGTTTTGCCTCGCAGGCTCTCCAGGACCTGCTTCACATTTTGTTCCAGGAGTCCAGTATCTTCCACGGGGATGCTGAGTGGATGCATGCGCAGCGCAGGCGGTTTTTGGTGCCTTTGAATTTTGCGTCCTTAGAGGGAACAAGGAGAAGTCCCCCTTGGCTGCAACTTGTCCTCCCCTCAGCTGGAGTTGTAGGAGAAGCAACAGCAAATGCAGCTTTTGCTTAATCTTTTGTGAGTGTGCTTGGAATGGGGGGGGAGAAGCCCCTCTCGTCAGTGTGTTGATCTTCTGTAGGGGAGAGCGCTGTTGGTGCTCCCATTTATATTACATGTGATGAAGGACTGCTCAGATGTGAGTCCCCTTGTGTTCAGCGGGGCTCCCTCCGATGCAAGTGCGCATAGGATTGCAGCTCACATTGCAGGGGAGGCAGCTCACAGTGTTTCTTTCTCTCTGAGGACAGTTTGCCCACTTGTATTGTCTCCTTGTGGAAAGTGGCTGCCTGAAGCCCGGGGCTTCCTTCAGCTGTGCATCTCCTCTTTTGCCCCCTGCCCAGCTCACTTCATAGAGAGTCTGTCTTCTAGAACATGGCTACAACCACTGTGTGTTCCTCCCAGCTGGGCACTCCCAGTGGGTTTCTCTGTCCAAGAAATTCACCCAGATCTCTTTCCAATGCCAGATACTTGGGGCTTTTCATTGGAGCACCTGCCCGAAGCGAAGGTGGGGGCTTGTTCCAAAGCTGCAACGCAGTGGAGCTGGTCAGAGGCACTGGACTCAGCTGCACAAATACAGAGCGGAGCATTGGAGCTCAATGCTCTGCCTGACCTGTGGCAAGAAAAAGCAGGGGGCAGAAGGGGTGAGGTGAGGCGAGGCGAGGCAAGGAATGACATGGACAAATCTGCCTCATAGCTTAGTGGTTCCTGAACTGTGGTTCCCTGGGGAGCCGTGGAAACCAGCCATGGGAGTTGCTGAATCCTCACTGCCCTATACAATGTATAGGATTGTAGCCCTAATGAGGAGCCATGGCCAAGTAGGTAAAGGGAGCCACCAGTCAAAAAAGTTTGGGAACCACAGCCATAGCCTCTTGGCTCAAGGGCACCCTTCAGGTATGTGTGTATGGGGGGGGGGAAGCAAGCTGTGAGCAAGGTCAGCACTGGGTCCTACTGTCAAGGGTGGCTTCCAGGAAAATGGGCAATGGTTAGTGCAGGAAGGGAGCAGCTGTGATGGGCACCTGTCATGGCCAAGTGTGGAAGAACTTAGTGATACAGGTGGACCCTCGTTATTTGCAAGGGTTCTGTTCCTGGAACCGTTGTGAATACCGAATTTCACATGAAACGAAGTCACACAAAATTCGGGGTCCACTGAGCTCCGAATGCCACCAGAGCCTTGCCCCAGTCATGTCTGGAGCTGTTCTGAGGCCTGTGGAGGCTCCACGCAGTCTCCATAGGCCACTCTGTGGTTTCCAGAGGTCCTAGAAGGGCACTTCCAGTTTTCCAAAAGTTCCCTTCCAGAGCCTCCGGAGGCCTTTCTGAGGCCTGTGAATGCTGTGCGCAGCCTCCACGAGCCTCCGGAGGCCCCCAAAAGCCTCAGAGGCCACTTCTCCGGAGGCGACTCCAGAGTTTGGGGCTCTTCAGTCTGGAAGGAAGGCGCCTGAAGGGAGACATGATTAAGACATACAAAATTACGCATGGGAAGGATAGAGTGGATAGAGAGATGCTCTTTTCCCTCTTAACACACTGGTTCCCAACCTGTGGTCTGTAAGACCCTGAGAAGTGGTGCTCGAGGTCTCCAGAGAAAATCACCGTTGATTACTTCCAGTGTCTTGCCGAGCAAGCAATCTCCTACTGACAACCAAAAAGGGTGGAGAATGGACTGCCCACAGCCACTGAAGTTTCAGCTGAGGCTGTCCATTCTCCATCCTTTTTGATAGTAAGTGGGGGAGCGCTTGAGAGACAGACCACCAGAGAGGGTGAAGCCCAGACCACCCACAGCCACATGTCGTCCATGACAATTCCAATTTTTACCTCAGCAGTCCGCAAGATCCTAAAGGTTGGGAACTACTGCTCTGACACAACACCAGAACCAGGGGAAATCCACTAAAATTGAGTGTTGGGAAAGTTAGGACAGACAAAAGAAAATATTTCTTTGCTCAGCATGTGGTTGGTCTGTGGAACTCATTGCCAAAGGATGTGGTGATGGCATCTGGCCT
The DNA here is from genome assembly GCF_035046505.1 of Tiliqua scincoides. Classification (NCBI taxonomy): domain Eukaryota; kingdom Metazoa; phylum Chordata; class Lepidosauria; order Squamata; family Scincidae; genus Tiliqua; species Tiliqua scincoides. Next base: position 9,603,170 of record NC_089828.1, read on the forward strand.
AGGTGCCTTTAAAAAGAAATTGGTCAAATTTCTGGAAGAAAAGTCCATCACGGGTTACAAGCCATGATGTGTATGTGCAACCTCCTGATTTTAGAAATGGACTATGTAAAAATGTGAGATGCAAGGGAGGGCACTGGGATGCAGGTCTCTGGTTGTCTTTTGTGCTTCCACCATTTGGTGGGCTGCTGTGAGATACAGGAAGTTACTAGATGGACCTGTGGACTGATCCAGCGGGGCTGTTCTTATGGAGGCTCTTCTGAGGCCTGTGGAGTGGCCTCAGGAGGTCCTAGAAGGGTTTTCTGGACCTCCAGAGGCCTTTCTGAGGCCCATGGAGGCTGCGCATAGCCTCCACGGGCCTTAGAAGAGCTTCCAGTGTCAATTGGAGCACAGCTCAGTTGGCTCTGGAGGCTTCAGGTTGGGCTGAATGTGGCTCAGTGGGGGTCAGGAGGACCCGCATTGAGCCAAATCTACAGATGGACAATCCACAGAGAAGTAGGCTCAGCCTGTACTTCTGCTACCACCAGCCTAGGCTTTCCCAAATCTCCCAAACAGCTCTCTGGGCAGAGCCCTTTAAGGTCTTTCCTAAGACTATTTTTTAATAAAATTTATGAAGAGAGAAGGGGAGCTGTCACTCCCAGTGATTCCCAAACAAGAGAAAGAGGAACAAGAATTTAATACTATGGAACATGAAACTCCCCAGTACAACTAAGTGCCCAATCCTATCCAATTTTCCAATGCCGGTGCAACTGTGCCAATGAGGCATGCTCTGCATCCTGTGGTGAGGAGGCAGTCACAGAGGCCTCCTCAAGGTATGGGAACATTTGTTCACTTACCTGGGGGCTGCACTGCAGCTGCACCAGTGCTGCAAAGTTGGATAGGATTGGGCCCTAAATTGGCAGAATAAAATTACCTTTGCATAGTGGAACCCAATTAAAACAAACATCAAGCGGTTCTAGAATACAGGTCCAACCTTGCTATATGCGGATTTTTTTTACAGGGATTTGACTCAACACGAATGGCCCCTGCAAATGAGAAGGAATGTGCTGATCCCTGGAGAAGGGGAAAATGCATCCCTTTAAAATCACAGTTTTAAAAACTGCTCTTTACTGTTGTAGGGAGACAGTCATGCAAGTGATTACAGGTATAACCTAAGTATCCACAGATTTTTCTGTCTCAACATGATGAGAAGTACCCTTTAAATTAAGGGAAAACAGTCCTTTAACAATAGCCTCATTAATGCGAGAGAGGGCAGCTGGCTGACAATCCATCAATCATTCTATCTCCAGCTTCACTCCTCCCTTCCCCCGGAGCACGTGAAAGAAGGCTTAATGGTAGTGATTATCACCTTCTCCATTCTTTCCCCCAGTTGGGGCTCCTGGTGAAGGGAGGGATTGCTGCCTCCTAGTGAAGCCTAAGCGCCTGGAGAGAGACTGATTGCCTCTGTGTGCATTTCAAAAGGGCAGCAAGGCTGTTTTTCAATCACTGGAGCAAAGGGACTTTGTTCTTTAAATTGATTTCCTTGAGTGTGTTTTTTGCCAACCACTTGAGTCCTGGGAATAGAACCCTTGCAAATAATGAGACTCAACCTGTACTTCTAATTTAAACAATCAGTATAATACAAATACAAAAGATTTATAAAATGATTGGTAAAAGGAAAGCTTAATTCCCCAGATTAAGACCCTATAAAATTCTAACTGGCAAGTTAATTCACACCGCCTCACACTGCCAGCCGCCTCTTTCTGAATCCTCCACTTCCACTGTTTAGAACAGCAAGACAAAGAATACTGAATTCCTATTTACCTTCCAACTGAAAGGTACCTCCCTACTTCCTAATTGGATAATGCCAATTCTCTACTTTTTCTTCTTCATTTAAAGTCAACTCTCCCTCTTAAGACACACACACAAAACCCCAAGGGTGCAAAGGGGAACAAACACAACCACCATAGCACCTTTGTCCTCTAGGCAAGCAGAGGCACCTCTCCAGCCTGGGCAGGTCTTCTCAGAAGCAGGTCCCATTGTGCTCAGTGGAACTTACTCCCGAAAAGGTGTGTTCTCTCACACTTTTGCTTCTACCTTGGTTTTAGAGGCAGGCTGCCTCTGATTGCCAGATGCAGGGGAGGGCACCAGGACGCAGGTTGTGTCTGTTGTCTTCTGTGCTCCCTGGAGCATTTGGTGGGTCACTGTGAGATATAGGAAGCGGGACTAGATGGGCCTATGGCCTGATCCAGCGGGGCTCTTCTTATGTTCTTATGTCTACTTTGCTTGAGTGTGGTGTGAAGAACAGCAGGTGCGTGACATGCTTCGGAACACAAGTCTGTGCCCACTTGCTGGGAAGTACCCCAAAGCTTCTGGCAGCTAGGCAGCCCTATGTATGCACTGGCACTGTGAACTCCTGTGGCCACTGGCAGTAGCAGGACCTTCCCTGCCCTCTGAAGGGAAATCATTGGTGGAAACAGTTGCCCCTTTTGGCTGGCAGGTGATCCTGGGATATGTGCAGGTACAGGATGGTTGGCACCATGGGAGGAGGGCCCGTATGTCTCAGCCCAGATCATAACCCCTCTTTCAGTGTTTCTGTCATAGTCCTCTGCTCTGATTTGCCAGCTGGCAGGCAGGCAGTCTTCCAGGCTGCGCAGGTTGCTGCTTCACATTACAGGTGGTGGGATTTGTATCCTGCTCACACAGCCTGCTGGGATGAAGATGGAAGCATTTTTCCTGCTACTTCTTTTTAAATTCTGAGCATTGTGCTCGGATGTGACCTGGGGGGGGCGAGTGTTCGTAACAGGCATGCATCCCAGAAGCCTGCATGGGACACGGAAGGGCCACCATTTCCACTGGCGCCCCTTTCCAGAGCCAGTGGGGTGAGTGCTGCTGCTTCCTGGATGGTGCTGTCGTAGGAGGGACTGTTTTAGCCTGGAGAGTGGAGCTGAAGGAAGGTCAGTGCAACCTCTGACCCCTCTCCAAGTGGGTGTTGATGGAACCTGGGGCTGCTGTGTGGCTCCTGTCTCTCAGTCAAGCCTGGCCCCAGCAAGCCACAAGTGGCAAGCATCACTTGTGGGTGAGGGCGGAGACGCTGGCTGTACTTTGGTCTGTTGGCCTCCTTTGGGGCCTGCTGTGCCAGCATGGCTGGTGACAGGGCTCTTTGTCAGGCACAAGGGATGCATGAGAAGTGCCTTTTCCCTTTGCTGGGGGCAGCGTCTGCAGTAGCCATGGTGGGTGGTCCCTGTGCCCTTTCCTGCTGATTTGAGTGGGCTTTATCCAGGGGAGGGCTCCCTGGCTGCCTGGACCTTTGTTCAGTGGTACCTTTCTCACATATAATTTGTGGACACCCCCCCCCCCAGATGAACTGGAAGGCTACCATGTCACAGGGCTCCTGTGCCGCTCTTCCCCTGACTTTGCCACCGTGACCCAGACCATCCCCCTGGATGCAACTGTGGCCCATCACCTCCACCAGTGCTCCTACCACCTGCGCCTTTTCCAGGACTGGCTGGTCTATGGCCGGGGTGAGCTGGAGACCGTCGACGGTACGGCATGGGCAGCACGTGTGTGGCCTGGCCGCTTGCCCAGAAGGTGCAGGTGAGGGAAGCCTGCCCTTCTCTGGCACCACAATGGGCAGCATGTGTGGTTCTTGCCTTGCGGAGCCCAGTGGGTGCTTTTCCTTGCTTCCTGTCCACCTGCACATGGTCTGGTGTGTGCAGCCAGGATGCTTCTGCTGATCCTGGGGCCATGAGCAGTGAGGCCCTTGGGTGGGAGCAGGCTGGACAGTGTTGAGGGCGGGTCATTACTTTCAGCTGCTGCTGCTGCTCCTGCCAGCCTTGCATGGTGTTTGGCTTTGCCTCTGGGGGGCACTGTTGGTGCTTCTGAGCTCATGGCCTATAGGCAGTGCCAGCTACAGAGTTCCTGGGGAACAAAACACTGCAAATCCAGCACACTTGGCAGCTGGCACTGAGGCTTGCAGTGTGTGTGTGTGTGGGGGGGAGTTGCATTGCATGGGTGAGCCACTTCCCTTTTGAGAGGGAGAGGGGGTGTTAATTCAGGGCCTGCATGCAAGGTGCCAAGGAAGCTGGGAAGCGGCAGTGCACGCGCAGTCTCTGCCACTCCTCTGCAGCAGGCTTCTGAGAAGAGCATGGGCGCTCCTCGGTTGCCTAGGGGTCAATGGCAGAACAGGAGCCCTGTTTAGGGTGGAGGTGTGCCCAGGCTTGAGCTCTTCTTCCTGCATTGTTGCTGCGGTCACCTGGCCTCCCCTTGCCCTCGAAGTGGGGAGGGGTTCGTGCCAGGGCTTTGTTCCAGTGCAGGCAGCTCTGCAGTTCTACTACTCCCCAGTTCCTAGGAGTTGCCCTGCAGCCTAAGCGCTTGGGCACAGTGGCCAAGCGAGTGGTGCCGCCGCCCCCCCTTCCAGCCACCCCAACACCTTGGGAGCACAGCAGCCCTGCCTGAAGGCCAACCTCTTGGATAGCAGAGCTGGTGGCTGTGATAGGCCTGGGAGCCATGTCTGCCTTGGTGTCCTCTTCGCTTGGCCCCAGTGCCCAGGGAGGACTTGAGTGAAGTAGGAGGCCAGGTGCATGGTGCCCCTGAGATGATGCCTGCTCACAGCTCTCCAGAGGGCCTGGTGCTGCCTTTCTGCTGTGGTCTTTTGCAAAGTTCTCTCTGAGCCGCAGTTGGTGTCCAGGACTTGGACGAAGCACCTAGAAGCTCTCGTGCTGGGCTCGTTTTGTCTCCTGCTCAGCTGCCTGACAAAAGGTTCTCTCCTGAAAGGTTCAGATGTTGCAGTGTCAAATCTAAGCTTAGTAAAATTTAACTTAGCTGTTGTTCAGGGGTGGCATTTGGCAGTTGTCTGGTGGGAGCTTTGTTAGCCAACTGGGCTGATGTCGGGAGGTGGGGCCCAAGGCTTCTCTGCAGCAGGAGTGGCATCCCCACCCCTGGTCCTGGAGCCCTTGCCACCTCCTCTAGGGAGAGGCTGCAGCAGGAATGGCTCCCTCCTCAGATGGTATCGGTTTGCTCCTGAGTGTTCAGAAAGTCTTCCTCCGAAGTTTGAAGCATTGTCTACCTCTGTGCAGAACAGGACCATTGGCACTGTCTAGACCCTTTTGGGTTGGGGATGCCCCCTGAGTGGTCCTGGAAGGGACACAAGGTTCAGGGCTGGGTCCCTCTACTCTGCAAGTTCTGGGCTTGGCAGTGTTGTTATGGCCTGGGCTATGTGTCAGCCTGGCCTCCTGGTCCTTGCCTAGAGCCATGGAGGGAGAACATCAGTGGTTTGCTCCGGAGTGTTCAGAAAGACTTCCTCCGAACATTTGAAGCATTGTCTGGAAAGGGGTAGAGGGCGATGTCAGAAGTGGGAAGCAACAGGTGCCAGGTGTTCCTCTTGTGCATGTCGCCTGGACACTGGAGAGTGTTTGGCCTTTGCTTGCAGGTTTTGAAGGCTGTTCCATGGTGCCCAGCATCCACCCCTTGGAGACGTTGCACAACTCGCTCTCCTTGCGCCAAGTCACGGATTTCTTGACAGCTGTTTCCAGGAGCTGCAGCACCCCCCACTCTGGAGCCCCCTCAGCAGGTACTAGCAGGAGGGAGAGGAAGGGGCTATGGGCTGGGGACTGCCTGCCTGTGCCGCATCAGGGAAGCTAGCTTGCCAGTTGTCAGTGACTCAGGCCTGCTTTTCCCACTGTTGCGTTGGAGCAAAACTGAATGCGAAAGACGCAGCGTCCCCTGGGAGCTGGGAGTCTGTGAGCTGGGCAGAGGAGGGCCGTTGGTCGCTGAGCTGCAGCGGACCCTTCCCAGGGCCAGTTCTCTCTTGGGTGGGCTGGGGATTCTGTTCTGGTACTTGCCTGCTTTGTAAGCCACCTTTGTGAAAGCTGTTTCTGTGGGAAAGAGGTGTGCGGCGCACCCAAGCAGTGTTGCCGAGCTATGGAAGGATCAGAGAGACTCCTTGGAGGCTGCATCTGCCACTGCTGCTGCTACCACCAAGGAACCTCCAAGAAAGGGCCTTTGCCTGCAGTGGCATAGCTAACAGTCACACAGCCCTGGTGCCGAGCTCAAAATGATGCCCCGGAAGTGATGACCCACCCAGGCTTTCAAAATAAGTGTAAATGGGGGGAAATCTGCCTCCTCCCCCAGCAGCTTTCCGCCCACTTGCTCTGCTGCCTCCCCCCAGGCTCACCCCATATGAATACCTTATTGGTTCTCTGCTGTATCATAACAACACCTAATTGGCTCTTGGAACAATCAGTCTCATTGGTCAGTTTTGAGTTAAGAAAATCCTGCTTTTGCTACATAATGCCGTTGCGTTGTTATTTTCGGGTTAACAGCATAGAGCAGTGTTTCTCAGACTGTGGGTTGGGATCCACTAGGTGGGTTGCGAGCCAGTTTTAGGTGGGCCCCCATTCATCTCAATATTTTATTTTTAATATATTAGACTATGTTAGCTCTATGCTGCCATGGTATGTGACTGCATCTGGAGAAATTACTGCTCTGTACTTTTAACAGGCTACTATGTATATTCTTTTAACAATGATAGTGAATGGGACTTACTCCTGGGTAAGCATGGGTAGGATTGCAGCCTAGGTTTGTTAAAAAAAATTTTTCCTGCTTGATGATGTCACTTCCAGTGGTTCCTGACAAATTCTCATTCCAAAAAAGTGGGTGCCAGTGGTAAACATCTGAGAACTACTGGTATATATTTTGGCATGGTTTGTTTCATTGCATTCTGCGTGAAATTCCACATCAAATGGTATTTAACATAATTGAATTATTTAAAAATATCAAGACTTTCACACTTTTGGCCACTAGCGTCAAGCTCAGGCTGTTGCCCCCTAAAGCTTGTTGGTTGGTGCAATTGCTACCCCCTGCACCCCCTTAGCTATGCCACTTACCTGTATTTTGGCAGCAAGGCTAGACCAAAACCATCTCCTCCCTTTGCATCCCTGCCTCGGCAGCCCAGAGACAGGGTGGGTACTGATCAGCCAGGACTCCTGCAGTACTCCAGACAGCAGTCAGGAAGCAGCCCCCCCCCCCCCGCTGGCTGCTTTGGGGAGAGGGGGCTAAGGTCCTGAGGAGGCAGCTGCAGCCCCTTGGGCACGATCAAGGAGGACTTCACCCTTCTCTGTCCTTCAGACCTGCTTGCCTCCCTGATGGATGGCCAGGCTCCAGACGCTACCTTCCTGCCACAGCAGATCCTGTCCTCTGCTGCCCTACCACTGCGCTCTCGCACGGAGAAGCCCCCATGGTGTAAGTGGCTTCATGGGGAGTGGTGGGGTTGGAGAGGGATATGAGAGGCTGTTAGGCGGTGCTTGCTAAAAGGCAAAGCTACTTGGGTAGTTGTGTGGCCTCTGGAGGGACCAGCAGGAGGAAGGGGGCTGTGTGGTGGAGGGGGTGGATGGTGGGCTGCTTGCCAAGGTAGCTGGTGGTGATGGTGTGTTGGGTGACTGTGTTGGCCACAGCCTTGGGGTGGAGATCTTGCGCTTTGGGGTGGCGGAGGGGAGTGAGAAGCTGCTTGTTGCGTGGGGGTGGGTGGGAAGTCTAGGGTGGTCACCCTTTTTATTCAGGGGGTGGCTTGTAGCTGTGGTGGTTGGTGCAGCCAGCCGGAAGAAGCAGGGCAGGGCTCAGCCTCACGCCCTCTGCTCTGCCAGTGCTTCTGCCTTCAGTGCTCAACTCAGCTGCACACACGTGCAGCATTTATGCAGCCATCAGAGACTGGGAGAGCAAGGTGGGGCGCACCTGCCTCAACTCTCCTGCCTCCCTGAGGAATGTGTATCACAAGAGCACTCTCTCTGCCCCATCTGCAGGACGTTTTCCCAAGATCACCTTCATGTTCTTTGCCCTTGGGGTGGGAGCAACTGCTGAATGTGCTGCCTGACTGTACTGACACACTCCTGTGGCTGACACGGGGGCTGGGTACGCACACTTGTGCCTGCCTCCCACTGATCACATTCCTTTCTGCAATGTCCCTGCAGACAGCAGCGGCCCCTCCAGCACCGTCTCCAGCGCAGGCCCCTCATCGCCGACGTCTCTGGAGAGTGGTCCTCACTTTGCCTTCCCTGAAAAGCCTCCGCTCAGCACCCAAGTCAGCAAGGACAAGCAGAATGGCCGACTGCCCAGGGAGGGGCCTCTTGGGGCAGAGGACGTGGGCCTGCAGGGCGGTGGAGCCTGTGGGGAGCCCCTGAAGCCAAGGAAGGAGGAGCAAAGTGCAGAGGAGGCAGAGTTGGTGGCAAGGGGGACGGCCTCGCTGCTGGCTAGGGCAGGGCAGGAGGCTGAGGAAGACCTGGAGCAGCCACTGGAGGGATCGGGGGTTGATGGCGAAGGGGCTAGTGAGGAGCAGCTTGGGGAGGGGCTGGTGAGCTCTGGGGGGCTGACCTGCGAAGAGCCTCTGCTGAACCCTTTTTTACCCATTGGGGACAGCAGTTAGGCGGAGAGGCCAGCCAGCCAGCCACAGACCTGGCCAAAGAGCTCTGGGCTCTAGAAGGGGCCCCTGCTGGGCACACAGCTGAGGGCTTCTGGGGTCATCCGACCTGTGCCCCAGTGCTCCAAGTGTAGCTCGATGACTGAAGTGCTCTCGGCCCCAGCAGCTGGAAAACAGCTGCAGGGCAGAGCGCCCCACCTTCTTGGCCACTGGGTGCTTGACAGGGCCTCTCCTTCAAGCCCCAGCTGTGGCTGCTGGACTGAGAGCCCTTGAAGTAGAGTGGGGGAGGTGGCGCCTCCTGTGCCGGTGCTGCACGGGTCTTCCTTTCTTGCTTGGCAGGGGATGGGGGGAGGCCCTGTCCAGGCTCTGCTGCTCCACTGCCCTGGCCACTGCCAGGATGCAAAGCTGCTGGGTTGAAATCAGGTTTTCTTCGAAGCAGGTTGCTGAGATGCCAAATGGTGTACAGTACAGAACTAATATTTAATATATTCTGAATGTCGGCAGGTGTGGGCCGAGGCTCCGGGCGTTCCTGCCCACCCCTTAACGACAAACCTGTGTCTGTGGTTCAGGTGTGTCTGTGTGTCTCTTGCTAGGAATTATAACACTGTCCCCGCCAACCCTCCTTGTGCTGGATATTTTAAGTGCAGTAAATGTGGCAGCACATACTCTGGCTGCGTCTTTGTTCCTGTGTCTGGACTGGTGCCTCTTTGCTGCTGTGAGGGAGGAGTGTTTCCCCCTCTGTTCCCATGGCTGTGTCAGGGCTCTGCTAGGCAGGCCCCAGTGGGCAGAGCCCAGGCTCTTTCTTTGCAGGCTCTGGTCCAGAGGGTCAGGGCGCAGGTGGTTCTCTTGGACTGGCACTGTTACCTGGGTTCCTGTCCCTGGCTGTAGTGGCAAGGGAAACAGCCACACTTCCATGTGACTGGAGCAGGAGCCAGCTGTGTTCGTAGGTTTGGCCCCACCTCCCTTGCAGTTCCCCCCAGCCAGTGGCGTAGCTAGATCATTTTGACACTCGGGGCCCATATATTTTTGTCACCCCCCATACAACATAATTAATTTCACATTTTTATACACCTTTCCTCTAAGGAGCTCAGGGTGGTGTGCATGGTTTGTCCCTGTATTTGTCTTCACAACAACCCTTGAGGTAGGTGAGACTGAGAGATAGTATAGTCATGGCATGAAATGAATAATAATAATGGCCAGAAAATAAATGCAGTGAATATTTCCCCACAAGCAGTGGATGAAATTCTGCAACAAATAGTTTATGATGATGGTATTCCTAAAAGCCACAATTTCCACAACTTTGGTCACTAGGCTATCACTCCCTTCCCTCACAAGGATGTCTCATTGGTCTGTTTTGAGTTAAGGTAGTGGTTCTCAAACTTGTGGCACCAGGACACACTTTTAGAATGAACCTGTTCAGGACCCACAGAAAGTGATGTCATGGCTGGAAGGGACATAATCAAGCAATTTAATATAAATAATTAAAGAAAAACAAATAAGGGGAAGCCAGCCCTGCCCAGTTAAATTTAAGTTCCAATATTTCAAGCATATCATGATCAGGGCTCCCTTGGCTTTATAAGTCTAAAATAGAAAAAATTCACCTTACCACCTCAAGCCTCTGTTTTATTTTTATGGGGAGGGGGGCTGCCTTCTGGAGCATTTGTTGAGCTCACTTTCATCAGATCAGGACCATTCTGGTGGCCTCGCATTCCTTTTTGCCTGACCTAACCACAAGCCAAGGCATGTTTGCTTACTTGTGAGTTAAATGCTTACTCATGAGTAAACGCTTAGTTTTGCTTTCCATAGGGCTCAATACATTGGTCTGTTTTTTGGGGGGGGGCAGCGTTCATCTAATCTGCACCAATCTGTTGTCCTTGGATTCCTCTCAGCCTGCCCTTTTCTATGAACTAAAGCAAGTTTGCCTATTCATGAGTAAATGTGCAATATGGCTGTTTCACCTTTCAGAGGGCTACATGCATTTTTGTTTTCTGTTTTTTTGACCATAACTTTTGATAGAATGGAGACATTTCACTCTGGTTTTTTCCCCCAGTATATTCTACAAATTTTGTATCCAATAGTATATATAGCATAATGGTATTATTCCTAACCACCTTGATTTTAGCAATTTTGTCACCTATGATATCATTCCCCCCCCCCCAAGGCTGATACCTAGGGCAAACTGCCCCCTGCCCTTGCTAGATATGCCACTGCTCCCGGCAGACGTTCTGCAGCCAGGGTTGGGGGGGGGGCTGCACTAGGGAGCCATGGAAAGCTGCTGGGCCCAGGAAACACTCTGAGGGGGAGTGGTGTCCAGCTGGGAAGGGGTGTCCAAAAGACAGGGTGGATGGAGGGAGAGATAGTTCCATGTAAGGGTGACGTCAGATACACACAAGCCTGTTTGGGGCTGATTTTCCAGAAGAAGTGGGGAAGCAGCCTGTCTTGTCAGGCTTGATGGGTGACCAGTGGGGTTCAGCTCATAGGTACTAGAATGCTTTGTCCGCAGCAGCTATGCAGTGGGTGTAGAGAACAGCTGCCTAGAATTTCAATGGCAACCCAACCAAGGCAGTCTCAGTGACACAGAGCCACCTTCCTCTCAGCTTGAGCGGCCTGAGGGTAGACCATGGCCACCAGCGCAAGGAGAGGGGGTCCAACGATGAGGCTGCTTTGGCCTCCACTGAGCTGTTGTGCCACCCGGTGCATTAGCATGGCCCTCCTTGTGCATGCACAGAGACAGGCTGTCTCCTCCACCTCACAACTGCCCTCTGGAAAGGCCCCCAGGATGAATGTGTGTGAAGCGGCCAGGGGGGCAAAGCTATTGCCACAGGGAGGCCTGTCACAACCTCTGGGGCCTCCAGCTCATTCTAGCAATTCAGCAGTGTTCAGCTGTCTTCTCAAAGTCTCCCACAATTGCCAGCCGCAGCATGTGATGTGTTCCCCAAAAACTAGTGGCTGGAGGGCAAGAAGTCCTGAGGAGCCAATCCTTTTCCCCCTGGAGCCAGCATGTGGGCGAAAGGAAAGGAGGCAGGACTGGGAACAGACTGTGGGCATTCCCCTTGCAGTGTCCACAGCAGAAACAGGACAGGAGTCCATGTGGGTCGCAGTTAATGTGGCTTTATTGGTTAGTGTTGGCCCCTCCCTTGACAATCATTAGAGTTACAGTGTGTTGCACATAGAAAGGAGGGGGGGCTGGGGAGAGACAGCAGGCTGAGTCACTCAAGTTGAATTGTACGTGGTATGGCAAAAGGGGGGAGGAGAGACCTGGTTTCCATTTGGACAACATTCAGCAGAGGAGGAGGAAGCCGGCACAGGGGAGGCCACCTGGATGCCTCAGCGGGACGTGGCCCTCCATCACAGCTGCAAGAGAGCAGATGGCCACGAATGGACAAAAGGCATTGTGCACTATTGGCCACATGCAAGAACAAGCAAAAGCAGACGGGGGGGGGGGGTTTGTTGCCTGGGCCTACTAGCCCCACACTGCCTCCCCTTGGACCAGTACAGCCTGGGCCTGGATGGGGGCTTCAGGAAGAGCAGGGGGGTGGCTTCATTGAATATGTTTGCCACAAAGTACAAAGAAGAGGGATGCTGAGGCCTGCTCCAAAATGAGGTGGAGCAGAATCTCGCTCTGGGGCAGGGCAAGGATGGGAGGGGCAGGGGGATAGTGCGGAAAGAGCACTGCATTTCCTTCCTGGAAGGCCCAGCCTGCCTTTGCAGCCCACCTGCTCCCAGTTTCAAGTTTTAAGACAGGAACACATTCATTGTGGATTAGTGCATTTGCTGGTGCCCCCCCCCCCCGCCGGGTGCATGCATGTAGCGTGCAGGCACCAGTAGTGGGGTTGACCACTGGCCTCGATCCAAGATCCTCAATCAAACCTTGATCCCTGCCTGCACAGAAGGGCCCTGGGGGCTGCCCTGGCTGGGCACTCTTATTCAGGTGAGCTGCTGGAGCCTGGGTAGCCAAATACCTGCCCCTTTGGTAGGGGTAGAGTGGAGTTTTCAAATATTCTCAAATTGCAGCATTTGGAAATTAGAGTACCCTGTGACCTGAAGGCCAGAAGTCACAGTGCCATGTCGGCAGTCAAAATCGTATTTCTCTCTCTCTCTCATGCACACACACAGTCAGTCTCACTAGGAAAAAAATCAGTATATAAATTAGACAATGACCAGAAGCTCCTGCAGTGTGTCCCCCCCCCCCAGCTGGTCCCAAGGCTGCTGGTGCTGGGGCAGGGTGTTGGGCAGGTTCTGCTCAGGTAGAGAAACTCATGCACACCTGGGGAGGGGGAGGCATGTGTGTCTGAGGTGGCCTACAGCAGCTTGTTCTTACTTTGTTGCCTCCAAGTCAAACCCCTGCTTGCTGCCCCAGCACACAGCATAGGTGGTGTGACATTTGGCAGGAGAGACTGGAGCCCAGGAGCAGGGCAGCATCAGCTCCACTGGCATGGAGAGGAGAGATGAGGTCCTCCGTCCTGCCTGACACCTGAGCCTCTGCTGTGCACAGCCGGAGGTGCGAGGAGGCTGGCAGCCCAAGTAGCGGGGCGGGAGGCGACAGCCAGCATGCAAGCACCCCAGCCAAAGAGCCCGCAGAGCTATTTCTCCTATACATAGAGCAAACCTCCCCCCTAGGACAGACCCACACCCTGCTCCACACCCAGCCTCTGCATGAGTATCCCCCCCCCCCACTTCTTACCCCTTCTGGCATCCCTTGATTCACAGGGCAATGGCGAAGCTTCGGTCCAGCTGGGAGGAGCTGCCTGTGCAGAGTTCCCAAAGGGGGCCTGGCTCCACCAGTGCGGAAGGTATGTTTGGTGGCGGCCAAGCATGAGTTTGTATCATCCACAGCAAGTGGCAGGGTTCCCCACTCAGCCCAGCTGTGGTGGGAGAGGTGGCCCAGTGTTGGCCCCTGCCACGCATCCATGGAGGCTCCAGAGTCCACCGCTCTCCCAGCTGGCTTCTTGCCGGTCTCCTCCAGTGAGGCTGGTCTGTGTCTCCTTGCAACTCTGTCACCCACACCGCTGCCCTCACCCCACGGGCTCCAACTGAATGTTCCGTGGGGTCAGTACTGAGCAACAGGTGTCAGCAGAGAAGGGAGCTGGGCGGGGGGTAGAGCGGCCTGTGAGTGAGAGCAGGACTGAGGGAGCTGCGTTATTTTACAGCGACAATGAAGACGGCAGAGTAAGCCATGGAAAGCAGAGCGGGCTGGGAGGGCTCCCTCCCCCCTGCAGGCATCCAGGCACGTGGCATGAGTCCTGGGCCTCCTGGGAAGCAAGGACCACGCGCAGATGGAGCGTGGCCAGAGTGCGCACAGACCATGTTCAAGGATGGCAGGAGAAAGAGCCTGGTAGAGCTCCAAGGGCGGCATGGTGAGTGGGTGGAGGCGGCTGATGGGAGCGCAGCTGTGGCTCAGAACTCAATCTTGCATGCTGGGAAGGACTCGTCCTGCATCACCACTGTGCTGCTGCTGGCCAGGACCATGATGCCCAGCTCCTGCTGCTTTTCGTGGGTCTGCTGGTACCACTCGCGGGTCACCTCGGTGTCATGTGTCGGGATCAGGGTCACCTGGGGAGACACGGTGGCCGGCAGTGAGTGGCAGTGAGAGTGGCAGGAGGGCCAAAGCTCCGAGGGCAGCCATACTCAGCATGCTTGGCCTCCAAGGGGACTCCGGGCAGGGGGGTCCTGTGGGGTAGCCAGGGTGGCTCCTGCAACTGAGCACAACCCCCCTGGTGCAGTTAATAGGCTCTGCGCTCCATCCCTTGGGCTGCCCCCACCTCCATTGGCCTGCCAGCTCCGGGCCTCCTTGTGTGAAGCACAGGCAAGCCTGTCCCCACTGCCAACTGGCCCACAGGCCCCCCTGGGGGGCACTTACCGGCAGGTTCTCACCCCACTGGGCTTTGCCCTCCAGCAGCGCGTCCAGGACGGCCCGGCTGGGCTCACCGTTGCTGGGGTCATTTCCACTGACCACGTAGTAGGCGGCACGCACCCGCTGGAAGAATTCCTGCCCACTGTTCTTGCCACTGCAGTGGTTGGGAATGTAGGCCAGGTCCACGTAGACAGGTGATCCCCCTGCAGAGCCGCTCTTGGCCAGGCCGGTGGTGGCTGCAGAGCAAGAGAAGGAAAGTGGCTTGGCTCAGCTCGCTGTCCTGCCCACCAAGGGGTGAGCTGGGCCGAGAGGCAGTGCAGGGGGAAGTGGGCCCCAGCAGAAGTCCCTTGTCTTGGTGGTGGCGCCTCCCAAGCCCTGCGGGGTGGGCTGAGGCACGAAGCCCGTGCAGGCAGGCCAGCCCCACTTCTCCAGCCCAAGTTGGCCGGCCCGAAGCCCCCTCCTCCAAGGAAGGTTCCTGGCCTCTTCACCAGCCATTCCACATCCATCCTCCCTTGGTGGGGGGGCATGAGGCCTCCCCCACTCTGCTGCTGACCGGCTGAGACAGCCACAGCCCCCAGCTGGGGGGTGGGTGACAGAAGCGTTGCACCAGCCTACACAGCCCCCTGCTCGGGGTGCTCCTGGAAGCCCCCCAGTGCTTGCTGCATAGACCCGCCCGCTAAGCCCAGACTGTGGAACAAGATGGTCGGCAGAGCCACCCTTGCACTTGGTGAGCCTGCTTGCATCAGTACACAGGCTGGAACTCGGTGGAGGGGCCCTCTCTACATCAGCGCCAGCCCGCTCCTCCCTAACCGAAGCGCCTCTTGGGCAGGGGTCGCTATGCCAATGCCACCCAGGTGATGCAGAGTGGGCTCTCTTCCCACGAATGGGTGGGTCCTGGCTGCAATCTCAGTGGGCCGGAGATAGAAGGCTCAGCTGGCCTACAGTTTGCATGGGGGCAGGGAGAAACCAGAACCCCAGTGGCCCTGCAACCCCAAACAGCTTTTTAAAGCTGCCTCAGTGAGGACTACATGCATGCCAGGTCCCAAAAGGTGTGGGTAGCCAAGCACCACCAAAAACTGGGAGCACCTCCTTGCCCGAATCTTCAAGCAACTTCCTTCCTCTCTGGCTGCAGTGCAACCCTTTTGCAGGGCTCCAGCGCCTACCTACCCAGCAGTTAGTCTAGGGGAGCAAGTAGGGCCATCATCTCTCTCTGCATTCCCAGCCTGTCTCAAATTCTCTCAGCAGCTCGCAGGCTCCAAGGAAGTCACAAGGCTGGCCAAAGCAGAGAATGTGAGCACCTGCTGAGGCTGTGGCTGGAATCGTCCCAGACTGTTCCTGCTGAATCGCTCGTGGTCGCAACCACCAGGCAAAAGCCTTCAGAAAGCACCTGAAGGACCACCCACCCTTCCCGTTCCAACATTTGTTCCCTCAATGGCAGGTACCCACCCCGGGTATCAGAAGCAGGAGTGTTGGTGTGGCAGATCTCAAGCCCTGGGTGGGAGCTCGCTTGCAGGGGGCGATACCTGGCCGAGGCTTGTCTTCACATCCCTTGTCGGGGCACACTAGTGGTAAGTCCTGCATTTCATTTATGAGGGGCCCATCCAGGCCCCAGCACTGAAATGGGCTCTGGGGGCATTCCCTGGCTGGCTATCTCTAGTGCCATTTCCCCCAGCTGGTCTACTGAGAGCAGATCAGAGTTGCAGAGAGCCTGGTGAGGAGCCTTGGTGGCTGGGACCACTGTTGATCCACTGGAGGGGACACTTGATGCGGTGTGGCCACTTTTTGTTGGCAGGCAGGCCAGCCGGCCAACCAATGGCACCGGGGACCACATGCTTCATGCACAGCAACATGTGCTCACCCTGGAGCAGGAGCAGCTGTTGGGCATGATGGAGCCTTCCAGGAACCCTCCCTCCCCCAAAACTCCTCAGCAGCTCATTTCCAAGCAGGCAAGCATTAGCCAGTGTGATGTGGTGGTTTGGAGGACAAGTGGCTTCCAACCTCCACTCAGCTGCAGTGCTCCCTGGGCGGGCCTCTCCCAGTTGCTTGGAAGGGGCTTGGCTCAGAGGCCAGGCCTGCAGGTGGAAAGCTCAAGGTTCACTGCCCCAGCAACATCGTCAGCCTAAATGGCTGGGAAATACCACCTGCCTGAGATTCTGGCCTGCTGCTGCCACCTGGATCAGGGAGGGCTGGGCTGGGCTGGGCTGGGCATGGCAGCCCAGTGGTCTGGTTTCTGTAGGAGCCACTTCCCACCGTGTGTCTGCCCCCATCTTCCCATCTGAAAGCTGTAGAATGCAGCTGGTGGGCTCAGCTGCAAGAGACAGAGAGGCTGGCAGGGGGGCAGGCTATCAAACCCTTTCCCTGGTGCTCCAGTGTTGCTGCCATTGCAATTCCTGGGGGCTTGTGGTGAGCCCAGGAGAAAGAGCCCCATCCAAGACTCTGCTGCTCATGCAAGGATGGAGCGGAGCACCCAGCGCACTGCTCTGGGCACAGCAAAATCTAGCAGGAGGAGAAGCAGGGACTCCAGCATAGTGGCAGACTGGCTCAGCCAACACACAGCCTCACGGGTAGGGCAGGGCGTCACAGCCAGAAGGGAGTTCCAAAAGCGAGCCAGTGATCTCTTTGCAAGTGCAAAGATGACTCATCCCCAGGCTGGAGCCTCTAAAGGCCTGGTCTCAAGCACGCACTTGTGGGTAGTAAAAACGGATGATTGTCCAAGAGCACTCTTTTAAAAATGGGTGAAAGAATGAGGACATTTGTTGCATGGTGTGCAAAGGAGCTGGATGTGGGGAAATATAGCCTCTGCTTATGGAAAATTGCACTTGCAGTGGTAGTTAACATCTCACAGGTTAAGCTGCAGATCTGTGGTGCACAAGATGGGGGTGGTGCTGTAATGTGGCCTCAGGGGACTTTGGAGTTGTCCAAAGACTCCTTGGTCAGGGGTATCCCTTGTGAAATCATTATCTGAAGTAGCAGGAGGCAAGTGACCTGTGGCCTCGAAGGTCCCTGTGGTGTGGCTGCTTTACTGACTGCAGCCAGGCTCTGCATATCGAGGGGCAGGAAGACTTCCTATCCTCCATGCAGGATATGGGGCCCTGTGGTTGCCCATTAAGTGACAATCAAGGATTTGTGGTGGAGATCAGATTCATTTGTGATCAGATAAGCTCTGTTCAGGATGCAGAGAGGCATCTGGTGGGCCACTGTGAGATCCAGGAAGCTGGACTCGGTGGGCCCTGGGCCTGATCCAGCAGGGCTCATCTGATGCATATTCTTAGGTTCTTGAGGTTCTGAAGTGCAATGTTCAGAGATGGGCTAAGTCTGCCTGCAGTCGGAGGCATGAAGGGGAATTTTACTTTGTGGGTTTGTACTATACATCATTACTGTCATTATTAAGGGCATTATCCTACAGAGGCTCTGGCAGCTGGAAGTGGACACTGTCCTGAGAGCTCTCAGATTTTCTGCAACGGCCACTCCAGAGTTACTGGACATGGGCAGAAAAGGCGAGTCCTCTGCCGCAGAGTCCAACCACCTGTCCTCCTCCAGAAGCACGTAGGCAGAGACTTGCAAGGCGTCACCCCCCAAGCTTTTCCACAGGAGGCCATAACCAGCGCCTGCATCCTGTGATACTTTCAAGAATTCCTGGTTCTCTGATGAAAACTGGGGCTTTCAGAAGTTTATAAGCTACAGAAGCTTATTTCACTGAGTGAAGTTCTGCCAGAATGGCTTCTCCCTCCCTCTCCCTAGGTGTGCAGATCAGAAAAGAGAAGCTTTTGAAAGACCCTCCTCTAGTACACCAGTGCTGAACACAACATATGAACGACTAGAATAGGGCTCCCTTGTGAACCTCTTAAGGAATTCATCCTCAGAAACCTGCCCTTGGTTGCAGTCACATCAGCACACAGTCCAGAGCCAAAGGCCTTCCTTGAAATTAGGGATTTTTCATCAGGAAATGGCAGCAGTATGGTCCCTTATCTGTGCTCAAGACAGAATCACTGCTTCCTATAAGTGGCCCAACAACTTTCTGCCCTGAGCCAGGGAGAAGGAGAGGCACAGGCTGGCTGGATGAAACGCTCACAAATCTGCCTACAAAAGAACAGCCCCACTGGATCAGGCCATAGGCCCATCTAGTTCAGCTTCCTGTACCTCACAGCAGCCCACCAAATGCCCCAGGGAGCACACCAGATAACAAGAGACCTCATCCTGGTGCCCTCCCTTGCATCTGGCATTCTGACATAGCCCACTTCTAAAATCAGGAGGTTGCACACACACATCGTGGCTTGTAATCCATAATGGATTTTTCCTCCAGAAACTTGTCCAATCCCTTTTAAAGGCATCCAGGCCAGATGCAGTCACCACATCCTGTGGCAAGGAGTTCCACAGACTGACCACAGAACTATTTTCTTTTGTCTGTCCTAACCCTCCCAACACTCCATTTTAGTGGATGTCCCCTGGTTCTGGTGTTATGTGAGAGTGTAAAGAGCATCTCTCTATCCACTTTATCCTTCCCATGCATAATTTTGTATGTCTCAATCATGTCTCCCCTCAGGTATCTCTTTTCTAGGCTGAAGAGGCCCAAACGCTGTAGCCTTTCCTCATAAGGAAGGTGCCCCAGCCCCGTAATCATCTTAGTCGCTCTCTTTTGCACCTTTTCCATTTCCACTATGTCTTTTTTGAGATGCAGCGACCAGAACTGGACACAATACTCCAGGTGTGGCCTTACCATCTATTTGTACAACGGCATTATAATATTGGCCGTTTTGTTCTCAATACCTTTTCTAATGATCCCAAGCATGGCATTGGCCTTCTTCACTGCTGCTGCACATTGGGTCGACACTTTCATCGACCTGTCCACCACCACCCCAAGATCTCTCTCCTGATCTGTCACAGACAGCTCAGAACCCACCAGCCTATATGTGAAGTTTTGATTTTTTGCCCCAATGTGCATGACTTTACACTTACTGACATTGAAGCGCATCTGCCATTTTGCTGCCCATTCTGCCAGTCTGGAGAGATCCTTCTGGAGCTCCTCACAATTCCTTTATGCCTAGAGGAATGCAAGGGCCCAGACAAGCAGAGGCTCTCTGTTTATCAGGCATTCTTCATTGGGGAATAGGTCTTCATTGGGGCCTAAAAGGTGGCATACAAGCCACTTCCCAGCTCTGGATGAGGTTGCACAGAAGGGGCCACTCAGTGAGGGGGGCAGCTGTCACATAGACCCTCTGCACAGCCTCTGCATTGGGTGTGACAAGAAGGTCTCTTGTCTGCAGGTGCAGCTAGGGTAGTGGGGAGTGAGGCCACCTTCTTGTGTGGCTGCCAATTTCTGAAGTGGCCTCTGGCAGGTGTACAGGGCCCTCCCTTCCTTGCCAGCCTCTGCCAGTGTTGGTTCTTGCTGCCAGGAGTTGTGGAGCTCTTGCTCTGCCTGGTTGGGTCTGGAGGGCCAGCAGGGGCTCAGCTCTCCTCACTTCTGGGATGTCAAAAGATGATCTCTTGTCCAGAAGGAAGAGAGGAACAGCCCTCCTCTGGCCCCTTGGGCTGGGATTACTGTGGCATCACAGTTTGGGAGCAGGGCGCGAGTCCCTGCCCCATCCTGGATGAAGTGTGGGAGGCGGGGCCCCAGGCCCTGGGATTCCCATTGGTGGCTGCTCCTGCAGCCTCTTCGGGTGAGTCCCCTTGCAAGGCCCCCCCCCACCGAGCCACAGCCTTACCTGGGCTGGTCTTGATGCCATTGGTGAGGAGGGCCTTGCTGCTGCGGAAGCCCTCATCCCGCTCCTCTGCTGGGGCCTTGAGAGGCTTCTCCCGCTTTGCCAGTGTCTTGGGAAGTCGGTCGGAGGGCTGCTTCCCTGGTGCAGGCAGCCATTTTTCTGGCTTCCGGGCAGGGGAGGAGGACTTGGGCTTGCCCAGGGCCCTCCGGAGCCCTTTGCCTCTTTCCTTCAGGTCCTTCCGGGCTATTTTGTCTGGCCTGTTCACACTCTGCTCGCTCAGCAGCATCTCTGGGTCCATCATGCAGACATCTGGAGTGGGGGGGTAGGGGTGGGGGTCTACTGTAGAGACAGGCGGAGGGTCGTGGCTGGACCTTGTGCTGCCGTGATGGGAGCTACCCACGGCCTTGTCCACTGGGAGGAAATCTGCATCTTCGTCGGAGTCCATGGCAGCGTCGGTTGTGATGGACGGGCACTCCTCTGTTTCGGGAGGCACATCTGAGTCCGACTGGGAGGGTCCAGATTCGCTGGCGGAGGTGGGGGGAGTTTCTTCTACCCTTGCTGTGGCTAGCCTATGGCCACCAGGGCTGGAGTGTGGCGGCCTGCCCTTCACTGATGGGTGCCCTTCAGCCTGGGAGAAGTCACTGTCATCTTCTGAGGAGTCATGAGGACTTGGGTTGATGAAGGAGGGAGACAGCTCCCCCTTCCGCTGCTTGAACTCACACGAGAACTTCTGCACGTGTTCTGGGTGGGTGGCTTCCAGGCTTGGCTCTAGCTCGTGGGAAGCATCTCCATGGTCCTCAGCTTGACTGCCCTGTGGAGAGTCTGGGAAGAAGGGCTGGAAGGTGTGCTCGTGAGTCAGGAGACGAGAGGGGCGGCTTTGCCTCTCACAGTCCTCCTCATCCTCTTCCTCATCACTGCCATTTGCCTTCTCCACATGATGTGGCACACCAGAAAAAGCAAGGGGACTGGTGCTCACCTCTGTGGGTCCATTGGCTGTGGCAGCCACCTCCTGCTGACCATGAGGGGAAGCTGCTAGGGTGTCAGGAAGGGCAGGGGAATGCGTGGCCAGAAAGGTCAGATTCAGCAAGCTGGTATCATCTGTGCTGGCAGGGGCCAAGCTTCTGGTTTCACCGAAGTATGCCTCCTGTGCAGAGCCTTCTGGAAGCAAGTCCCATGTGGTCTTGGGCTCTGCAGTTGCTGCCCCTGAATCAGGGGAGAGCATGTGTGGGTAGAAGCTGCCCCCTGCAGGCTGCATCACTGGGGTGGAGGCCTTTGAAGATGTCTCCTCGGAAGGGCTGGAGGGCTGCTCACAGGGCTCTTCCTGGAGTGTTCCAGAGAGCAGCTGCCCTGCTCCAGCCAGACCTGCTAGTGAGAATCCTGCAAAGGAGTCCTTTTCCACCACCTTTTTGGAAACCTCCAAGTACTCATTCCCCATGTTCTTTTCAGAGGCACCAGGAGGAATCAGGCTTGCAGGCAAGGAGCTGTCCCTTAAGTGGGATGAGAAGTGGGCCTCATGCCGGAACAGGATGGAGGGCTCGTGCTTCTCCAAGGAGGACAGCTCGAAGCCAGGGGAAGAGCAGTCCAGTCCCTTACTCAGGAGCGCTGGGCCCTTGGGGCACTCCTTCTCCTTAGCAGCTGTCCCAGCATAGAAGCTGGGGGCAGAGTCCTCTCCCAAGCTCAGTGTGGGCTCACCAGAGACTTTTGCATGGACCTCCTCCTCCCTGGAGTGCTGCTTTGCCTTCACAAACATCCCTGGAGCCTCCCCCTTTCTGCCTGAGTGGGTGAAGCTGCCATCGCCCTCCTCTTCCCTCAGAGCTGCCCCATCCTTTCCAGACAATGCACTGCAGGCCAGTGAAAGGTGGTCAGTCACCTGCCATGGCTCTGATAGGCTGCCTTCCTCCAGTCCCGGAATGTCTGCATAGGGGTCTTTCTCCCTGGTTGGCTCCACGGCTGCAGTAGGCCCTGGGAGCGGGCTCTCTTTTTCGGACCGTTCCTTGGCACCTTTCTCTGGCTCTGAGTCACTGGCACTCTCCTCTTCGTCCTTCTGGGCTTTCTCATAGTAGATGTCCTTGGACTGCAAGGACCTTGGAGAAGGAGATCTCTGCTCCTGACTGATGTTGGCGTCAGGGGGAGCCGCCGCTTCGATGTAGACCGCTGGTTCTTCATCCTGGTTAAACCGCTTCGTGATGATCTCAGTAGGGCAAGAGAAGTCCTTCTCTTCTGCAGAGAAGGCAGGCAGGGGGCTCCCCACGTGCGGAGTGCTTCCCTTGGCCTCCTCGAGCCATGTGTCAGCGCATGTCAAACCGCACAGCTCACTGTGCTGCTCTGCCTGGGGCTGGAAGTGCTCCTGCTCGTCCGAATACTCGAAAGAAGGTTCAGCCTTGTCCTTTGGGGAGACTGGAGAGGACAGCTCTTTCTCTGTGGGCGTGTAGAGGCAGGACTCTTCTTCCTTGGAGGAGATGGGGAACAGGGACTCTCTCGGAACTCTCCCTCCCCTGGGCATCTTTCTGGAGTAGCTCACATCAGTCACCCCCACAGTCCCATAGATACCTGCATACTGAAAGGTCTTCTCGTGAGGGTAGGGAGTTGGTTCTCTCTCTTCCTGCTCTGGTCTGTTCCCAACAGTGCCCCCTTCTATTTCATAGAACTCAAAGGGACTGGAAGAGTCTCTGGTGCCAGGCCATGCACAGCAATCCCCTCCTTGGCCTTGCAAAGGGAAGGTGGTGCCTCTGCTTCCTCCGAGGTCCTGCACTGGAAGGGAGCCCCTGCTCTCTCCTGACTCTGAGGCCACAGGTGCCACAGCTTGGGGCCAGGCTGTGCTCTCTCTCTCCTGTCGCTTTTCAGCTGGGCAACTGAGCCAATCCAGGGTTTTCCCCTCGACATCCTGTGTTTGGTGGTGCTCCAACCTTCCTTTGGGAGCAGTGTCTGATTCTGAGCTGTCCTCTGTGGTCCCTCCTGAAAGTTTGGCCAGAAACTGGTCTGCAGAAGATTGGCCCAAGCCTGGCCAGGCTGCGTCTCCCTCTTCTTCCAAGGCAGCAGGTGCAGGGGCCTGTGGCAAGGGGGTGTCTGCAGTGTCAGGGTGTAGCTCTCCACCTTGCTGGTGAGCGGACAGGGGCCCTTTGCTTCCTTCCAGAGCAGTGGGTGACTTGGCTGCACATGGAACGCCTGAGGCTGTCTCCAACAGGCTGGAGTCTGGCACATGTCCAAGCTCAGGAGAGGCAGGGCTGATCGAGGCAGACATTTCAAATTCCTTTTCACCCAGCATACTTGGCTTAGTACCCGTGGTCTGGACAACTTCTTGTGTCTGAGCAGAGCCTTGTTCCTCTAGCTGCTGAGCCTCAGCCTTGCCATGCACTGGTGAAAAGCTACTTTCCAGACCTGTCCCTTGCTTCCGAGTCGAAGCTCCTTGCTGGAAGTACCTGCACTCAGTTTCCCAGAAGTCCTTCTCTGCTACTCCTGAAACATAATCTTCGGAGTCTGCAGAATGAGAGGCTCCCCTTCCTTCTGTTAAGGAAAGTGATCTTTTTTCATAGCCATCAGCCTCGTCGTCCAGGAATGTGCACTCCCCCCTTTCCTTATCATACTTCTGTCGTTGTTCTGGACAGGGCAGTCCTTTCACTTCCTCTGGAAACCACACTTTCTTCTCGTAGCTTGTATCCTTCAGATAAATGTCTTCCATTTCTGGAGATGGCTCTGTTGCGTCTTGTCTCTCTTCCAGAGACTCACAAGCCCTCATCTCTCCAGGGGAGATTTCTAAGGACTCCTTGCCCAGGACTGGACCAGATTCTGTGACACTTGAGTGCACTCCACCTGAATACACTTCTTCGGAGGGGGGGGTCAGAGGTGGCCCCTTGGCGGGCTCTTTTTCTATTACAGAAACCAGCGTTGTGTCTGCAAGAGGCATGAGAGGAACATTGGGGTCTTGAAGTAGACGCTGCTCAGCTAAGGAAAGAGAACAGGGCGAGTCCTCGTGGACCAGAGTGTCTCCTGTCCTTTCACGTCTAGCTGGATCGTGCTCTGTGGAGACCTGGCCTTTCGCTCCAGGGGAAGACTCCTCCATGGAGTGTCGTTGCACAAAGGTCTCTTCCGTGAAGGAACTTATTGGAGCCATTTCCTCTGCAGACGACTGAGAAGGTGCTTCTTCACTGTGGCCCAGAGGAGTGTTCGTGCCTTCTGGTGATATGTGTCTGATGGTGACAGGGAGTGGTCCTTCTTGGCCTAACCTGTGTTCTGTGAAATGCAAGGCATTGCCATCCTCTGGAGACACTTTGGTCAAATCATCCGAAGACTTTGACTTCTCAGACATTTCTTCCATAAAAGAAAACAGTTTTGCCTCCTCTGGCAAAATGCCTCTTATTGACAAATGTGAGGTGGATTTGTCGTGGTCAGCACTTTCTTCCAGTTTCTCCCACCCTTCTGGAGGAGGTATTTCTGCAGCAGAGAACAGCTCACTCCCAGCGCTTTCCAAAAATTCCGGGGAGACGCCCTCTGTGCTGCTATTTTTCTGAAGAGTGGAGTCCTCTTTGGGTTCTGCCAGCAGGCCCTTGGTGGGGGGATACAAGTCGGAAAGGTCCAGGGTTTCCTGCTTGTGGTAGAAGCTTCTCAAGAGCTCTTCTTTTTCAAGGGACAGACTCTGGTCTTCGCTTTGGGGAGCTGTGCATTCTGGGAGTGACAGGGCTGGAAGTTGTGGGACAGATGCATCCTGAAGAGGAACAGGCACCTCTTCTTCTGTAGGGAAGCCCTCGGTGGTAGTGGCCTCCTGGCATTCCACAGCTCTGGGCGCATCTCCTCCTGCAGGCGTTTTCTCTGCCTGTTCAAAGAGTTCGGTCTCCACAGACTCAGACTTTTCCTCCACAGGAGACTGGTGGAAAGGTGTGTGCCCAGCACTAGTTGGTCCAGACGGGGTGGGGGACGCCATCTTGACAGTGCTGTCATCAGGGCTCAGGCACCGCTCCTCGGCCTCGCCGGAACCAGCATCCATCTGGAGAAACTGACTGTCTCCATCACCGAGTAGGAACACTGTGGCCTGGACTCCTGCTGTAGGTACCTCCATCAAACTGTTTCCCAGCAGCTCTGGTTGAGCAAATACTGGGGCATCTTGGGCTCCCTGAGGCCTCTCAAGGTTTACAGTCTCCTCCTCTGCCTCCTCCAAGCCCTTTTTGCAGGCCTCAAATTTCCTCTCACCTTCTGTTAGTGCCTGGAAGTCCTCTGGAGGTGGAGACTTGAAGCCTTTGTCCTCCTCTAGCGAAGACGTGGGGGAGATGGTACCAGCAGAGGGGACGTAGTCAAGGCCTTGGGTGGCCTCTGTTCGAGAGGAAGGGATGCTGTTCACGGTGTCCATCATTAGGGAACTTCTGCCAGTCCCCTCTGTCTGTGGGGCAGTGAGGGAGGCGACCGACTGGTCTTCAGCGACAGACGTGGCAAAAGAGGAGAGTTTGTCACACTCCGTGATGGAGGTTGCTGAAGACACGTGTTCCTCTTCTGCCAAGGGAGCAGCCACCATGTTTGTGGGATAGGCCAGAGCCTCAGACTCTTGACCAGTGTAGCCTTTGGCCACTTCAGCAGCTGCCACGGTCTGGATCCCACGGATGGCTTCCAAGGAGCCTGGCTGGTCTGGCACAGAAATGTCATAGGGCGTTGCGTCTGGCTTGAGATGTGGAACCCTCTCCTCCTGCTCATCGTGGATCTCTTCGTCTGAGATGGTTTGTTCGGTCTCTGAGTAGCCAGGGATCGTTTCGTCCTGGATGTACGAGACGTGTTCCCCTGGAGCGACAGGGGGGCTGCTGCTGAGGCAGGAGTCTTCCTTCAGCCCTGGCTTTCCAGGGGCCTTGCTTCTGCTCACCCTGTCTTCCCGGAACTCACTGCCCTTTCCCCCAGAAGGCCAAGGGGTGCCCTCCTGCTCTTGGCAGAGGGAGAAGTCTCTCCTTTTTACTGCTTCGTCTCCTGCTCTCACAGATGCCTCCTCCCCCCCTTCTGACCCTGCTGCTCTGGACACCCCTCTTTGCTTTTCTGGTGGCTGAGCTTCGCTTGTGTCTGAAGGGATCCCTGTAGCTTCCCCTGGGTGTTCAATGCCCAGGGAGTCCCTGGACACCAGTGTTGTCTTCTGAGCTGGCTCCTCTCTTCCAGTGGACTCAGTCATTGCCTTCTCCTCAGCTCCTCCTCCCTCATGGGACCCCACCAAGTCTGCCACCTTACCTTCGGGTCTCGTGGTTGTTTCTCTGGCTTCCTCCCCTCCTATGGCTGGAGGAGTCATTTCCTCCCGTGGTACAACCTGAGAAGGGGACTTTGGACTTTGGGTGATCTCTGCCAGAAGGGCCCTGCTCTGCATGGCCATGTCACAAGGCCCTGTCTCACTCTCTGCAGGTTCTGGCTCCCCCAGAGGCCTGGACTGCTCCTCTGATTCCAGTTCCTCAAAATCTTTGGTGAGGTCTTCTGGAGAAGACAGAACTGGCCTCGGTGCCGCCACCTCAGGCTCTGGGGGCTGGCCAGCCTTCTTGGGCAGGGATGCAGCCCTCGGTTCAGCCAGTGTCTCCTTGTCGGCTCTGCTGCGACCTCTGTCGGCTCGGACCCTGCCTGGTGCCTTGGCCTTATAGAAGGTCTTCCGGACTTCGGGGGTGAACGGCTTTAGGTCTGGCTTGGGCATCTTCTTCAAGTCGGGCTTGGCCTCTCGCTTGGCCTCTTTCCTCTCTTCTTTCTTCCCGTCCTCTTTCTTCAGCTCCTTCCTCTCTTTCTTGATCTCCTTCTTTTCCTTGTCCCTTTTCTCCTCCAGTTTAGAAGTCTTCTCTTTGAGGTGCTTCTTGCCCGCCTTCTCTTTGGCAAGTTTTCTTTTCTCAGCTCTGAGGGCATCGCTGGGGTCTGTTCGGATCTTTTCCGCTTTCGGTGGCTTCTCTGGAGGTTTCCCAGGGTGCTCCTTGCCCCTTTTCTCAGGCTTTGCTTCTTTTGCCACCTCCGCCTTTGACTCTTTTGTGCCTTCCTCAGCAACTGCCTTTGAGGCAGCTGGTTTAGGGGAAGACTTCAGACTCTCTTTGCTGTCTGCCCTCTGTTTAATCTTGGTCTGTTTCAGGGCAGGGGATGGCATGCCAGAAGCCATTTCCTTCTGGGTAGCAATTGGGTACTTCAGGAAATCGAGGTGCCTGAGCTTCTCCAGACCTTCCAAAATCTTATTTTGTGGAGCATTTCCTGGAAATAACACTCTCACTATTTTTTCCGTGGGACTTGCCGGGAGCCACACGACTAAGGCGGTGATGGACGTGAGGTAGGGGACTGAAATCTCCCCTTCTCTCCCATTGGCCAGGATGATGCCTGTCTTAGCCTTGCTGTTCCCGGCCCACTTCTGCATAAGGAACTGCATCTCCTTGCTGTCCTTGACGGGGTTCAGAATGTACATGTCCAGCCTTCCAACCCCCATCTTGTGGAAGAGGGTGATGGGCTCAAGGGTGGTGCTGGCCACTCGGTGCAGGGGCTCTGGCTTCATGCCCAGCCTGCCAAGGAGCTGCAGTGTCAGGCTGGCCTCTTCAATGCTTCTTTTGACCTTCATGGAGGACTCCGGCATCCTGAGCTTCTCTGGAACGTTGAAGAAAACCACCCCCAGTTCTGGGGAAATGAGGTTCTTCATCCAGTCACTGTAGTTGGTGGAGCCCTGGGACTGTTCCTCGTCCTGTTCTGCAACCTTCCGCTGCAGGAGCCCATTAATGCCTGGGAGGTTGTCGGCCCCAATGTGGGTGAGGAGAATGGAGTCAATCCTGTCCAGGTGTCGGACCAGCTTCCAGAAGCAGGATTTCCTCTCGGAGCCACCATCCACCAGGATGTTGAACCCGTTGACAGCAAAGAGAGCTGAGTCTCCCCTCCCTCCAGGGAATATGTAGCAGCAGGGCTTGGAGAGCTTCAGGAAGCCCCCAGATGTTGGGGGCTCCAGGAGATCAAATGGTGATGGAACATCCACCGTCTCGGAGACGTACTCAGCAAATTCAGAGACCCCGTCCATCTCTGGCAGGACTGGGTCTGGGTTCAGTCTCAGAGTGAGAAGATCCTGGAACTGGGGGTGGCCCAGGCGGCTCCAGTCTCCCTCCCCCAGGCACGTCACCGTAAGGGAGGCCTTTGCAGCTGGATCGCGGTTGCTGAGGAGCTGGGCAACCTGCAAGAGAGACCAGGACAGGTTAGGGTCAAAGACACCCTGAGAGCTCCCTGGCAACCCCTGGAGCATGCTTTAGTTAAGCCTGCACAAACCATCTAGGGATCCCGCTGTTGCCCCTCAGTGGCCGGGGCTCTTCTGTGGACAGCTACACACAACTGTTCATTCTGAAAACGAGTCAGTGTGTGAAGAAGAATCATTATGGGGAAGGAGACTGCAGGAAGTGGGGTGTGCCACAACCCTACCAGAAGCCAGTGGCAGCTGCTGAGCTCAAGATCTCTGCAATACTTGGCCTTGACTGCCCTGTTGCCAGCAGAGACCGCCTGGTGCAGGCTCCCGTCTACAGAGCTTTGGGTATCTGCTAGCTAGCAGCCTCCCTTTGAAAGGACCCCAAACCCAGCACCTGAAGCTACCAGTCTTTGGAGGAAGCTTAGGCAAGCAATGACAACAGACTCTTAACTAGGACTAGAAAGGAGAGAATGGCCTGCAGATTGCCTTCGGCTCACTAGAACCTGTTCCAATCACCACCTGGCTCACCTCTGGATCTGCAAGTATGTCGGCAAACTTCTGATAGGTGAAAGTCCCACTCTGCAAGATCAAGTCTCCTTCTTGGTCTGAGCTCTGCCCACACAGGATCAGCAGCTTGTGGGTTGAAGGGTCACACACCAAGGACCGGACCTGTTCATGGGAGACGGCATGGCTGTGAGTGCTGCTGTTCTTGCAGAAAGGCTACAGCTGCAGCCCCCCCTCCCCCCATTGAAGCACCTGCCAGTCAGGAGGAGCATCCCCCTTTGGAGAGACAAAACCATTGGGCCGGGGGGGGGGGCAGGTTTCAGCACCTGCATCATTATATCCCTGCCCCACCCCAGGGGCCAGCAGAGGAAGGCTATGATGGAAGAAGGGTGGGGGTGGCAACCAGCCCAGGCCTCTCCTCCTGTGCCCACCTTGTTGGGAGAACTTCTGGTGCCTTGCAGTGACTGGCTGGCTGGGAGGGCGAGCTGGGGCCTGTAAGCACAGCTTGCCGGGAGGCCACAGACCCCCATAGGAGTTCTGCTGCTGCTTGCCAGCCATTAGTTCTGGGGCAGCAAATTCCAACTGCACTGACCCCAGGCAGGGAACCACCTCTGGCCTTTACCTCTGACACAGCACTGTGCTCATCTGGGTTCACAAGTATAACAGTATCCAGGTCCTCACTCTGGTGGTGGAGGGTCCTCTGGCCTGCAGAGACAGTAGTTGGAGTTGTATTTTAAAGGATGTATATTCTGTCTTTCTCCAGAGATCCACAGTGCTCATAACATGGAAGGCTATTTCATTAAAGTACAATAAAACCCAGCAAAAGACAAATGAGCACACGGTCAAAACCAAACACAATCCATAGCACAGAGAAAAAAAAATGCACCACAATACAAAACTGTGTGTGGCTTCCAATGGAAGAGTAAAAGAAAGGGAGCACAACAAGGTCCTCTGGGGGGGGGCATTTCACACAGAGCGGGCCTCCTGATCCAGCGGGGCTCTTCTTAAGTTCTTATGTTCACCACCAAGAAGACCTGCCTATCAGACCCCACAAGCCATGCTTCAGGCAGCAGGGGGAACATGCAAAGGAGCCTCCCTAGAGAACCTCAGTGTGGGGTCAGAGTCGGGGGGGGGGGGGAGTGTTTCAGGTACTCAGGTCCCAGGTCATCAAAATTACAATCCTATGTGCCAGATTTGGCAGCTGCCCTCCATGCTCAAGAGTGGCGCAGCTGGCTCAGAAGTCCATCAACCAACAGATGTACACTATGCTGCTATAGCTTGGACACTACTGAAGAAAGGTGGGAAGACTGGGGTAGAACATGGAAGGGACAGCATATTCTGACCCTCCTCCAAACAATGGACAAGCAAGAGCTTGTCGACATTGGAAACATGCGACACCAAGGACAAAGCTGGCTCACCAGGAGCAAATCCCACCGGGAACCATGGGGAAGGGGAGGAAGGCAGAAGTGACCTCCTACCACTCCCCTGCCCCCACACACTCCTGCAGTAGCACATGGGGTGCAGGCTCCAGAGTGAGCCTGTCCCAGCACTCAGGTCCTGCCAGGGAGCTCACAGCTCTGGTGGAAAGATGTGCAGTGTGTGAGTACTCTCCTTGGCCTCTCAAAGGAGAATTCTGGGGCAGGAACCAGGGTGGAAGGGCACCAGGCACACTCTGCACAAACAAGCTCTGGTCCCTCACAAGATGTGTGGCAAAATACCAAGTTCATACTTGTCTTCACAGAATTCTGGTTGCTGGACTCTGCCCCAGGAGGACTCTATGCAGAAACACTCATGCAGGCTTTCCATCCATCAGTGCAACAAGGGAAGGACGATGCAACCCACACTGGGAATTTCCCACTGCCTCCCATTGATGCCATGTCTCTTTCTTATGCCTCTTCTGACCCTTCAGGATTTGCAGCAGTATCTCTGCTGTTACCTGCATTGCTTAAGCTAAAAAGATGCTCCATTTTGGGGAGAACTAGAGAATCCAACCATTGCTACTGCTGGCCATAAACTAATCTGACAGCCCAATCCAAACTGGGCTGTATGCTAGCAGAATGCCAACAAAGCAGCTGGTGCACGTTGCTGGTGTCCACATGTGCAGGCTGACGGAGTGGCCTTTCTGGGTAAAGAGGTGGTGGCTGGGAGACAGAATGTGAAGAATGGATCCTAGGGGTGCCAGCATGCGCCAGGATTCCAACTCTGTTTCTTCCCCCATTCCTTACT
The DNA here is from genome assembly GCF_035046505.1 of Tiliqua scincoides. NCBI lineage: Eukaryota > Metazoa > Chordata > Lepidosauria > Squamata > Scincidae > Tiliqua > Tiliqua scincoides. The sequence continues at coordinate 9,633,982 of NC_089828.1, forward strand.
CTCCTCAGTTCTGCACCAGCAAAGTGGCTGATGCAGTTCCAAGGAAACCCATTGGGGCAGTGAAGGCTTGCCCCAGGATAAGGGAAGAAAGTTCCTTTGCCTCAAGGAGGCCTCTGGGATTGCCCTCCTTCATGATGCTGCATGCGCTATATGCCTCCCTCCGAAAGGCCCATGTCCTGCAGCCTATCAGCCAGGTTCCTGTTCTTGGGGAGGCACTGAGTAAACGCCAGAGGAGGTGCCCTTTGTTGGACTTCTGCTGTGCCTGGGTGGTCAGAGAGCAGATTGGTGGGGTAGCCGAGGGTGGTGGTCCAGACCTGCCTCCCCCTCCTTTTTTGTCCCTGCCCTGGGGGTTTCTGGCCAGTCATGCAGAGAGAGTGCCTTGTTAATGAGGAAAAGTGCCTTGGTTGGGCTTGAACCCATCTCAGCCTCCCTGGTGGTGCTGCGGGGAAAGCGCGTGGATGCAGATCCCAAGGTCACCGGTTGCTCGCGGAGCTTCCCGTTTCTTTTACCTGAGAATACCACATGTGAGGGAGGGCACCAATATGCAGGTCTCTTCTTGCCTCATGTGCTCCCTGGGGCATCTGCTGGACCACTGGGAGAAACAGGAGGCTGGACTAGGTGGGCCTTTGGCCATTTTTCTTATGTTCTGTGTCTCTGTGCTGCTGGAGTGTTGTTGTGGTGCTCTTTGGGACTTGTTCCAGCCCAGCCTCCTTCCCCTCCCAGCAAAAGGGCTTCTTCCAGCTAATGAATGCCCTTGATCCCCCCCAAGGGAAGACATCTGTATGTATTGCATGCGACTGTCCTCTTCCACCTCGCTAGCCTTGCTGAGCTGACTGCTGAGAAAGCAACTCCTTGGATGTGCAGGCTTGGTGAGTGGGGTAAGCAGTCCTGGGGGCAGGGGGTCCTAGCAGGTCTTTGCTCTGGCCTCTTTGCTGCAGCAGCTTGTTTGGGGTGTAGAGGGTGCTGCAGCATGCTTGTGCCACGGTGGCATCCTGGGGCCTCTCCCCATGTTTTGCATTGGTGCCTGTTGCCACGCTTCTCACTCCTAGAGGCTGGTGGGGGAGCATCTTTTCCAGTCTGACGGAGACAGAAGTGGGCCCAGCTGGTGCACAGCCAACATTTGGCAAGCACACCCTGCGCCACAGCTGCCCCCTGACCACCCACGAGCAAGGCAGCACCCAGGAGTCTGCCCAGGTTGTGTGCCTGACTCCTCTGTGAGCTATCCCTATCCAGAACAGGCACACCTCCACCTGGTCTCTGGAGCAGACGAACTGCAGTCTGGTTGGGAGTGGAGTTCCACTTGTTCACTCAAATCCAGCCCTTCCCTGCCTCAGGGCACCAGACCAAGACACTCACAGGTTCTCCTGCTGAGGATGGGCCAGAGAGGGATAGTCTGTCTACTTGTCTGTCGATGACAACCCCTGCCAAAGACAGTCCTCCCCAGCAGTGTCACGTGGAAGCAGCATAGCCGTGGGAGCTGGAGGGCTCCTTACACAGCAGCACAGCCCATGGCCGAGGTGCAGGCTGGAGAGCCCCAACTTTGCCTTCTGGAATCAACCCTGCAGGCAGGACTAGGCTTGCCCTGCAACAGCAGCCCCAGCACTCATCCCAGGCAGGGACTCAAAAGGATTCCAGGATCTGCAGCAGCGGATGGCAAAGTGAGCTCTGGCAGAGTCAACAGGGAGGGAGCATGTCGCTGCAGAAGTCCCAAACTCAGACCGAATCAAGGGATGTCCACAGGGAACAATGGCCGCAGCAGACTCCGCTGCATCCTGTGGGCAGCCAGAGATCAAAGAGGTAAGCTAACCTTTCTTTTACTTACCTTACTCCACTCCTGCATGGGCCCCTGTGGGTCAGCTTGGTCCTACGCCAGCTCTTCAGTTGCCACAAGTCTGAGAAGAGGCGAGGGGGCGTGTTGGAGCCAAAACAGAGTGGAGGATGCGGGCAGAACCACCACTGCCGACATCCACCCTCTGCCCGCCACACCACACCCCATGAGGCCCTGGTCCCTGCCCTGGTCTGCCCACCCTGCTGGCTCACCACTGGTGGGAAGGTAGTTGGGTCCGCTGCCCGCGCCTCCAGAACCCATTTGGAGATGGTGATCTGCTGTTGTTAGAGCTCACCCAGCTGTTAGGAAAATCCCCCAATTTCTAGTTATGCTATTGTGACATCAAGAACAGTCCTTCATGTATGGATGCTAGCAGGGAACTATCCTCCCAGAAAACACTGGCCTACAGGCCTCATGTCCACTTTGGTCAAGCTCAGACTCTTGGTTGCTTGTTTGTATTCCCTCTTTTCCCCTCAAAATCACACATCCTGGAAGGAAACTGATAATCCTACGTTGTATCTCTAGCTGAATGAAACTGGGTAATCCTGTCAAGACGGTTTTCCATTGTATCTTCAGTTTGTGTTTGCTTTCCTGAATGCAATCCCAGTAATGTCTGTATTTTGCACCAAAACACTGGATTATACTTGTATTTTGCATTAACTTAGGTAAACCTCACTTAAAGTTGCTAGACATCCTCTGGCACCAAAGAGCTAATTTGTGTTTTAGCTGACACTGTGAGCCCTGTTTACCTGCATCCTGGTTGATTAAGAGAAATTCCCTCCATTCATACCCAAGTTACCTATTGGTACATTAAAAGCAAACACCCTAAATTACACATTTATCCACCAAACATTCTGCTTACACATAAGCAACTTTTCAATATCTTTAAATACTAAGGAGGTTTGACTAGCAAATGGTCAGTCTCCTAGGTGTCCACACACACTGCTCACAGACCAGGCATCCAGACAGGTAGCTATGCCTTGCGCTTTGAACTCTTTCTCTTCCCTCACTCCCTTGTTCCCTTCTCTCCCCATCTTTAGCTAGCAGCTGGGGTTGGCAGAGCAGGGATCCCTGACATCCTTCCCTACCATTCTTTCTGATTTCTTTGGATGCACCAAATACACTCTCACGACCCTGCACTCACCACTACAGGACACTCTGGTTAGGGCATTACAATACTCCTCTACTGATTCTTTTGGATATCTATTTTCTGTCCCTTTTAATAAAACTGTAATCATTTATAGGAATATTTCTCTCAGTCTCTTCCTTACAAGGAATTTCTGCAGGACGCTGGTTTGCATCCAGTCTAAGGTCCCAGTGTTCCAATAGAGCAGGTATACTAATTCCCCTAAACAACTAAACCTAGCTCATTTGGTAACACAGCCCTGGTTAGGATTGCAGCCAGGTCTTCGCCTCAGCCCCTTCCTCGAGGGTCACAGCCCAAGCCAACTTTGCCGTACCCTGCCTGGCCTGGCCTGACCTCCATCTCTTCCTCCATTGCCCCCAGGCAAGTTTCCTTGGGGAAGGTGGGTGCAAGTTGGAGGGAGTGAGAAGTGAGCTTCCTCAAGGGTCTCAATACGCTGCCTTTCCAATGTTCAAGGGACCTGGTGCTTGACTGGTGTTTTTTAGCTTGTCCTGGAATGACCAACTGAGTAAACAGGCAGCAAAAGGGTAAATGTGCTCCAGTGTCAACAGTAGGCATCCAGTGATGGGGCAAAAAATTCTACCTTGACATACAGACTGATGGGGTTTGATCGTCAGTCTGAGCCAGGAGAGGGATCTGGGGCTGTCGTGGAGCATGGTGAACACCTGCTCAGCTTGTGATAGCTGTGAAGAAGGTCAATTCCTCGCCAAGGGTCACTGGGAAGCAAACAGGACTGACTGTGAATGTTGCCTTCTCTGTAGAAATGTAGCATCAGAAATACCAAGTGCAGTTCTACAGCCATGTGTCAGAAAGAATAGTGTGGATCTGGGAAAGGTGCCAAAGAAGGCACCCCAAATCAGCCAGCACCCAGAGCAGCTTCTTTACAAGGAAAGGCCTGGAAGAAGGCGGCTAAGGGGGAGGCACAACTGGGAATCACAATATGGCGTCTGGTGTGTCTGTGTGTGGGGGAGGCATTCTGTGCCTCTTTCCCAGAGAAGCCTGTTGGCAGAGAAGTGAGGACAGGCAGGAGGAGGCACTTCTTCACAGAATTCACAATGGATCTGGGAGGTTGACTACAATGAGCTGTGGAGAGGGGTGGCCACTACCTCAACTGGCCCAAAAGAGGATCTGATACATCCACAGAGGACAAGCTCAGCATCGTCCGAGAGGTGGCAAATCAGGATAGCTCTGCAGGATGGCAGAAAATGTGTCTCTGAAAGCAGCTGCAAGGGAGCTGTGAGGGGGGGCATGTCCATCTCTCTCCTGTTGACTGCCCAGAGGAGGCACAAGGTGGACCACTGTGGTTGGATCAGATTCTCCCCCTGCCCAGGCCTGTTCCAACAGCTGAGCCTTCCCCAGGGAGGCAAATGAGTCTTTCCAGAGGTGGGTCTGGCTTGCGCCACAGATGCTGGGCTCTCTTGATGTGGACTTTGGGTTTCCTTGAGCCAGAACATGCTCTGCTTTAGTACAAAAGGGTTAACCCTAACCCTAACCGTGTACATGTCAGAGCCACTTGCCAGGGCAACACAGGACTGTTCCCTAGATGGGGAGGTGTCCCCAGAACACCTGTGCCTGAGTGTGGATGTGCATGCCTTCCTTGTAGGGCACCAGTATCAGCACAGCGCAGCAGGTCACCCCTGTGTTCTGGCCTCCTCCTCCAGCCCTTCTGTGCAACTCCCCAGCATTGTGCCTACAGTTGGGTCCTTTGCAGACGATTGTGGGCTGCAGGGTCTTCAAGCACAAGGGCCCAGCTGTCTGTCTCTGGCTTAGAGACACTCTTATGGCTCAACACTGCCAGAAAGCATCAGCTGTCAGCCAGCTGAGGCACTGGCACTCCAGGGGCCCCTTAGGCCCTGGTGAAAAGGAGCATCACCACTTGGAGCTGCCCCGAGGTGCTGCCACTGCTACTGCTGCTGCCAAGAAAAGCCTCCTTCTTGACTCCCCTGAAGCTTCCGTTCTTAGCAGCAGCAGCAGCAGCAGCAGCAGCTAAGTCCTCTGTGGCAGCTGCACTGCATCTACTGTCCTTGTTTACTGCCCATCGTACAGCATTCTGGACTCCCTTGTTGTGGCCAGTGGCGTAAGGAAGGCATTGCATTCTAGGCAAGCCAAGAAACTGGGCACGTTCGACTGCCCAAGCTGTTCCCTGGAGGAGGCCAGCAATGCTTGGTTAAGAGCTCCCCTGGAAGCATCGCCACTGCAAAAAATCCAAGCACACATTTTCCTCCCCAGAGTTAATTTTTGGGGAGGGGGGGAAATGAGGCAGAAGCAGAAGGTGCCTCAAGACAGCACCTCCTCCTCAACCACCAGAACGTTTTTGCACTTGGAGTGAGACCGGCAGTGCAGGAAGGGGGACCAGACTGAGGGCTGAGGCAGCCTCACTGGAGGTCATTCTGCCCTTTCCACTGCAAGGCCAGGCCCAGCTCCTGCCCTGGGCACCCTCTTTCTGCACAATGTCTGCTGCCCCCTCCCTTGCCTCTGCCTAGCCTGCCTGGGTAAAATGGAAGGCCCCTGCTTCTGCCCCTCTCCCACACCCATCCCCTGGCTGGCTGCTTTGTGCTTCTGGCTGTCCTACTCCAGGGTCACACAGTCCACCCTCCCTTCCACCACCCCCATTCCAGCACTTCCCTGACCCCTGCCTCCTCTGGTCTCCTCCTCCACTTTTCCCTAGTCTCAGCAACTGGCCTCACCACCGCTACTGCCAGCTCTTTGTCTGGCAAAGGGGGGTGCTAAGGGGCTAAGGGGCCTTGGGCAGAACCAAGTGTGCCACAGGGCCCGTTTTCCTCCTCCTTGCCTGCTTATCCCTTGGAGCTGGCCTGGACAGCCCGCATGTGCCACCCCAAAGACAGCCACCCCCACTTGCAGCCTGCCTGGGTCTTGTTCCCTGACTATAGCACAGTGGCGGAGGGCAAGCCAGTGAGGCCAGGCAGGGACCTCTGTGCACCTGCGCCTTCAGAGCTGCTCTTCACGAAAGAAAGTCAGACCTCTGGCACAGCCAAGGCTCCCCCCCCCCCAAGGAGGGCCTGAACAGCCCACTGCTGCCGCTCACCGCAGCTCCACCCCTACGATCCCTGCCCCGCACCCTTGCTCAATATTCTGCATGCTCCCCACAAGCTCACCATGCGGCGCTACACTTTGTCAAGGGTGATGCGGGCTGCTGGGATTGATGGCTGTGATGGAAGTGCAGTAATGAGGGAGGCCCAGGAACCAGAAACAGGCCCAGGCTGCTGGTCTGGGTCTTCCATTCAAAGGCTGCTCTCCCCTGTTCTGCTCCTGGCCTGTGCCTGGTGGCTGCCTTCTTGTCCAGGCTCTTGAAGCCTCAGGCCTGCTGGTCCTTCTCTCCCCCCCCCCCATTCAGGATGCCTCTTATGTGTCCCCAGTCTCAGGCCTCCGAGGGCACCTCCTCCTTCCTGCTACCTCTCTCTTCGATCCCCACCTGCCCCCCCTTTTGTGCTTGAATTGGCTGCCTCTGTTCAGGCTCCAGCAATGACACCTTGCCAGGGTCACCTTTCCCAGTCCAAGGCTGCTTCATCCCTCCATCCCTTCATCTGTCCATGTGCAGCAGACCACTCTGCCACATCTCTGCTGACAGAAGGGAGATGGCAGGCTAGGCAAATGCACGCCTTCAACAAGCACTGTTGCTGCCATAGGACTTAATAAGGAAGCAGGCCTCTTTGATGTGGCTCTGGGTGAAGTGTGCTCGGGGAGTCACTGCCAGGGGAGGGTGGCTGTTCTTGTGCAGGATATGTTGGAAGCCTCCCTAGTGGGGTAGTTGGCTGCTTGGGAAGGGTGTACGTTTTCACCAACAACGCAAGTGGATGGATCCCAGGAAGGCCAGTTTTCTGTGCCACGGTTCAGATCAAACTGGAACACCCTGCCCTCTGCAGCTGCTGTTAACACAAATGGAAATCACAGGATCCTACCCTGGTTTGGCCTTCAGGCCAAGGGTCTGTGTAAAATGGATTGGGCCCCTGCTCAGCCATGGAGCTCACCAGGTGATCTTGAGAGAGACTCGCTCTCTCAGCCTAACTCTCCTTGCAGGGTTGTTGCGAGGATGAAAGCTTTGAGAAAAATGGGGATGGCAGTGTAGCCAACCACACCTGCCATCTTGGCCACAGGCACTGAAACTGTGCAAGCAGCTCCCCTTGAACAGACCAGCAGGGCCAGGCCTCCTCCTCCAGCTCCGCCTATAGTGAACTCTGCTGCCTCCAGGAGGCTGGAAGAAAGCAGCTCCCCTTCCTCAGCCTCTGCCATAAGCTTCCCTCTCTGCAGGCTCATTGTGAAGGTCTCAGCCCTTGTGAGACAGCTGGAGCGACTGGGCCCCCCCGCCTGTTTCTGGCTTGCAGAGGGTGCCGGTCAGAGGCGAGAGCAATGCTGGACAAAGGACAAAGACATTGTCTGTTCCGGACGGTCTTATGTACAACCGCAGCGGCTGCCTGGATGCTGCTGATGGGGGGGGGGAGGGAGTGATGACTGAGGAAGCAGAGTTACGGAGGGAGGGGCCACTGGCCTGTGGGGAAGGTCTTTGCCCTCAGTGAGTCTTTCCTTGTGATTGACTAGAACATATTTGGGAGCCCAGCTCTCTTCTCAAAATTGGCCCCACCTCCTTAATCCGTGGGGAGCTTTCCTTGCATTCCAAGTAAAGACTGCATCTTCCAGCAACATGCCTGACAGTGTGATGGGCCAAAGAGCCAGGTCCTTACCCACCTCCCCACCCTGCTGTGGTAGCTCTGCCCACTGCCCAAGCAGACTCCTGCTGCCTACAAGCCATCAAGGCCCTGTGCCAGTGGCGAAGGGGCCTGGAAGAGCAGCTGGGACTCTGCCCCCTTGACCAGAAATTAAAGGTGGGCACTCTGCTGGGGAGAGGTGCTCCCAGCTGAGGACAAGTCCACGGGGCCCTGCTGAGCATGAGGAAATGAGCAGGGGCCGCAGTTGGAGCATACAGGTGCCCATGAGAGCCAGTCTTCCTCACAGAGAAAAGCCCTGAGCCCTGCCTGCTCTGCTGGGCCCAGGTTGGTGCACCCCAAAAGCAGGGACGCTGCAGAAGTCATAGGTCACAGAGTCATCCCTGATGCCTTCCTTTGCCACTGCAGCTTCATGCCCAGCCTGACTTCCACTAAGATCACCACGGTGCTTTCCCTTTCTGTCTCAACGATATGACTGTTTAAGTCATATCAGGAGGCTGAAACCCAAACAAATTATTACTAGATTCTCCTGCCTCCCCTGCTATGGCACACCTTTCAAGATGTAAAACTGTTTGTGCACTGCAGGGGCATCAACAGCTGGATGCAAATGCAAATTGACATTTGCATGGGAGCTTCACAGAGAGAGAAACCTACCTACTCCCCTGTTGTGGGCCTGCAGTGGCCCAACACTTCAGAGAGCTTGAAAGAAAAGGGACCCCAGGTGCAAACCACTGGTCTCCTTTGTCCCTGGCTTCCCAGACTGATAAGAGAGCATGCTCAGCCTCCTGGCGCTCAGGGGAAGCAGAGGCCAGGCCTTCGGGACTCATGACAGTGAGTCAAGGTAGATGTAAGGGAGGGCACCAGGATGCAGGTCTCCTGTTGTCTTGTGAGCTCCGTAAGGCATCTGGTCAGCCACTGTGAGCTATAGGAAGCTGGGCTAGATGGACTTTTAGCTTGGTCCAGTGGGCATCTGTTTGCAAAGCAGCCCTGCCACAACTATCTGGGCCCTACTCAGAGACTGGCATGAAGAGGCTCTCCTCTTCATCCATCCCAGCAGGGTCTGCGAAAAATGTCTGGCTAAAGCGGGCATAATCCAGTCAAAGCCACACATGGTCCACAAAGCCCCCTTGCAATGGGAAAGATATTTCTGTACCTGCAGAGAAGGTGCTGCTCCTTAGACTCCTGGGATGGGGGAGGGAACAGCCTGGAACTCAGGCAGAGCAAACCACCCAACCATCCAGCCCTCTGGTAAGTGTGTTTGACTTGTATTTATACAGCGCTTTTCAAGAAAAGTAGCTCACAAAGTGGTTCACATAGCAAAGTTAAGTAATTAACTGGTCTCACAATCTAAAAAAGATAATAGAAGAAGCACCCTGCTAGGTCAGGCGAAAGGGGGCCCATCTAGTCCAGCTTCCTGCATCTCACAGTGGCTCACCAGATGCCTCATCAAGTAAGACAACAAGATGCCTGTGTCCTGTTGCCACTCCCCTGCATCTGGCATTCAGAAGCAGGCTACCTCTAAAATCCGGATATCGTTAACAGTCATCCTGACTTGTCGCCCGTGATGGTCTTTTCCTCCATACATCTGTCCAGTCCCCTTCTAAAGGCATCTAAGTCAGATGCCATCACCACATTCTGTGGCAAGGAGTTCCATAGATTAATTACATGCTGGGTAAGGAGATATTTCCAATTGTCTATTCTGACTCTCCTGCCAGTCAGTTTTAGTGGATGCCCCCTAGTTCTGATGTTGTGCAGGAGGAAAAAGAAATTCCCTCGACTCACTCTATCCATCCCATGAACAGCTGTGTACATCTCAGGGCCCAGCCCTAGGGGCAACTAGTGTTCCATAAGCTGAAGGCCACCAGCACTGCAGATGCAGCCACAACACTTGCAGTGGGCGCCCCAAACAGAAAAGCTGCCCATCCATGTGCACGCACCACCGGAGCATTCAGCCACCACCTGAAGAGGTATGTTGGTGGTGGGGGTGGGCAGTAGTTGTGGAGGGGAGTGACAGGAACTTTGGTGGAGGTACTGGGAGCATGCCAGGGGAGGGAGGGGTTGGATCCAGTGGCAGTTGTGCATGCCAGATCTTTTCTCCATTTTTTGACCCATCCCACCCCCAGCTCTCTTCATTCTTATGCCAGCAACGTGGCTGGCACAGGTTTGAGAAGACCCACAGGCCATCAGGGGGCCAATGCAGAGGTAGGGGAAAATATTTTCCCTTACCTCTCACAGGCTTCCTGATTGCTCCCTGCTCCCATAGCATGCAGCACACTCCTCCATGTGAATGTTTCAGTATGGAGGGGAACAGGATCAGTCAGGTGCACCAAAGAGCCCCAAACACTGCTCCTGCAGCCATTCCTTGAAAGGGAGGTGCCCCAGCCCAGTCCTCTTCCACACCTTCTCCAGTTCCACTCATTGAGATGTGGCAACCAGAACTGGAGGCAATGCTCCAGATGGCCACCTTGCTGCTTGACCCCAACTCCAGCTCATGTATGAACAGGCTGAAAAGCCCAGAGCAGGCCCTTGGGACCCTCTGCTTCTCACCTCTGTCCATGGGAAAACTGCCCACTGACATCCACCTGGATCCATCAAGGGACCTGCCTTCTCATTTCCTGACTGTGCAGTTTCCTCTGGAGCCCTTGGGGAGGGAGGGGGCAGAAAGGACCCTGCTGGGACGGCCAGGACCCTCGAGGGGGGGTCCTGCGGGGGGACGCCCGGCCGCTGACCTCGAGGCTGGGATCCGGCGCCACCAGCCCTCTGGGGTGGGGCCCGGGCCGCCAGCGTCCGGCATGCGGAGCGGGCCACGTCTCGGAGAGCAGCCCTCTGGAGCGGGATGTGCTGCGGTCAGGCCGTGAAGGCTGGAGGGGAGCGGGAGCCTGCCATGCCAGGACGCAGCCGGCCTCCTCGGGGTGCCTGGGGCTCTGCCGCGCCGGGCTGGCGCCGGGGGGGCGTCGCAGGGAGGCAGCGGCGCCGGGCCCGCCCGGCCGAGGGTCCCCCCGCCGCAGAATTTGCCGCAGTGTGCGTGGCGGAGGTGCGGGTGCGCGCGCAGCACCTCCCGCGCCCGCTGCGCAGCGCTCCGCCGCCGAGCCCCCACCCGCCGGAGAAGGGGAGCTGCTCGAGCCCCTCGCCTGCTGCCCCGCTCCACGAGGCACGTGCAGCCCCAGGCCGGACCAGTCCGGCTGCGCGCGGGGCGGGGGCTGCGTCCCTCGGGCGCCGCTCACGGGACAAAGCCGCCGCCGCCGCATCTCTCCCCCCAAAGCCCGGACGGGGGGGCGCGTAGCAGCAGCAGCCCGTGCCCAGGGCGTGGCCGAGGCCCGGGCAGACCGCGGGAGGGCAGGCAGAGACCAGGCCAGCCGACCCCCGCACGCAGGACAGCGCGGCGCCCCGGCCGCGGCGGGGTCTGCTGCCCGCAAGCCCGCTCTGCCCGCGCCAGTCCTCCATCGCCGGTGCTCGGGCAGCCCTCTCCCCATCCCGCGCACTTACCAGGGGCTCCCCGTGCCGGTGCTGCCCTCCGGTGCCCACGCAGACGATGCCGGCTGGGCCTGAGCTGCGCCAGGCAGCTGCTGTCAGTGCGGAGAGGCGGGGAGGAGCCGCCTCCCTCCCCCGCCCAGGCAGGCTTAACCCCTCGCGAGCCAGCTGCGGCCCCTCGGCCTGCGGGCCCGACGGACCCAGGAGGGTCCTCTCACGGAGCCCCCCGCCGGCAGTGTGCGAGCTCTGCAGTGGGATCGGGAGGGGGGCACGGAAAGGGGAGAAGAGGGCGGGGCAGCTGGGGCCGGAGGCGACCCCAAAGCCCCCACCCCGCGCTGTCTGTTTTGGAGCGGTCTTCCCTGCACTTCGCCTCCCTTTGCTAGGCCGGAAGGGCGCGCGGGACACTGCGGGCACCCGCGGGGCTGGGTGCTCAACGATCCGAGGGCCCAGTCCCGTCATCGGGTCGCCCAGCCGGAGCGCCTCTCCCAGCCGCGACCTTCGACGCCCGGCGCCTGGCCTGGCTGCGCAGACGCGGCCCTCCTGGATCCTGCCTGGTGCCGGGGACAGGGCACCTCTGAGAGGCTCGGCGTTTCTTTTGGGCCCCTTCCCAAAGGGGGAGAGGCGGAAGGGCAGGAGAGGGGATGGGCAGGAGGCAGAACAGGGTGGCAACAGCCAGAACAGTCTTTGGAGCCCAGGTCTACTGGGCCTTCTGATGGGGAGCCAGATCCACTTGCCTGCTACCACAACCACAGGCAAACTCTGCAGCAGCTGTAGCTGCACAGCTGTGTCCCTGAGCTCCTTCCTCTCCTTCACAGGTAGCAGATCACAAGCCAGAGCTACTGGCGCAGGCCACTTTCCTCCCAGATGTGACACTTGTGAAGAAGTGTCATGCATGCAATCCTGGCCCGGTGCTCCCACCACCTTGGTAGTGCCTCCAGCATCCCAGGCAGGCTGCGAGTCCAAGTGAGATCAGAAAATAACTGATCCCAGGACATTTCTGAGCCACCTCCTTTGGTTCCTGGACCTCCTTTTGACTCTGGTACAAATGACCCCTCTCATGGGTCTGAAGAGGAGAAACAGAACGTTTTGAGGGAGGAACTGGGGGCAGGGAGGGCTGGATGAGGCAGCAGTTGCACACAGTTCCCTCCTTGGACATATGCCTCCAAAATGCGTGGCGTAGGACTGAGGAAACCCAGAGACAGCTGGAGGGCTTATAGCAGGGTGAGTAAACCTGCTTTTTACTTACCTCTCTTTCACTGGCTAGGGGGTACGGGCCGCACCGGGTGATGCGTGGAGGGGTGACGTGCCCTGGGGGGAGGACACGCTAACATCGCGGGGTTAGGAGCTACCACATCATGCCATACACCATTGGATGCGGAATGGCCAGTGGACTGCAGTGCAAAAAACAATTGGATGGGTTCAGATGCATCTCAGCAATCACTGCAGAAGATCAAGCAATTATTGGCCACATTCTCATCTCCAGATATTTAGCAGGAGTCAGGCTATGGCAGTGGTTTGCAAACTGGGGTGTCATGATGCCCCAACCTGAAGGCCCTGGTCTCTGCCCCCTTAAGGGGCGGGGCCAGGGAGGAGGCAGTAACGCGATCCCCAGGATTGTGTTGCTAATGGAGCTGCAGGGACTGGGATGCACTCACCAGTCCCTGCAGCAGCCGTCCTGGGGTGCGGGGAGCCCTGCATGAGCGTCGGCAGGGCTCTCCAGCTCGTCAGAAGTGAAAGTGGAGCGATCACGCTCTGCTTCCGGTTTTGTGGAAGTGGAGCATGATTTTTCATCCATTTTCACTTTTGACGAGCTGGGGAGCCCTGCAGATGCTCGTGCAGGGCTCCCCACACCCCCTACAGGCTGCTGCAGGGACTGGTGACTGCATCCCAGTCCCTGCAGCCCCCCCTTAGCGGTGCAATCCTGGGGATCATGTCCCTGCCTTCCCCCCGCCCCCACCAAGACTTACTATAGCTCAAACTCTCCCCAAGAGTTTGAATACCGTTGGGCTATGGTATTTTGCACTAACGGAAGCAAGGGAAGCCAAACACAGAACACATTACAGTAATCAAGTTTGGAAGTTCCAAGCATTGCTCAAAATGGCAGGCTCTCTGGCCTCCAAATGGGTACACAGCCAATAGAATTGGCAAAAGTGGCTCTAGAAATCACAGCAATTTGCTTTTCAAAAGGCAAGGCAGACTCCAGAATGACACCGAGTCTGTTCGACTGCATCAACAGTTGGTCTTGTTAGGGCAACCAGAGGCTGGCCAAGGGGGAGTGCTCGAAGCACCCCTTGCAGCTCGCAGTCAAATGCGGGGAGGACATGGAGTAGACTTTTCCATTATCACTGCTGCCCTTGAAACCACAAAGGCAGGCTGAGGAAAGGGGCCATCTGAGGGGCAAGCACCCCTCCCAGGAGAGCACAGAACCCCATGGCTCTTGTTCAAAGTCAATCTGTAGCAGTGAGCCCAGGTGTTCTTGAGCCAGAACAACCCACTGAACATGGACTAGGCAGGTAAGGAGTCAAAAATATAACCCGTTTATTAGAAGCTCAGGGGAAAAAAAGAATTAAACAGAATGGGTAAAGGGGTGGAGAGAAGTACAGCAAGCAGGCTGGTGAAAAAATCTTGTGTTTGGCTACAAAGAAATGTACAGTATCTTGATAAAACTGGGTACAGTAACTAGTGATGCCCAGCCCCGGGGGGGGGGCAAGAAGCTACTTAAGAGCAAAGAATACAAAACCCAGTCCTCGATACACCAAAGGAGCAAGCACAACAAAATTAGTTCCCTAACTGCATCTAACTAGGAATAATATCCCTTCCTTGCCAGCTACTTCTGTTGTCTACTTCCTTGCCAGCCTTCTGCACTGACTGGAAAAGAAGCGAACATACCTTTGGTAAACCAACTGCTGGTTCCAGTGGAAGGCTTGGTAAAACACATCCCAGCATTCCTGTGCTGGAACGCAAGTAGCCTAGAGGTGATGAGGCCATCATGTTCCCCAGCCAGGTGAGCTCACTTGGTCTCTCTAGTCTACCTTTTTACAGGTACTGAAAAGGGGCAAGACCTACCAGCCAGCAGGGCCAGAGGCCACTGCAGGAGGCACAGCACCAGCATGGAAGCCTCTGGAACACTGATTCTCAAACTGTAATTGCCTCAAGCCCTGAAGCAATTCAAAAATCAAATACTGTAGCTGCTAATTACCCTGCAAAGAGCTCAGCTCCTGCAGTTTGCAAGCATGTGTAAATATATTATAGGGAGATAAATGTTTGAGCGTCTTTTTTCTGGTGAATATTTTATTTTATAAGAAATATATCCTTATAGATCTTCTTTTTAAAAGTCTGATAATCCTAGGTAGGTGCTGATACAGTGTCATTTAAGAAAGTGGGTCCCAGTGCTAAAAAGTTTGGGAACCACTTCTCTGGAGGATTAGAAGGGTGCAAACATAAAAACAGGGGAAAAACAGGGCACTTGGCATGGACATGGTTAACCCTTCCAGAGCACCAATTTTACCACCAGCATCGCTTCTGACTTGTCTTGATTTGGTCTGTTCAGAGGAGACTAGAGATGGCAGCTCCTCCCTGCTTCTTGAATGAGCTGGACCTCGTCAGCAGCATGTTGATTGCTCTTGCCTCCAAAGTTCCAGTTAAGACTAAGAGCTTATGCTTATAAAAGTGGTGATGACAGAGGGCCATGTGTGCTTGCATGAACCCTGATGTGTGTGCTGATAAGATGGTGCCTCCTGTGGAGAAAGAGCAGCTAGAAGCTCTTCTCCCTCTCCTCCCAACACTAAAGCCAGGCAGGGTCATCCAATGAAATTGATTGGTAGGAAATTTGGGAAAGACAAAAGGAGCCACACAGCACCTAATTAGCCTGTGGAATTTACTGCCAAAAGATTTGGTGATGGCCACTTGTTTGAATGGGAACTAGTCAGGCCCATAGTTATGCTAGTGACATCCAGGCTCAGCAGCAGCTCGCTACAAATGCCTGCGGCAGGGAGCCATGGTGAGAAAGTGCCACTCACCTCGCTTGCTTGCTTGCTTGCTTGGGGGCTTCCCATTGGAGCAGTTGGTGGGCACTGTGGGGAAAAAGAATGCTGGTCGAGATGGACTCCCTTGGGCCTGATCTAGCTGCAGTGCTCTCTTGTTGCTTTTATATCTGAGCAGGCTGAGACAGTGGTTCCAAGCTGTGGAGGGCTTTCACATTTAACACACTACCAGCCCAATTCTGTGTTGCCTCAGCCCCAGCAATGAGTATTGCAAAAGTGCCATACGACATGTTTGCGCCACCCAACAAGTAAGCAGCACCAGTGGGGAAGCTTGTGCTGCCTCATCGATGCTGCTGCAGAAACTCTGGTCACCAGCAGTGAGGAGGTAAAACGCTGAGTGGTGTGGGGGGCTTGGGGAGGGTGGAAGGAGGGCATGGGGGAGGTGTCCCGGGGTGGTGGGAGGGCAGAGAGAGGGCGGATTGGGGGAGGGACAGCCTAGGAGAGGGTAGAACTGGCAGAGGCTTCCTCCACCTCTTCCTATAACCCCTCCTGGGCTTGGAAGTCCAACAGGGGGCTTGTTGAGTCTTGCACCTGCTAAACAGCAGGCACAGACCCAAGAAGCCCCATTGAGCAGGGTCGGAATTTACTCTGGGCAAGGAGACTGATGTCCCCTTCCCCCAAGGAGACCTTCAGCCTGCTTGTATCCCACACAGGATACAGGGGCAGATATTTAGTGCCTGCTGCTCCAAAGTGGACAGGATTGGACTCCAAATGTTTTGCATGGTGCTTGGAAACGAGCTGGGAGCCAATGGAGCTGTTTCAGCACCTGCATGATTCTGGCCCAGTGCCTGGTCCCAGTAGGTAGCCTAGTAACAGAATTCTGGGCAAGCTGCAGTTTCCAAACTGCCTGTGGGGATCCAGATATCCACCTTGCCCAGATATGCCTGGTGCTGGCTGCCCACTGGAGTCCCTGTCTGGAAAGGGAATATTTGCAGTCAACTGCTCAGAGTTTGGGCAATCCTCTTGACTGCATTTTAATGCTTCTCGGAAGTGAAAGTTTCATTTTTTCCATCATGGAATTTCCTTGGGCTCTGAACTGACAACTGGCAGCTCCATTTCACTGGAATCTCTGAGGAAGCTTCAGTGGATACACTGTGGGTTTCAAGATCCTTAAAGCTTTCTTCACAGAGACTACTTTTACTTCCGTCTCATAAAGCAAGCTGCTCTGATTAGTCCCTCCATGCTTGTTATCCCGTTGTTTGTCATCCTAGTTTGTCCAGTGGTTCAAGAAACAATGGTTATCTCCATATTGCCTCAAGGTGGGGCAGGGATGAAGCCAGAGAGGCTTACACCAATCCTGAAATATCATTTCCCTGTACATCTATGCATCCCAGAGGCAAGCTGTTGAGAGCAGGCAGGCTGGGTCTGGCTATCTTTTCCCATTGACCAACATTCAAACACAGCAGCACTCCAGACCCGCAGTCTTGCCCCCTCGCCCCCGCAGGTGCTGTCCCTCCACAACTGCCAATCTTTTCTGTCTGGCAGCAGCCATTGTTCTTGGTTAAAGAGGCTCCACCTCGGAAACTGCAGACCTGCAATGAGCACCGGCAAAATAACTTTGCCTTACTTCAAATATATCAATGGGACCCTGACAACTTTGCAAATACACATGAACCTGAGACCCTGGCAAGATCCTTGAATTTTTGACAGAATCTGAACTGGCAGAAGGACAACTGAAGGTATGTTTTAGGTGGCTGTGCTGGTCCAGCCATCCAGTGGCTCCACCTCCTATGCAGCTCCTTCTATGTGCAGTAAGGTGAAGTAAAGTAAGGGGTGGAGCCAGGCAAAAGAAGTGGGCTGCTGATGCACGTGCAGTTGTTTCAGGCTCAGGCAACTGCAGTTGGCTTCCTTGCCCATTCATCCTGTGCCTTCCTTGCACTGTCCCTTCTAGTTTAATCTGCTGCTCCCCCCAGCTCTGCCAATCTCCTAACTCCCATTTTGTCCCCGACACACTGCTCCTTTGCTCTACTGGAACTTGCATCAGCTAAATAGCTGGCACAGGTTCAAGTAGACCCAATGGAGACCATGTGGGAGCAGAGGAGAGTAAACCATTCTTTTTCTTTTCTCTCTGCTCCTGCATGGTCTCTGGCTGCCAGCAGGGTGCAAAAGAGAGCGACTAAGATGATTAGTGGGCTGGGGCACCTTCCTTATGAGGAAAGGCTACGGCATTTGGGCCTCTTCAGCCTAGAAAAGAGACACCTGAGGGGGGACGCGATTGAGACATACAAAATTATGCAGGGGATGGACAGAGTGGATAGGGAGATGCTCCTTACACTCTCACACAACACCAAAACCAGGGAACATCCACTAAAATTGAGTGTTGGGAGAGTTAGGAGAGACAAAAGAAAATATTTCTTTACTCAGCGTGTGGTCAGTCTGTGGAACTTCTTGCCACAGGATGTGGTGATGGCATCTGGCCTGGATGCCTTTAAAAGGGGATTGGACAAGTTTCTGGAGGAAAAATCCATTAGGGGTTACAAGCCATGATGTGTATGTGCAACCTCCTGATTGTAGAAATGGGCTATAAGCCCATGTCAGTGCCATTGCACATAGTCAGGATTGGACTGTTGAGAAAGATGATGTCTGAAAACAAAAAAGGAACCAAACCAGGCAGTGGCAGTTCGGGCCACTGTAGCAGCCAGGGACCGGCCTGGAGGTACTGCCCCCCTTCTAAAGCCTCTGGGGAGCCTTAAAATGGCACATCCCGTTTTTGGCTGAAAACTGGAATTAATGTTTTAAAGCCTCCTGGAGGCCACGTGTGCCCTCTTCAGCCCTCATAACGCCTCCGGGGGAGGCAGCATGCACAGGTGACCCGCGAGGTGGCACAGCTAGGGTGGCGGTGTTGCCCCTGCAGCTGTGCCACCTGGGGTGACTTGCACCCATGGACCCCTCTCCTAAATACACCACTGAAGCAAGGAGACGTCCTGGTTCAGTGATGGCTTCACTTTCCAAGTGCCATCTCTCCCCATGGGTGCCCAGCAGGGCTGAGAGAGGTTGTCCTGAGCCCTATCACCATACTGGCGAGTGTCTCAGTAACTTCACAGTAATTGGAGCTCAGCAACAGGGAACCAAGTGAGGCAGGGGAAAATCACCAGCTCTGAATTATTCACCCCCAGGGAACACGGATCCAACTGCAAGTGCAACCAGCTCCACTGCTGGGAGGGAGCTTGCCAGAGACTTGTGAGGCTGGGCTCTGCTGCTGCTTTGGGCTGTCTTTAGGAGGCTGAGGGTCAGTATAGCCAAGTTCCTGATCTGGAGGCCACACAGCTTGTCGAGACTACCTGCTCACCATTCTCACCAAACAGGCACCCAGGGAAGAATGGCTGCCCCTGAGAGAGAGTCCTGGACTGGGGCTTCATGAAGTTGCTAAGAAGAGACACAAGGGAAAAGCCTCCCTCGCTGCATGTTCAGAGAGGCAACCTCCACTCAGAATGCTGTGTTGCTGACTTTGCTGCGGGCACAGCATTGTCTCCAGGGCTTTTGACTGCTGTGTTTTCAAGGGTCACATGTGCCTTCCCTTGGCCTGGGAACTTTTGGGCTGAGAAACAGGGTCTTGTGATCAACTCCCAGATCTTTAGACCTGCGGGCTTTAAGACCAGTCCCAAGTATTCCCAACCTTTCTGGCAGGCACACACCAACTTTTGCCCTCCTTGGGTGCAAGAATCCACTACGAAGGAATGAAGTTCCCTGTCCTGGACATGGGGTTTGTTGTTCTAGCAGGAGGAGCCAGAGGAGCCTGAAGGCCAAACACACTGGCAAGTGAGGAGGGAAGGCCTTTCCCCTCCCAGTGGGAGCCCCTCCAAGCCACTGTTCCACCTGCACATGTGCACCATCTTCCCAAACTTCATTGTGGACACTCAAAATTAAGACAGAGATGATGGTCACTCACCTTTGACCTCTGACGAAAAGTGTGCAAGATGGCGTGTGACAAAGAGTTTCAGCTGCAGATTCAGGTCACAAGACTGAAGGTTGATGTCCCATGAGCAAATTCCTGTGGAAAGAAAGGGTCAGGAGTGATTGTGTGGCAGTGGCAGTGAACTGGAAGAGGCCCAAGGCCGCCTTTGAGCTTTGCATGTGAGAGATCACAGAGACTTTTTGCATCAGTACTGGTAGGGAGCAGGTTTTGCCAGTCAAGAGCAGTGTGGCCCCTGCTCTGTGCCCTATTCCAGCTGCAGCTTTAATTGCCTGATCACCTTTCCAAAGCCCTTGATCTTCCTAATACCTTTGGAGTTGGCACTTTCACAGCTCATCAAGGTGCAATTTCTCCTCCAACTTTAAATTCAGCCTCAGATGGGATAGAGGTGTGGGAGGGATGTAGGCAGAATGGAGAGGAGTCAGCTTTTGCCATGCCTTAAACCCTTGCAGCTGACAGACACACATGCTGATGTCAGAACAGGCCAGGGTAAGAGCCTAGTGGAAATGATGGGGAGGAAGACAACACATCTCAACTCTGAACAAAGACCAGTGCAATTCTATATGCAAATGGAGCTGGGATCACTGCTGTACTAGTGCCACATTCAAGTCATACCCTGAGCCTGTCCACCACAAAGGGAGGGGGGAGGTCTGAGAGTGAGGATGCTGCAGACTCTGAGCCCTGGTTGGAGTCCCACCCTGAGGCCAGCTGAGGTATGAAAAGGATCAGTAGGGTCTAGTTGTGCGTGTTACTTCAGTGTCTGTCATGGAGTATGCAAAACCATGAGGGCTTTTCTGGAACTAGCAGGTCAGCAGTCACACGCTGGGCACTGCTACTAGCATCCCCTATGGTCTGCATGACTGACCATGTGGTGGGTCCCATGGCATCTTCTTTTGAACAGCAGAGAGCAAGAGAAACATGGAGAGCTTAGCAAGACAGAGACAGTAGCACATGGACTTGGCACCATGAGGGGGTGCTGCTTCCTTCCTGTGGCAAGGAGTTCCACAGACTAATTACCGCTGTGTAAAAAAATATTTTCTTTTGTCTGTCCTAATTCTCCCAACACTTAGTTTTAGTGGATAACCCCTGGTTCTGGTGTTATGTGAGAAAAAAAAGAGCATCTCTATTCACTCCATCCATTCCCTGCATAATTTATATGTCTCAATCATGTCCCCCCTCACGCACCTCTTTTCTAGACGGAAAACCCCAAAATGCTGTAGCCTTTCCTCGTAGGGAAGGTGCCCCAGCCCAGTAATCATTTTGGTTGCTCTCTTCTGCACCTTTTCCATTTCCACTATACAGGTTGAGACTCATTATTTGTGTGGGTTCCATTCCAAGCACTCATGTGGATGGCAAAAAAAGCACTATAGCAAATCAATGTAAAGAACAAAGTTTCTTTGCTCTGGTGATTTAAAAACAGCCTTGATGACCTTTGTCATGCACACAGAGGCCATCAGTCTCTCTCCAGAAACTTCTGCTTCACTAGGAGGCAGCAATCCCTCCCTTCACCTGAAGCCTCAGCCAGGGGGAAGGGAGAAGCCTGCAGAGAGAAGGACTGATGGATTGTCAGCAGGCTGCCCTCTCTGGCATTATTAAATGACGGTTTTCCTTTAATTTCTCTTCTCTTCTCATCAGCTTTGAGATAGAAAAGCCTGTGGATACTTAGGTTATACCTGTAACACTTGTATGACTGTTTCTCTGCAATAGTAAAAAGTCGTTTTTTAAACTGTGATTTTAAAGGGGTGCATTTTTCCCCTTCTCCAGGGATCAGCACGTTCCTTCTCATTTGCAAGGGCTATTCGTGTTGAGTCAAATCCATGTATAAAAAATCCATGTATAACAAGGCTGGACCTGTATTCTTTTTGAGATGTGGCGACCAGAACTGGACCCAATATTCCAGGTGTAGCCTTACCATGGATTTGTACAACGGCATTGTAATACTTTTTGTAATGATCCCAAGCATGGAATTAGCCTTCTTTACTGCCGCTGCATACTGGGTCGACACTTTCATCGACCTGTCCACCACCACCCCAAGATCTCTCTCCTGATCTGTCACAGACAGCTCAGAACCCATTAGCGTATATGTGAAGTTTTGATTTTTTGCCCCAATGTGCATGACTTTACACTTAACATTGAAACACATCTGCCATTTTGCTGCCCATTCTGCCAGTTTGAAGAGATCCTTTTGGAGCTCCTCACAATCACTTCTGGTCACCACTTGGAAAAGTTTGGCGTCGTCTACAAACTTAGCCACCTCACTGCTCAACCCTGTCTCCAGGTCATTTATGAAGAGGTTGAAGAGCACCGGTCTCAGGACAGATCCTTGGGGCACACCACTTTTCACCTCTCTCCATTGTGAAAATTGCCCATTGACACCCACTCTCTGTTTCCTGGTCTTCAACCAGTTCTCAATCCATGGGAGGACCTGTCCTCTAATTCCCTGACTGTGGAGTTTTTTCAGTTGCCTTTGGTGAGGGACCGTGTCAAACGCCTTCTGAAAGTCCAGATATATAATGTCCACGGGTTCTCCCGCATCCACATGCCTGTTGACCTTTTCAAAAAATTCTAAAAGGTTTGTGAGGCAAGACTTACCCTTTCAGAAGCCATGCTGATTCTCTCTCAGCAAGGCTTGTTCAGCTATGTGATTTGAGATTCTGATGAGGCATTCCACCATCTTACCTGGTATAGATATTGGGCTGACCGGCCTATAGTTTCCCGGGTCTCCCCCCCCCTTTTTAAAAATTGGTGTGACATTTGCTATGTTCCAATCCTCTGGCGCTGTGGCCATTTTGAGGGACAAATTGCATATTTTAGTCAAGTTGCATATTTTAGGTCCTTCTGAAGCTCTTCATAATCTCTTCTAGTCTTCACCACTTGGATAAGTTTGTCCACCTCGCTGCTTAGCCCTGTCTCCAGGTCATTTATGAATAGGTTGAAAAGCACCGGTCCCAGGACAGATCCTTGGGGCACTCTGCTTTTCACCTCTCTCAATTGTGAAAATTGCCCATTGGCACCCACTCTCAGTTTTCTGGTCCTCAACCAGTTTTGACACTGTGTCCTGGTCCTCCCAGATTTGACACTGTTAATGAGTGTCATGTATGCATTCCTAAGCCTGGTGCATAAGGCTTGTAGCAACAGTTGCCACAGCGCAACCCATAGTAGTGCCCCCAGCATGCCTTGTGGGAGGCCAGATCAGAGCTGGCACAGTGCTGGAGGCCACACAGCGAGGGCTGCAGCGATCCCACGCAGGCAGGAAATCTGGGTGAGATAGGAAAATATAAGATCCCAGGAAATTTCTGGACCCCCTCTGTTGGCTCCTGGGCCTGGATATAGCACTCCCTGCTATATCTGCTTCCTCCTCTCATGGGCCCCAGTCTTGGGGCTGCCTTGATGTGTTATCTGCAAATCTGATTTGCATCCCATCAACTTCCTCATCCAGATCATTTATAAAAATATTAAACAGCACAGGACCCAAAACAGCCCTGTGGATGCCTCTCAATACTTCCAGGTAGCCAATGAATAGCCCTCACTGGGCCTGGTCGCCCAACCTACTTTGGATTCGCCTAGCAGTAAGACCACCTAGTTCACGTTTTTCTATTTCACCTACAAGGGTCTCATGGGAGCCTTTGCAAAATCCTTTGCTATCTATGCACACTATGCCCTATGGTGCTCCCAAGGTCTGCCTGACTCATCACTCTATCAGAGGAAGTGACTTGCATCTGGTGTGACTTGTACTTGATACACCTGTGCTAGTTTCCACTACAGAAATGTTCTAACTAACACTTCAGTGAAAACTACCCTAGTAGTAAGCCAGGGAAAAAAATTAAGGAATTCTAACAACTAGGTAGTACTAGGGGCAGGGACATCAGAGAAAAGATCTCCAAAGAATATCTGGACAGGCAGGGCCCTTGGGGGAAGAGTCCTTCCTATCTCACAGTCCCAGGCTACTTAGGGATCAACAGCCCAATCCTGCCTAGCTCCCTGTGTGTCAATACCGCTGGGCCAAGAGGGTTTGCACTGCATCCTGTGGGGGAGTTTCAAGCTGCAAAGGGGTCAAGGGAACATTTTCCCCCAGAATACACACTGGCAGCCCTGCTTGGACCTGCATTAGGAGCCCAGCTGTGCTGTAGGGTGCACTGACTCTTGTGACAGCTACAAAGCAGCTGTATTGTTAGTAGGTGGGAAGCTGGAGCAGCCAACACGGTGTAGGCAGTAGCTGAGAGCCCAACTGTGACTCAGGCCTTCCCTGATCCAACCCTCATCCCTGTCTCGCGCTCAGGAAACCCAGTCTGAGCAGCATAGGTGCTCAGCATAGCAGCTGAGGCGCAGGCCTCAGGCCCAGCACAAAGACCACCTCCTGCTGCAGCCTCAGTTCCACCAATGAACAGCCACAGACGCCGATATGGAGCCCCCAGGTGCGTCTGCCGCCCTGGCTGGCGAAGACCTCCAGGGGGTGGCGATGGGGGCAGTTTTGCACGACGTTTCCTGAACCCTTTCGGACAACAGGCACCCCCAGATGCAGCTGTCCCCCAGAAAGCCTGAATGCCTAGCGCCTCCGCCAGCCCGACACAGACCGCGCTCTGCAACCAGCCCAGCATCGGAGGCTCTGCTGCGACAGGGCGGCTTGCGCCTCCGGGGCGGTCCGGCGACTGCAGGCGCCACAGTCCAGCGGAGCCTCCACTGCAGGGCGACAGCGCACCAGCCGGTGCAGACCGGCGGACAATCTGCCGCGGCCCCACTCGCTTCGCAGCAGGCGGCAACCGTTCTGGCCGCGGGCGGCTGGGGGAGCCCGCCCACCCCTCCAGGGACGAGAACCCGCGCCTTCGCAGACAGGGCACCGGGAGGGACGCGCTCCTTGGCCGAGCGAGCCCTGCCCGGCGCGCATCGCGGACAGCCGCACTGCAGAGAGCCGGCAGGCCGCTCGCCCGCCGCGGACGAAGAGGGAGTACGACCCCCGCGGGCGCCGGAGAAGCGCTCCCCGACGCTCTCCAGGGTGCTGAAGGATTCCCTCCCGACCGACGCTCACCGCGCTGGAGGGTCCCGCGCAGCGCCTGCCGCTCCGCCTCCGAGCCGACCTCGCCGACGAGGGCCAGGAGCGCGTGCCGGCGCCGACCCCGCCGCAGCTGCCAGCCTGGAGCACCCCCGGCAGGCGAACCGGGCGTCTCCATGGCGACTGACCCGGGCGGCGTCTCCATGGCGACCGCAGAGGCTGCAGCGCGGGGCCGCGGCGCGCGCCTCTTAAGGAGTCCCAGGTCGCGCGCCCATTGGCTCGCGAAGGCACGTGATCCGGGAGCCGTCAGCCAAGCCCGCCCGCCCGGGGGCCGCTAGCCGTCAGGGCGCCCTGCCGCTCCACCCCGGGACTGCGGCGCGCAGGCGCCTGCGCGGCGGGGGGCGGGGCTCTGCCGCGTCCTGCGCTGCAGTGCGGGCGGAGGCGGGGCGTCTTCCCCTCCCTCCCGCGGGCCGCAGCGGCGCCCGCGCTCTCTGGCCAGGGAGGGGCGCTCCGGAGGAAGGAAGGCCTCCCGCGCCCTAGGGCGCCACGTGGGGAGCGCCGCCGACTCCGCTCCGCCACGAGCGGTGGCGCGTGAGCCCCGCGGGCGCCCTGACGTCGCGCCAGGGGGACGAGCCCCCGGCGCGGGGCGCCGAGAATGCGGGACGCGGGAGGCAGAAGCCCGCCTCGCACGCCCCTTTCCTGGCCGGCGGGGACGCGTGTTCGCCGCCCTCGTCGAAGCCCGGGGCCCCGGCTGGAGGCGGGCGAGGCAGAGCCTCCCCTCGAAGATCCGCCTCGCCTCACGCCTGCCGGGGCCGCGCAGAAAGGACGGGGCGGGGGCGGTGCAGAGGAGCGAGTGATGCTTCCCGGGCGGGCAGCACCCTACGAGGAAGGTGCGGCGTCCAGGTCTCCAAGCCCGAAAAAGCGCGGGGGCCGCGCAGAAAGGACGGGGCGGAGACGCTGCTGTCCTAGCGCGCCGGCACCGGGGAGCCCGCGAAGGCTGACGGGCCGGAGGACGCACTCCCGAATCTGGGGAACCCCCCGCAGGCAGCGCAGAGGGCGTCTGCGGGCTGCCTCGGAGAAGTCCCTCTCGGGTGACCGCGGCCGCCCGAGTGCAGCCGCGCTGTCTGTGCGCCCGGGGCGCTGGTGAGCCACGGCCTGGCCGGCGGCTCCGCCTCCCCGCCGCACGTGCCTGTCGAACGCGCACAGCGCCTCCGTGCGGCAGGCGCGGCAGCCGTCGAATGCTGCAAGCGCGGCGGAGCGCGCTTCCAGCAAAGCCCGCCCGCCTGTTAAGTCCCGCGCGGCGGCCACGCCCCTCGGCGCCGGGCACGTCGCCCTGGCAACCGCGCCCGCCGCGAGCGTGCGACGCAGGGGCGGGGCCTGCGGCTGGGCGGGGCGTTCCGGCGCGCCTGCTCTCCTCGCGGGCCGCCGAGATGGAGCTTTGCGGGAGCCCCCCGGAGGGAGGCCTCTCGCCCCCGCGCCTCATCGTGGAGGACTCGCAGCCGCCGCCGGGCCCCAATGGTGAGTGGGCCCCGCGCCCTCCCTCGAGCGGCGGGCAGCGCCCCCGCCCCGTCCCTGACGCTCCTCTCCCGCGCCCGCAGCCGGGCCTCGGCGCCCTGGAGTTCGCGCGCGCGGAGCAGCACGGCACCGGCCGGGGGGGCGGCACCCGGAAGCGTCCCCCGCGCGGCCGGCGCACGCATGCCCCGCGGAAGGCGGCAAGTGCGGCCCCTCCCCGAAGGCCTGCTGGCGCCGGGCCCGCCCTCGGAGCGGCGCTCATCGGGCAGGACCGTTCGGAGACCCCTGCGGCGGGGGCTGGCCGGGCTCTCCTGCCCTCTCCAGGCTGCTGCAGGGGAAGCCTTTCGAGCCCGGGGCAAGCGGGAGGGCTTGGGGGCCGGCCCCAGTCGGACGCTGCTCTCCCGTCGTCTCGTCTGGCCCGCGGAGTGAGGGGCGGCCCTGCGCTCCCCGCGCACTGGCCGGGCTCTGTGGCCGGCTGGAGTCCGGCTGATCCTGCAGGGCCTGGCCTCCCTTGCGGGCAGCGTCCTCCCGTTTCCCCAGCGCGGGGCCTCTGGATGGTGGAGCTGGGAGGTGGCGCTCTTGCCCTGCACCGGGGCGCTCTCTGGGTCTTCAGAGGCTTCAGAGGCTCCTCCAAGGCCTGCGATTGGAAGCGCTTCTTGACGCTCCTGAAGCGTGGGAAACACCAGCACAGCTTTGGAGCTGCTGCTGCTCTGCTTCTGATCACCAAAGCGTTTGCTGCTGCACACTCGCCCTGCCAGAGGACAGCCTCCTGGCGGCCAGGCCCAGCCCTTCTCTCGGGGAGGACGCCTGCAGGCAGAGTCTGTCCTGGTAAAGCTTAGCAGCTGGACTGAAGTAGGGGTTGGTCGTGCAGTGCAGGGTATTCGGGCCAGCCAGCTGTGTTTTGAAGCCATTCTGGAGAAACTGACTCACAGAGCACCAGTCCCTGTTTTCTTGTTGCCTTCCGTAGATCAAGATGGAGCCACCGTCGACACGGCAGCGCAGCCTGAGAGCGAGAGTCTTGAGAGGTGAGCATCTGCTTTCAATTATCTTTGGGGCTCTTCGATCAAAGGAGAGAAATAGGGAGCTCTTCTCCACCTGACACGAGGGCGTCACTTGTCCCTTTCCTTTGCCCTTTTATGGGTTGAGACAAATGCCCATTTTTTCCTCAGGCGGCATGCATCTCTCACAGAATTTGGGGAAGGGGTGGAAGTTGGAATGGGGCTAGCAAGGCAGAGCAGACGCCAGCGCTGAGGTCTTCCCCGTTAGTAAATCTGGCGCATGGCCTGTATTCTAGCTTTGCGGTGGTTTGGGACTTTATGCTGTATTACAATAAAAGTTGATTTCATGCTCACACGTTGTGCCCAGCAGCACCGCTGGAAAGCTCCACCTTCCTAAAGAAGTTGGCAGGAGGTGCAGTCTGCCTGAGGGAGGGCCAGAAGCACAGGATGCTACTGGCTGGGACTCACGGGATACGGAGATCTCTTCTACTCAGGAGGATATGTTTGGCCAGAGCGACAAAACAGGTGAAAATGGACTGCCCGGTCTGTCTTGGCACTGGAAACCTCTCTGTCTGTAGGGTGGGGACTGAAGGAAGGGCTACACCTCCGTTGTCCAGGGGATGCTCTCCGTTCTTTGGCTTTTCGGTGGTACTGAGATACCAATCACCTGTACTGGGGATCTTGGCAGAGGAAATGGCAGGAGCATGAATAGGGCTTACAGGAACGGTTGCAACAGTAACAGAGCTGTCTCTTGGAGCACTGTGGTGCTGAGGGGTTGGGGCAGCCCGCCTGGCTGATTCCCTTGTGGCTGCCCAAGTTGGTTGGCAATGGGCTGGCACTGGCCCAGCTGCGTGCTGGTAGGAAGACCTGCCTTGTGCGCACTTGGGCATGAGCAATGGTGCTTCCCTCTCGTGCCCGTGTTCTGGACTCAAGAGCTTTTTCCCAAACATTTCTGCAGTGCTGTGGTGCGTACTGGGGGAGGTGGGATGGACTGGGCAATAGCCCCTTGGCCCAGTGTCCGCGCAGCCCTTTTGACACCCACCCACTGGGTGCTTTATTTTCAAAACGGTTTACTGTGCCAGGCAATTTGACATTCTCCTCTGAGCACAGACTGCCCAAACTTCTGGAACTGACAGGTGACGCAGGGCTCTGGGGTACTGCCTTGGGGTCCTCAGATTGTCGCTTGTCCATCTCAGTTCCAGATTGAAGGCAAATGTGCTCCTTTGCGACTGAATTAAGACAGTGGTAGGTAACGGCTGTGGCTTTGGAGCAGACCCAGTTTCTCTGCTGGGTGGTGATTGAAGCTTGCTGGGTCTCCTCTCTGAGTCTTTGGCTCGTCGCCAACCAGGCACTCAGGAGGTTTGTGCATCTGGACACCAAGAGGCACCGTCAGGAGGGCAACTGGATAGCTGTTTTTGAGTGGCGAGTGTGTGTGAGGCTGTCGAGGTTATGTAGGAGTTTCCTTATCAGCTTACTCGCAGCGGAATGTGGGTGTTCGCAAAAACAGTCCACACGCAGAGTGCATTCAATAGTAGAAAGAAACTTTAGTGCGGCCAGCAATACATGATAACAGAAAATAAGTTCAGAGTAACATCAAACAAAAATCCGATATAACTTTGCCCTATACAAATAATAAATCAGCCTTCCCTGCAGTTACATACTCTCCGTCCTTCCATCCATCCTGCCTGACCCTTGCCTGACTGGATATGAGGGCTCTTGCAGCCCTTTTAAAGTGCTAGGCGTGAATTCACTCAGGGTGGTCTCTCTCTCTCTCTCATGACTCTGACTCAGCACCTTTCTAATTAGCAAGCCTGTTCACCTGTTACTTGCACGCTCACAGAGCAGAGGGTCTGCCTTATCCAAGGACAAATTCCTGGGGTTGTGTTCCTAACCCTGACATCAACGTGTGTGATGGCCTCAGAATGATTTGGTGTTGATTTCAGTGGCTTTTTGTTCGGAATAGCTCCTGATGGCGACTGTGCCCTGCGCAGGGTGGAAGAGGTGGGTTCTCCAGCGCGCACTCCGGCAGATTCTCTGCACGTCCTCCATCTCTCTGGACAGGGGCCTCTTTCCACGTAAGCAACGAGCGAGTCCCCCTGGATTGTTTTGGCTGCTTTTGGAGTTATTGATTTGTTGATTCTTTTCCCTGTATGTGCAAATGGGGAGACAATTGTACAGCTACTCCCTCCTTGTGCTGACTGACCTTTTGATGGGGTTTGTCTGTCTTGCTTTCTTGGCTGGTTTGTTTCTTTTGGGTATTGTGTGTTCTCCTTCGGTTCTTCTCTGAGGTTTGCTTGTATGTTGATGGTGCTGCCATGCTCTGGACCACTCCCAAGGGCTCCCTTACTCTTTGGTTTTTGTAGGCTCTTCAGGGGTGGTGAACTCATTGGAGTTGGGTTCTTGGGGCTTTACCGCTTTGCTTGGGTGTCTTGGCTGGGAGCCAGAAGTGCTCTGGAGCAAGTGAGACCTTTTTTTCTGTAGTTGTGCTTCAGGTCCTGCCCTGGCATCTCCTGAGGTCTTTCAACCTGTGCCTGTCCTCCTTCCCAGAAGCCCAACTGAACAGAGAGTGGAAGGTCTGTATCCTTTCTTTTTGGGAGTTTTGATTGTCTGTTTGAGGTTAGTTAAGTTATAGTCTTTATAGCGAGAGCTCAACCACAGAGATGCCGTAGCTTGAGATTCCTTCATCTATTTGGGGATCAAGATCAGGAGGCTTACTTCTACTTTCCTGCTCTCTTGAGCCAAGAAGATGATCTTCTCTTCCATGCTCTTTAGCCGCAACAGAGTACCGGGAGAAGGACTTGATTGCAGTACCAGCGCTTCCCCAGGCCTCTACGCCCGTCTCTCACAGTGCACCGGCATTTGCTCTGGGATTGGTCCCCATCCCGTCCCAGCCAGAGTTTTCCCATGTGAGTGCTTGGATGCCCCAATGCAGAGCGTAGCCTCTTCTGAGGGTGGCAGTAAACTGTGATAGAGAGCTCCCACATGTCTTCTGCCTTGGGTCACAGAAGGATTCAAATACTCAAAGCAAGTCAGGCCAGCTGTGCGGGTGTTCAGCTAGCCATGAATTCATAAGGCTGAAGGTTTGCTGCCTTGGTTGTGAAAAGTGGGCACCCTGATTGCTGCACAGAAGACACTGCTCGCACTTCGACTTTCTGTTGAGTTGGGGTGGGGCTTGCTTACTTGAGCACCTTCTGAGCTACACGAGGAGGGTCAGGTGTGCCCGACCAGCAAATTCGACCGAGGAGGGTTGTAGGCCTGGCAGCTTGTTCTGTGAGCAGCTGCTCTGGCCGTTGTTGTTGGTTGAGCCCTCCACTGTGTCCAGTTGGTCTGAGGCGGCAGGTGGTAGCCTGGAGCTCTTGTGTGATCTTGGGCTGATTTATGTTTTCAGCAGTTTCTCCCTTTTTTGTAGGATACCTTCCTTCCAACTCAGAGCATGGAGACAGGGCCTGAGGAGCCAGCAGAGGAGGGAGGCAGCTCCAGCACCTGCTTGCCAGCAGGTGGTTCCAGAGTGGCCGAGGCATCAACAGCGACTGCATTTTCCACGGAGGTCAACCTGTTGCCCTGCTCTGGCGAGGCCTGTCCCCTGGCGCTCTCTGCCAGTGAGTGCAGCCAGTCCCTCGAGGTGCAGGAAGGCAGGGAGATGCAGGTGGAGGAGGAAGCGGCCATTGCCCCTCATGGGGCTCTGGTGGCACCACGTGGCTTGGTTGAGAGTTGCAGCAGCATGCAGAGGAGCCTTGCCAAGGACAGCCCACCCCCGCTTGCGCAGGTTGCAGGAAGCACACCTGCTGTCCCCACTGGAACTGGAGGGTGCCTGTGTGCAGGGGAGCTCTTGAGTCAAGTCTCTGTGCCACTGGAGTGTGAGTCGAGTGTTCCAGAGACGCCCCGTGAGGAGCCAGAGGAACTCCAGTCCCTGCATGAGGAAGGCTCTTCCCTCCACTTGATACTGTCTCAGGATTTTGCCCAGGAGGACCAGGGCAAGCCCCCAGCAGTGTTTGCTGCAGTCAGTGATCCTCCTCTGAATCTGCCCCAGGCACCACCAGCTCCAGGAAGCCTCCAAGGAGACGCTGCAGAGGACTCTGCTGAGGCTTTGGGAGATGTGCAGAGCACTTGCCAAGGGGCTTGTCCTGAGCTTTCTGATTTCCAGCCCCAGCCTGACAAGTCAACCCCCCAAATGATCTTGTCTGCCGGTGTCTCTGTAGGCAAAAGTGGAGAGGAGCAGTGCGCTGATAGGGAAAAGAGTTTGTTACTGATGTTGCCGCCCCTGCAGGGAGGGGTGTGCATGCCAAGGATTGGCCAGGATGAAGCGCCAGGGAGCCAGTCAGCAGCTGGGCATGAGGAACCAGCCAGCACTTCAGAGAGCCATCTGTCTGCTGGCAGGGAGGCGGCAGTGCTGAGGAGCCAACTGCTTCCTGGGGAGGGAGAACATACAGTGGCCTCGGTGCAGACACTTCGCCTAGCGGACTCGGAGGGTCCCAAGAAGCCTCCTGGGGTGCAGAGGGAGGAGCTACTGCTGCAGGGCACCCTGCCCAGCATGTCTAGTGGTACGTATGTGGGTGGTGGCTGAGACAGGCCATGCCTTGGCAGTGAAAGCAGCATGTGTCATTCTGGGGGACTCTCTGTGAATGGCAGCACACGCACGGCTCCAGGGTTGAGCCAGGAAGGGCCTTTGGGTGTCGCAGCTGCTCTTTTGTCGACAAGTGGGGGATTGATGTGGTTCTGAGTCACTTCCTTGAAGTGGCTTGGTGCTGTGCAGCAGTTGCAAGAACGTGGGGTGGGGGGAGAAGGTTGTGCAGCCAGTGCTTTTCGGCACCGCACCCTGGCTAGTCAGGGTTGCGGAGAGGGTCTTATTTTCTCCTGCAGTTCTCATTGGCTTAGTCCCATCCCCCACTTTGTAGATGTCTTCCCAAGGAAGACTGGAAACTTGCTGAGTTCGTGGACTGGGTTGGGAAGCATCCTGTGTGGCTGGCTAATGGGCATTCAACTCTTTCTTCTTGCACTGCCTTTGTGAACCTTCGTCTCTGTGGAAGTGTGCTGGGTGTTGGGCCAGTGATGGAGCTGCTGCATGAGTGGTGGGGGGAGGGGCTCCTGGATACAGGAGCCTGTGTGGTGGTGGGGTGTGTGGATGGCTTCTTGATTAGGTCTGCATGGTGGCATTTGTCAGGGCTTACTCTGTGCCTAGGACGGTGAGCACAGGGCTTGTGCTGGAATCCCCACTGTTCCTGTGTGGACAGCCTGGTCTTGAGCTGGTGGGGGAGAGATTCCTCTGAGATGTGCAGAAAGCAGCAGCTGCTCTTTCTCCTTGTGTGCTGTGTTCTAGAAGCCCCCGTGCAGGGCACCTTGTTGCAGGAGGGAGATGTCTTCGTGCCACCCCTGACGAACGTGACCCCATCTCTTATTGGCCAACTCAGGAAAGGTCCCAGGCGGCACAGCACCCCTATTGGTGAGTGAGAGAAGTGACTGTGCAGTAGCGCCCCCCCCCCCCCCGGCTTTTCCTGGGCAGGGATCAGAGGGTGAATGTGTCCTCCTGGAGTGGTGCAGGTAGTAGCCTGATGGGCTCAGCCTTTTTTCTCTTATCTCTTTTTGCAGAAAGGGGGGGGATCTGCTTGAGTGTGTTCCCTTTCACCGTGTAGCAAAAATCTGACTGGGAAAATGGCAGTGTGTGGGGAGGGGATTTTTGAGACCTGGCTCAGGCCTGGTGCAGTTCCACTCTTCGGTCCCTGCTTCCTCACACAGTTGCCTTGGGAAGGGCCTGGGTTGTGGGGAGGCAACTTCTTGCCTCAAAGGAATGCTGGTCTTTGGGCAGTTGTGGGGCAGAAGTGGACTTGGACCTTGGATTTGGGCTCTGAAGGGATGGGAGAGAGAAACTGTTGTGGAAAACAGTTGCCATGTTGCATTTTTCCAGGGGTGGGGAGCTGCCCAGAACGCCCCCTTGTGAGCAGCGATGGTGCAGCTGAGGGAACCAGTGAGGTTGCGGCAGAGAGTGCCAAGGAGCTGAATGAGGGTCGCGGAGGAGGCGTGGAAGGGGGGCTCTCATCGCAGATGGATCTGGCAACCCCCGTGATGGAGGAGGAAAGCGATGGGTCACTGCCCTTCAGCCTGGAGAGTAAGAGTGTAGGAGCAGTGGGGTGTTTGCCCTTTGCTCCGCTTGGGTATGCTGGCTTGTTCTTGGCTTGGCACTTGCTTCCATTTCTCCTGTCTGAGTTGGCAGGGGCAGCCTTGTGCTGTTGCAGGAATCACAGCCCAGATGATGATGCCGCTTCTTCTCCAGGAAGGCAGGAAGCTACCCAGGGCCTTCTGCAGTGTCTCCTCTCACCCCCCCCCCACGCACATCAGGGCTCCCTGCACACAATGCGCTGCTTGGTCACTGGGCTGCAGGCCCTTGCCTAACTGGAAGAGAGCTGGGCAGGTTGCCCCTTGCCCTGGTGCAGCAGCCTGGAGCAGGGCGGTTCTGACGCAACTACCTTGTTTCTCTACCACTTTGTTCCTCAGAGCCTGCAGCCAGTGAAAGGAGGAAGAATGGGTCTGTCGCTGCCGGTGTGGTTCCTAGGTAACCAGCGGGGTGCATTGCTATCTGGGAGGGGAGACTGAAAAGAGGGAGTGGAGCAGGGTTGGACTCCCCCACTGGGTTGGCCTCTCAGTGTCCAGAGAAAGTGGTTCTGGTTTAGGATGGGGCGAGCAGCCTTAGAGAGGTGCTCTGTGCTTGTATGCGCTCTTCTCTCCTCCCCTTTTTCTTTTCTCCTACATTTGTTATGGCCCGTTTATGTGATGCCTTGTGTAGGAACTTGTGGGGAAGAGCAGGTGCTTGGCAGCTGCCGGTTGGGGTTGGTGCAGAATTGACCTTGCACATGGCCTGAGCTCCTTTGTGTGGTCTTCTGCAGTGGGCTGTGTTCCTTGCCTTTGGGGGCAACCTCTGATACCACAGGGAGCTTGCATGTCCTGGCTAAGCCACTGGGTGACAGCAAGCTCCTGATTGCAATGGTCTCTTTGGGAGAAGCTCTTCAGCCCTCCTTCTCTCCCACCTGCCTAGTTCTCTGAAGACGCCATCGGTGTTCACTCGTGTCTGTGGTGGAGTCCAGCAAGAAGCTGAGGGGGGTGACCCCAAGCTGCTTTGCTCTCCGTTCAGGCAAGTCTGTGGAAGAATTCAGGGTGGGGGGGCTTTTGGCGGTGCAAGAGTTACCTGCAGTCCCCTGCCTGCATGAATGAGCCACCTGTCCCAACTCCTGTGGGGTGTTCTTGCTTGACTGCCTAAGGATGGATCCTGTCCCAGCGGAATTGCCTGCGGGCACTCCTGAGCGACCTTGTCTCCGACTTGCGCTGGTGCTGGGCCTTCTTCAGGTGAGACGCAGACGAGGGCGGAGGTCAGCGCACCGGAGAGCCAGGCTACATTGTGCAGCCTTACTTGTGCCTGCCTTGTGTCTGCCGTGCCCTTAAGGACATAAGAACAGCCCCACTGGATCAGGCCATAGGCCTATGTGTCCAGCTTCTTGTATCTCACAGTGGCCCACCAAATGCCCCAGGGAGCACACAAGACAACAAAAGCCCTGCATTCTGGTGCGCTTCCTTGCATCTGGCATTCTGACACAGTCCATTTCTAAAATCAGGAGGTTGCACATACACATCATATGTGCTTCTCTAATCAGTGTGCTCAGCAGGCTCCCTTTGCTCTTGAGAACCACAAGGTAGTGACAGAGTAGGAATCGGGAGTGGAAGCATTTTGGGATGTGATAGCTGTTTCAGGAGAATGAGAGGCTGCGGGGATAAAGGAGCAAATAAGCAGCCCTTCTTGGGGGACTTTGTGTACGAGTGCTTTTATGCAAGTGTCTGAAGTCTTTGAGCAAAGATGGGAGCACTGGAATACATTTGGGGGCTAAGGAAAAAATTGATGTAGTGGACATAAAGGAAACTTGGTGGAATGCGGAGAATCAGTGGGATACCACAATCTCAGGCTATAAACTCTACAGTAGGAACAGGGAGGGGCATATTGGAGGTGGGGTGGCCATATATGCTAAATCCAGCAAAGTAGAGATTGAAGGTGGGTCTGACTCCAAATGACTGGGTTGAATTACTAGACTTGAGGAGTGATGTAATATTGGGGGCTCAGTATTGTTCTCCAGACCAAAAACCTGAAAGGGACCTTGAAATAAGGAAACTGATCAGGGAGGTGTTGAGGAGAAACAGGGTTGTAATCGTGGGAGATTTCAATTATCCTCATTGGCTAGGTCAATTTGTGCTCTGATCATGAAAGAAAGACCAAATTTCTTGACATGCTAAATGACTGTGCTGTAGAGGAAGGGTCTCCAAACCCCAGTCCGGGGACCAGATGTGACCCATGGCGAGCCTCTGTCCAGCCCGCGGCCAGTCTCTGGTCCCCTGAGAGCCTCTGGCCCACTTGACTGAACACGACCAGAGTTGTGCTTTGGTTGCAACCGGAAGGTGTTCTGAGGGCAGCCTCCCCAGATCGTAGAACACCTTCTAAAAGCTAGAAACATCACTTCCTGGTTTTTCCGAAACTGGAAGTAACTTTTTTGTGCCCTCTGAAGGTCTTAGAAGGCTTTCTAAAGGTCAGGAGATCGCCATTTGGGGGCCCATTTGAGCATGTACTTTATTTTGTGGTGTGTGTTGGTGCTTGGAAAAATCCTTGAAATTTGAGCCGCTTTATTCATTCGTCTTAAGTTCCATTGCTAATGTATTTATTTAAATTTTATATTTAAATTTTTTTCCGGCCCTTGACACCATGCCAGATATTTGATGCGGCCCTCTGGCTGAAAAGTTTGGAGACTCCTACCTTAGAGCATCTAGTCATGGAGCCCACCAGAGGACAGGTGACTTTGGGTTTAATATTGTGTGGTACTCAGGACCTGGCCAGAAATGTAAATGTTACGGAGACATTGGGGTACAGTGACCATGCTGTGATCTGTTTTGCCACGCATGTCGGGGCAAGAGTGCCAAACAAATCTGACCCGAAAACCCTTGACTTCTCTGAAATGGGGTGATTCTTTAGAAAGATGTTGAAGGGGAAGGAGATTAGAGTCCAATCTCTCCAGATTGCATGGAGGTTGCTTAGAACAACAGAGGCCCAGCGGAAGTGTTTACTGCAAAGGAAGAAGGGCTCAGATAAGTCCAGGAGGGTACCCGTATGGTTAGCAAGCAAAGTTAGAGAGGCTGTACAGGGCAAGGAAGCTTCATTCCATAAATGGAAGTCTTGCCCTAATGAGAATAAAAACAAACATAAACTGTGGCAAAAAGAAATGTAAGAAGATGATTCAGGAAGCCAAGAAAGACATTGAGGAATACATGGCCAGCAACGTTAAGGGGAATAATAAAAGTTTCCTCAAATATGTTAGAAGCAGGGAACCTGCCACTGGATGGTGAGGAAGGGAAAGAGGAAATAAAAGAAGACTTGGAGATGGCTAAGAAATTAAATGAGTTTTTTGCATCTGTCTTCATGGTAGATGACTTTGGGCAGATACTGCTGCCTGAACAGGCTCTTCTGACTAAGGAGTTCAGACCCAAATCCCAATCAGTTTTCCAGCACTAGCATAGCTGTGCCATTGGGATGTATGCTGCATCCTGCAGTTGGGTGGCACTCACGGAAGCCTTCTCAAAGGAAGGGAATGTTTGTTTCCTTACCTAGGAGCTGCATTGCCCTTATGTTGGTACTGGAAAGTGGGTTTGGGTTGCGTCCCAAGTCAGAGGTTAAAACAGAAGACATTTTGGACCTAGTGAACAAATTAAAGATCAGTAAGTCACTGGGTCCAAGTGGCATCCACCCAAGAATTATTAAGGAACTGAAGAATGAAATTGCTGTTCTCTTGACTAAAATATGCAACTTGTCCCTTAAAACTGCCACAGTTCCAGAAGTTTGGAGGACAGCAAATGTCACACCAGTCTTTAAAAAAAGGAGAGGGAACACAGGAAACTATAGGCAGGTCAGCCTAATGTCTGTTCTGGGTAAGATGGTGGAGTGCCTCATCAAAGATAGATTCTTTAAAATATATAGATCTGCTGTTCATAGCTCTGTTAAAAAGATCCAGACAACCTTGCTTTACAGTGTATTTGCTGTACCACATTGTGTACCTTATGCTACCTTATGTTTAGAAGCAGGAGTTATCAGACTAGAGACAGTGGCATGGCTTCATTCTTTCAGGTTTTGGATTCGGATCTGTTATATATCAAACAACGATCCCTTTCTTAAGGGCATGTTAACAGATCGTTTTTCGCTTTTTGAATTCAAACTATTTTTACAGAAAATTAAAACCATGGGTATTGCTCTGGACTCTTTGGGAGTTCTTC
Organism: Tiliqua scincoides; assembly: GCF_035046505.1. Lineage (NCBI taxonomy): Eukaryota > Metazoa > Chordata > Lepidosauria > Squamata > Scincidae > Tiliqua > Tiliqua scincoides. The sequence goes on from NC_089828.1 coordinate 9,670,856, forward strand.
AACCATCCCAGGCATTTAAGCTCCTCAAAGGAAGACTACTAGATATTGAGCAACAAATATTACATGATGCAGCACGAAAAACCTGTTCTCCTTTATACATTGGTATATTACCAACTGTGCTGAGAATGGGTAGCTATCTTTCTTTCCTTAAGAATCCACAGGATCGACGTGCCCTCACCCTAGCAAGGTGCAACACACTCCCCTCTAACATCTTAAAAGGAAGATTCAGTGCAGTCCCTTACAAAGCACGACTTTGCCCATGTAACAGCAAGATAGCAGAGTGCCTGACCCACACATTATTGTATTGCAATTTATATAAGGATATCCGTTTACTCCTTAGACCTGATTCAAAATTTCCAGGACATCCTGATAAATTTATTCTACAACATTTCTGAATGGAGTTGATGAATCGCTTATTACCCAATTAGCAACCTTTATTAAACTGGTTATACAGCACTGCAGAGCTCTCCATCCATTTAATCAGTTGGTATAAACTAATGTAAGTCCGGTGTTGTAAGAGCTGTTAACGTAGATAATACAAACTTATGATAATGCTTTTGTCAACTATAAAAATTTTATTCTTTGACTTTCTGACCTCCAATGTTAAAGTGGGCATAATGCTCATGTAACTTTTTGTACTATTTATTGCTACTTTTTGTATGTTTCTTATGCCTATAAAAGTAAATGAATGAACGAATGAGAATACATAGATGAACAAGCCTTGCTGAGGGAGAATCAGCATGGCTTCTGTCAGGATAAGTCTTGCCTCACAAACCTTTTGGAATTTTTTGAAAAGGTCAACAGGCACGTGGTTGTGGGAGAACCTGTAGATATTATTTAACTGGATTTTCAGAAGGCATTTCATGTGGTCTCTCACCAAAGGCTGCTGAGGAAACTCCACAGCCAGGGAATTAGAGGGCAGGTCCTCATTGATTGGGAAACTGGGCGAGGACCGGGAAACAGAGTGGGATGTCAATGGGCAACTTTCACAATGGAGAGAAGTGAAAAGCTGTGTGCCTCAAGGATCTGTCCTGCGACAGGTGTTTTTCAACCTGTTCGTAAATGATCTGGAGAAAGGGTTAAAAAGTGAGGTGGCCTAGTTTGCAGATGACACTAAACTTTTCCAAGTGGTGAAAACCAGATTGTAAAGAGCTCCAGAAGGATCTCTCCAAACTGGGAGACTGGGCATCAAAATGGCAGATGCGTTTTTGTGTAAGTAAGTGTAAAGTAAGGCACTTTGGGGCAAAAAAAATCAAAACTTCACATACAGGCTAATGGGTGCTGAGCTGTTTGTGACAGATCACGAGAGAGATCTTAGGGTGCCAGTGGACAGCTAAATGAGAGTGTCAACCTAATTTGTGGCGGCAGTGAAGAAGACGAATTCTATGCTTGAGATCATTAGAAAAGGTATTGAGAATAAAACGGGTAATATTATAATGTTGTTGTACAAATTGATGGTAAGGCCACACCTGAAGTATTGTGTCCAGTTCTGGTTGTCACATCTCAAAAAGGACACGGTGGAAATGGAAAAGGTGCAAAAGAGAGCGACTAAGATGATTACTGGGCTGGGGCACCTTCCTTATGAGGAAAGGCTACGGCATTTGGGCTTCTTCAGCCTAGAAAAGAGACGCCTGAGGGGGGACATGATTGAGACATACAAAATTATGCATGGGAAGGATAGAGTGGATAGAGAGATGCTCTGTTCCGTCTCACACAACACCAGAACCAGGGGGCATCCACTAAAATTGAGTGTTGGGAGGGTTAGGACAGACAAAAGAAAATATTTCTTTACTCAGTGTGTGATTTTTCTGTGAAACTCCTTGCCACAGGACCTGGATGCCTTTAAGAGGGGATTGGGCATATTTCTGGAGGAAAAGTTCATCACCGGTTACAGGCCATGATGTGTATGTGCAACCTCCTGATTTTAGAAGTAGGCTACCTCAGAATGCGAGATGCAAGGGAGTGCATCAGGATGCAAGTCCCTTGTCTTGTGTGCTCCCTGAATCACCTGGTGGGCTGGTGTGAGATACAGGAAGCTGGACTATCTGGGTCTTTGGCCTGATCCAGCAGAGCTGTGATGTTTGTGGGGGCTGGTCCCACAGGGTTACTTTGCAAAACGAATAGGCCATGTTGGAAGTTGACTCCTGCTCATGCAACTGGTGGGTGGCACAAATGAATGCAGCACCACAAAGTCATTTGGTGTTTGTGGGGCTCGCTGTGTGTGGGCACTGGCTTATGGAATGAGACCCTGTGTGCAAGTGCTAGGAGGTTTTCCTACAAACAGGACAGAGTAAGATGGCACAACCCTGTCGCCTGTCTGTCAGCCTGCAGAACCCGAAGCAAACAGCATGGAAAGAGGCTGGCACCTCTTCACTCATGCAGGATCACATGGAAATAAGTGGTTATGTGCAAAACTGAAATTTAACAGGAAGCCGATGGATTCATTTCCAGTTAAACAAGTTCCTTGTTGAAGAACAAGAAGAATTTTGGGGTTCTTCCAAATATGGGCTCTGCTGAGCAGAAAGGTGACAGTTTTGAAATGAGTCCTTTCTGAGAGGATATCTAAAACCCCAATGTGAGTGACCAAAAATTGGGGCCCAAGACATTGCACAGATTTCTCTGCAGAGTAACCAGGGGACTGGTCCTTGTGCTTTGGACCTGGTATCCTTGGTCTGGGTCCCTGATGGAGATGCAGAAACGAGGACAGTGGTTAGTTGAGAGGCACAGGAACCTCTGTCTTTGAGAGGTTGATGCTGCTGTTCCTGGCAGGACTGGAGCTGTTCTTGGCTGCTCCCGTTCTGGGGAGGGTGTAGCATCAAGGCCACTTTGGTGGGGGGAGGTAATTGTGGCTTGCCTGTGGCCTTGGATTTCTTGAGGCAATTGTGGGAATGTGATGATTTTCAGAGGAGGCAAGGCAGATGCTTGACTCAGGACCTGTGACAGTTGTCTTCCTCTCCTTGCTAGGTGGGGGAGGGGCAGGGCAGGCCTGTCTGTAGCCCTCGTTCTGCTGGGGACATCTTGGCCGCTGTGGGAAATGGAATATTTGACCAGGTGGACTTTGGCCTAACTCACCAGCACTGCTCCAGTGTTCTTGCACTTGGTTTTCAGGGGAGACCTCTTCAATTTTCCAAGTAAGGAGGAGGAGGAGCTGCTGCCTGAAGGTAATCGGAGCCAGCGGAGGTGGGCACCTCTTGGTTGTGGCCGAGTCCAGGATTCTGGACCGAGTGCTAAACTGTCAGCAGGCTCTCTGGAGGAGGGCGAAGCCATGGAGGTTGATATGCCAGGCACTCGGGAGGAGGAAGGAAGGCAGGTCCCAAAGATGCCTGCTTTGGCTCTGCCTGCAGAAGGGGAGGGTCTTGGTTGGGTGCCACGGCCTGGCACCAGCAGCCAAGGTGTCCAAACGCCAGGGAAATTCGTCCGAGGCTCCGTGGATGTCACGTCTGCAGCCACACAGACGACAGCGTGCAGCCGGGTGGACGCAGGCACCAGCATGGCCGACCTGCGCCCTGAGCTCCAGGATGCGAATGTGCAGACGGACAGGGCGGCCTGTGGGTGGGGGCCTGGGCGTAGTCCCGGGAGTGAGCCAGAGCCACCCGCACCGCACCAGGTGAGAGGGGCAGGGTCCCAGGTTGCTCGATAGCAAAAGGCGGTGGGGGGGGCTTGTTCTTTCTCAGTGTGGCTTGAGCACTGCTTTGCTAAGGCAGATCTGGAGAACACCCCGGGCTTCCTCCCTCTCAGGTCGCCTATACCTTGGTGGTCCAGAAGCTGGGGTGGGTTCCCCTCCCCTGCTTACTTACTCTCACTGTCTGCTGAGAAGATTGATCCTGACTCTGATCCAAACAGGGTGGGTACTTGTTCTTCAGTCTGGCTCTGTATAGTTGCAAGTCCAGCTGTACAAGAAATGCATGCGCAGTGATTCTTATGTAGGCTTGCACAGGAGAATGCCTTGCCTTGGAGAATGCCTTGGCTTGCATGCACAGAAAATGAATGCACAAAATCTGTTTGTGTTTAAAGTAACAGTTGCAAGGGCAGGGGAAGAGCAGAGCCTCATGGTCGCTACATATAGTCGGATGTGGTGTCTAGAGCATCAGGGAGCATAAGGAAAGTCCTGCTGGATCAGGCCCCATGCCGCCACAGATTCTGGCATCATTCTGGCATCCTAACTCTTAAGGCTCCCAGTATTCAATGGAAGATCCCAAAGTGGGGGAGAAACCTCCTTTCCTCTTGTGACTAGGCTTCAGAGGCAGCAAGTGGCCATCCCTGGCTTCCATTGCATTGTCCAGATGCTTTCACAAGCTGTGAAGCTTGGGGGCCTGTGACTGTTTCCACATCTTGTGGCAACAAGTTTCACAGGATAATAGTAGGCTGTGTAAAGAAGCCTTCCTTTTTGCCCCCCCCCCCCAAATTTGCTGCTGATGAGTTTCAGGTGTCAGAGAACAATCTCTCGCCCTGCCCAGCACTTTGTAGGCTTCTGCTATGCCCCTCTGCAGTCACCACTTTTCAAAACAACAGCGCCCCAAGTACTGGAGCTTTGACTGGGAAGGAGGATGCTCTGAGGCCTTTCTGCTTCCTTTGGTTGCTCTTCCACCTTTTCTGACTATTGCAGGGGTGCCCAAACACCGGCCCGGGGGCCACGTGTGGCCCTCAGGGACTCTCAATCCGGCCTGCAGGGAGCCCCCAGTCTCCATTGAGCCTCTGGCCCTCCGGAGACTTGCTGAAGCCCATGCTGGCCCAATGCAACTGCTCTCAACATGAGGACAACTGTTTGACCTCTTGCATGAGCTGTGGGACGAGAGCTCCCTCCACTGCTTGCTGTTCCACATCTGTGATGCAGCAGCAGCAGCAAAGGAAAGGCTGGTCTTACTTTTTGCAAGGCCTTTTATAGGCCTTGAGCTATTGCAAAACCTTCATTCATTCATATAAGCTCCATCTCTAATATATTCATTTATGTAAATTTATTCAAATTTGAAATGTAAATTCTTTTTTTCCTGGCCCCCGACACAGTGTCAAAGAGATGATGTGGCCCTCCTGCCAAAAAGTTTGGACACCCCTGGACTATTGAATCCTCCTTGGAATGTGGAAACTGGTGCTAGGTGGCTATGTTTCCATTAGTGTGGGGGGGGGCAGGGTCCTACCAGGGGGTGTCTGAGTGGCTTCTTGTCCATGTGCCATGCCAGTCAGCATACTGCAAGGGCAGAGAGCAAGACCAGCGAGGTGCATTTTGTCTGCTTGTAGTGCATAGCTTGTGTCTAGAAGGTACCTGCACTTTTGTAAACTGCCTTGAGTCGCAGTGGGAAGGCGGGGCAAAAATCCCTTAAGTACATAAATAAATATTCTGTATATCTTCTAATGGCATTTGCTGAAAACCAACTCATTCAGCCTGGGTGTTGGTTTTGAGAGGAGCAGACAGTGCCCCTGCTGGCCTCAGCCCCCACTGGTGCTTCCTGAGCAGCAGCTGGGAAATTCTCCTTTCTGTCCAGAGAAGAGGGCTAGTGAGGAAGAAGAACAACTCTGTGCTTGCCTGAGAGAGGATGTTCTGGGCTCTGTGTTTTCTCTAGAGTGAGGAGGAGTTTGACTTGCCTCGCCCGCTCCCGGGCAGAGTCCTGCAGCGCCACGTCCGAACGGTCCGTGAAGTGCGCACTGTGGTCACAAGGCTCATCACGGACGTCTACTACAAGGATGGGGCTGAAGTGGACCGCAGTGTGGTCGAGGTGAGATTCAGGCGAGCAACCCCTTTCACTTTGGCTAGGGTTTTGCCCCCGTCGCCCCTCCTAGACTGTTCCAGTGGAACATGCTGCTGCCACCACAAGCTCAATTTGACTGTCTGGGGCTGATCTTGGTGGTCTGAGTGTGAAGTGACACTTTGGCCTTTCAGCTGGGTGTGTGAGCCGTGCCTGGTCTTTCCTGTCTTGGTCAGGGGTGGCCAAAGTTGCCTCCCGTGCCTCACCTCTCACTTTAGGCTGTTGAAACATACCCTTCATTGGGCTGCCTTTCAAGGCTTCAGCTGGCACAGCTGCAAGCGTTTTGACCAGGTGAGGCTTTAGGATTCTGCTGTGCCCCTATGCTGGCTGCCCTACTTGCCCATTGCTTTTGGGCACAGTTCAAAATGCCTTGAGAGCTCTGGACATCTTGGGACTGACCAGAATATGTTAAATGACCACATGAATCCCTGTTCTCTGAACTCTTCTCTCCAGCGAGCACCTGCTCCTGAGAAGAGGGCCTTCTTGATGGTGGGCCCTAGACTGTGGAGCTGTCTGCACTTGGAAGTGTGGCTGGAGCCTTTCTTAGTGAATCTTTTTGTTGCCAGTTGAGGTCTGACTTCTTCGTCAGGTCTTCACAGACTTTCTCTCTGTGTTTTTCTGTGGTGCTTTGTTTTTCCCTGCACAGGAACACAGGTGCAGCCATTGTTGGGTTTTTGTCTTACCCCTCTCCCAGCAAGAAATTTGGAGCCATCTGATCCAGGCTGGCTTGTATTCTGGAAAAGGGCTTGTGTGCACCCTCTTCCACAAGGGGGCTCTGGAAGAGGGGGCCTCTCAGGGGAAACCGCCTCCATCCTCCAGGGATGGATCACCATCAATCTGTTTCTGCAGGTGGTCCTGCATGGGTAGTCCAGAGTGTTGTGGTGATCTTTGTTTGAACTTGGCAGATGGAGGAGTGCAAGGCAACAGGAGTCTTTCGGGGAGTTGGTTGGTTTGCTGGGCTCAGGTCTCAGTCGGGAAGATGGCAGCAACCCATAAGATCATAAGACCAGCCCCACTGGATCAGGCCATAGGCCCATCTAGTCCAGCTTCCTGTATCTCACAGCGGCCCACCAAATGCCCCAGGGAGCACACCAGATAACAGGAGACCTGCATCCTGGTGCCCTCCCTTGCATCTGGCATTCTGATGTAGCCCATTTCTAAATGGTTTCTGGGTCAGGGAGGTGTGTTGACCCTTTGTGAGGTTAGATAGGCCATAGGCCCATCTAGTCCAGCTTCCCGTATCTCAAAGCGGCCCACCAAATGCCCCAGGGAGCACACCAGATAACAGGAGACCTGCATCCTGGTGCCCTCCCTTGCATCTGACATAGCCCATTTCTAAAATCAGGAGGTTGCACATACACATCATGGCTTGTAACTCATAATGGATTTTTCCTCCAGAAACTTGTCCAATCCCCTTTTAAAGGCGTCCAGGCCAGATGCCATCACCACATCCTGTGGCAAGGAGTTCCACAGACCAACCACATGCTGAGTAAAGAAATATTTTCTTTTGTCTGTTCTAACTCTCCCAACACTCAATTTTAGTGGATGTCCCCTGGTTCTGGTGTTATCTGAGAGTGTAAAGAGCATTACTCTATCCACTCTGTCCATTCCCTGCATAATTTTGTATGTCTCAATCATGTCCCCCCTGAAGCGCCTCTTTTCTAGGCTGAAGAAGCCCAAATGCCGTAGCCTTTCCTCATAAGGAAGGTGTCCCAGCCCAGTAATCATCTTAGTCACTCTCTTTTGCACCTTTTCCGTTTCCACTATGTTTTTTTTGAGATGCGGCAACCAGAACTGGACACAATACTCCAGGTATGGCCTTAGCATCGATTTGTACAATGGCATTATAATATTAGCCAACTGGAGTGTCAGCCAGTTGCTTGGCTTCGGGAGCACTCAGGGCTCCATCCACCTGCAGTACCTCTCTAGGGGTGTGGTGACGTACCTGGATGGACATGTGGGGTGACGATGCCATCCTGGGAGTTATTTGAGAATGTTGGTTCCACGTGCCTCTCCCCTTGGGTTCTACTGGCAGTGCCTGGGAGGCCTGCCCTCCTTCTGCGCCCCCCACCCCCGTCTTGACCTGCCCTTTTCTTCCAGGAAACTGAGGAGCCTGTGGTGGAGTGGCAGGAGAACGAGACGGCTGTGTCCCCCTCCTCCCATGCAGGGGGCTCTTCACTGGCCTCCGGGGACCTTGGCGACATCAGCTCCTTTTCGTCAAGGGCCTCTGGCCTCCAGCACACGTCAAGCGGGGGAAGCAGTGCCTTGTCGATTACACAGAGTGGGCGAGGGCCTGCACCTCTCCGAGGGGGGGCCTGCCGAGGGGCAGAGCCTGGAGCCTCGTCTGGGACCAGGAAGCTGAGGTGTGTACAGGGATGCTGGGTGGGCAGGGAGGGAAACAGAGTCTTGAGCTCCCACCCTGCAGGCCAGTGAGTGCCCGCATTCCACTCCTGGGGCATTCCATGCATGTTTGCAGGAGGTGCTGCTCTGTCTGCTTCATGGCTTGTGCCTGGCTGAACATAAGAACAGCCCCACTGGATCAGGCCATAGGCCCATCTAGTCTAGCTTCCTGTATCTCACAGTGGCCCACCAAATGCCTCAGGGAGCACACAAGACAACGAGAGACCTGCATCCTGGTGCCCTCCCTTGCATCTAGCATTCTGACGTAGCCCATTTCTAAATGGTTTCTGGGTCAGGGAGGTGTGTGGACCCTTTTTGAGGTTATCTGCTTTGAAGGTCTCCCACTCATCTGGCACTTAAAGGGCCCATGCTTTCAAATCCTGAAGAGAACATGAAGTGGGATTTTTCCATCCGTGGGGCAGGTCAGTGTTTTTTCACAGCAGGAGAAGGCAGTGTGGCTGTTCGTGTTTGCTTTGCCATAGAACTTCCTGATGCTTGCTTCAGCTTCCTTGACCGTTATTGTCCACACAGCTCTGTGGGTCTGCTTCAAATGTTGGGTTGATGTTAATGGCTGTATGCACAGAACAAAGGGACTGGACAGAAGCTAAGAAGCTTTTCTTTTCCTAGCCCTAAAAAGGGGGGCAGTCAGACCCGCTCTCCAGCCCAGCTTGATCACGTCACTGCCTTGGTGTGTGGGGAGGAGGAGGAAGAGGAATTGTGTCTTCAAAACCAGCAGAGTGCGGTAGTGTACCCCATTCCCCGTGGGCGAGGAAGAAGGGGCCGGACCACTGCACGATCGCCAGGAAGCAGGTAGCGTAGTGAGGCTCAGTGGCAAGAGGATTAGGGGCTGGGAGGCCAAGTCTGGGGGAAAGGCTCTTTTCTTGGGTGCTGCCCAGCAGTTGCTGTCTGTCTTCCATGATCCTGCAGGGGGGGACTGCGTGGGGCAGAGGACCTTCCAGCCACAGCCTTGCCTGAGGAGCGGCAGCACCCTTCACGTGTCGTGGCCCGCCCTCTGGAGGAGCAGCAGGCAGGGGCCCCCCTGCGCAGGAGCAACTCTCCGGAGATCCCTTTGCAGGCGCAGCTGGGCCTGTCTGGGCATGACCTGGCAGGGCTTTCGCCCTTCCCCTCCCCCTTGATGGGGAGCAGCTTTGTGGGCCTCCGTGTGGTTGCCAAGTGGTCTTCCAATGGCTACTTCTATTCTGGGACGATCACGCAGGATGTGGGGGGGGCCAAGTACAAGCTGCTGTTTGACGACGGCTATGAGTGCGATGTACCTGGCAGGGACATCCTCCTGTGTGACCCCCTCCCGCTGGAGACAGAGGTGACAGCCCTCTCAGAAGATGAGTACTTCAGCGCAGGTAATGGAGGAGAGAAGGCGGCCTGGAGGAGGAAGGGGAGCCCCTTTCTGGCCTCCCCCCCTGAGGCTTCTGGCTTCTGCTGCAGGGGTGGTGAAGGGCCACCGGCAGGAGTCTGGAGAACTGTTCTACTGCATCGAGAAGGACGGGCAGAGGAAATGGTATCGGCGGACGGCTGTTATCCTCTCCCTGGAACAGGGAAAGCGGCTCCGGGAGCAGTTTGGGCTAAGCCCCTATGAGCCCGCCATGCCGCTCACGAAGGCAGCTGATATCAGCCTCGGTAAGGAGCAAGGGGGAGGGCGGGGTGACTCGGGTGCCCTTGGAGCTCTGGGACTGTGCGGAGGTGGCTAGGGTGGCTGGCTCGTTAAGAACAGTCCAATAACAGCTGCCTTCAACAGAGCCAGCCCTCTGTGTCCACATAGGTCAGTATTTTCTGCAAAGGCCTGTGGTGGCTTGTTAGGATCTTGCTAGGCCTGTCTGGAGATGCTGAGCAGAGATAGTTGACATCCCTACCCGAGGCGGACCAGTTGGTGGGGAGTACGGGTGGTCCCTTGTGAAGAATTGGTGGGGAGTACGGGTGGTCCCTTGTGCGGGTGGGGCCTGACCAATCTGTGATGCATCCAGATAACCTCGTGGAGGGGAAGCGGAAGAGGCGTGGCCACCCTGGCTCCCCCAGCACCAACACGCCCACCCGCAAGGGCCCTGAGAGTCCCCACAGGCTGCTGTCTGGAAAGAGGAAACTGATGGCTGCTGAGGAGGAGCGATCCCCGGCCAAGCGAGGGCGCCGCTGCTCCGCTCTGAAAGCAGGTATGTGGTACTCAGAGCAGGGGCCTGGCGGTGGCGCCTCCCAGGCCCCAAGCTCACCCCTGGTCTCTCTAATTTTTCTGTTGGTCTGCTGGAGGCACTGCACGGACGACTCCCAAGGTGCCTGTTGAGCTTCGATGACCCTGCCGGGGGGGGGGGGGCCTGCTGGTGCCTGTGAATGGCCACTCCCCTTGGGAGCAGCACATCACCAGAAGGCACTCCCTCCCTATTGTAAGCACCTTTCCCTACCCTAGACCCAGACTGCCTGCCCACTGAAGGAGGTGGGTAGGGAGATGGAGGGCAGGCGAGAAGGCGTCTTCCCACAGCTCATAAGTGGTCTGTGGAATGGGGTGCCACAAGGTGTGGGGATGGACTGTGCACATTTGTGAAGGGCCAGGGGTCTCTTGCTGGTGGTGGGTTGCAGGGACCTTGTGTGGCTGCCATCAGCTGCCAGTGGCATGCTGGATCAGGCCCAGGGCCCATCTAGTCCATCTTCCTGTATCTCACAGCGGCCCACCAGATGCCTCCAGGCGCATAAAACCACAAGTTACTTGCATCTTACTGCCACTCCCTTGCATCTGGCATTCCATTTTCCCCTGCACCTCCAATGAAGACACCAGCCTGTGACTTGAGCCACTTAGTTAAACACAATTGACCAGTTTTTAAAACATGAAAACTACTGAACACACCGTCCCTCCCTTGCCAGTCTGGTGTAGGTGAAAAAGCTGCCATCCATAGCCAGTTTGGATGACAGAAAAATATTTTGACCTGGCCCTCATGATGAATGATCAGCTAATCTCAGACTGTACATACCCGTCACGGCTTGTAACCTGTGATGGAGTTTTCCTCCAGAAATCTGTCCTGTCCCCTTTCAAAGGCATCTGGGCCAGACACCCACATCCTGCTGTAAGGAGTTTCACAGACTAATTACATGCTGTTGTTTTCTTTTGTCTGTTCTAACTCTCCCGACACTCAACTTTAGAGGATGTCGCCTGGTTCTGTTGTTGTGTGAGAGGGAAAAGAACATCCTTTTATACGCTCAATCCATCCCCTGCATAATTCTGTTTATCTCAATCATGTCTGCCCTCAGGTGCCTTTTTTTCTAGACTGAAGAGCCCTAAATGCTGTAGCCTTTTCTCATAAGGGAGGTGCCTTAATCATTTTGGTCACTCTCTTCTGCACATTTTCCAGTTCCACTATGTGATGTGGAACTGAAATGTGGTAACTAGAACTGAATGCAATACTCCACGTTTTTACCAGTGTTTTGTACAGTAGCAGTATAATATTGGCCGTTCTATTTTTCAATCCCCTTTTTAATGATCCTGAGCATGGAATTGGCCTTCTTCACCACTGCTGCATGCTGGGTTGACATTTTCATCCAGCTGTCCACCAGCACCCCAAGATCTCTCTCCTGGGCTGTCACAGACAGCTCAGAACCCTTTATTAGGCTATATGTGAAGTTTTGATTTTTTGCCCCAATGTGCATTACTTTACACTTACCTGCATTGAAATGCCCCTCTCCATGGCAGGGAAGGGGGTGTCTCTTCGTCCTGCTTCATGGTGGACGTCCTCCTGGAGACCCCCATATGAAATGGGTGCTGGGCTCGGTGGGAACCCTGGGGCCTGCTCCAGCTACCTGAACCTTTGCTATGTTCTTTCTTCTTAGGGGCTGTGTGTGCTGGGGAGGAAGTGAAGCTGTCCAGAAGTGGAGGGGCCATGGGGGATCCTTTAGTGCCTGACGAACGATGGGGGCCTCTGCCTCACAACAAGTCCCTCTTTTTGGGCTATGCATTTCTCCTCACAATGGCAAACCCTGCAGATCAGCTCTCCAGGGGCCCAAAGCTTCCATCGAGCAGTGAAGAGGAGGAAGGTGAGGAGTCCATAATTTGGGGCAGGACAGAAGTGCATGGGGTGGGTGGGGCCGGTGTTCATAGAGAACTTGATGTGGCTTCTGGACCTGACTCTGGCTCAGTCTCTCTGGGTGCTGATTGATTGAGCTGGCAGTAATGGCTTAGAACCTCAAAGCATGCTTAGTGGCCAACCTTCTGCGGGAGGAGAGAGAGGTGGCATGCTTAGCATGGATTGCAGCTTCCTGCAGGCAAGTCGTGGCCTGAATGGGGTGACAGGTGAGAGAGAAGCTGATGGAGGTAGAGAACTGAGGGAAAGATGGGCTCCCTTCCTCATGCTTCCACTCAGGAACTGGGCTCTGTGGGCAGGAGGGAGGAAAGTGGGGAGGGGGATCAGCCAAAGGAAAGCCAAAGGAAGGGACAGTGTGTCCTGAGGAAACAGTGAGTGGGGGAGACTTGGAGGCAAGAAAGCACTGTGGGAACAGGCCATGACCACATGTGGACACTCTTGGCTGGTCAGGGGAGGTGGGCCCATGGCTTGGTCCTTGGCAGAAAGCCCTGCCCTCGGTGGCTTCCACCGCTGCAATGTGGGGTAACCTTGCAGCCCTGAGGTGTCTGTGAGGGCCAGTGACAGGGCCACGGACCCACTCGCGACTCCTTTGACTGCAGGCTTCCTGTGTCATCTTGTACAGTGAATCCGTCTGTTTGTTTCCTTTAGCTCAGTTGGTTGAATTGAGTCTTAAAACCTGGAATGATTGAGTTCGTCCCTTTGGGGACACAACAGGTTGTTATCCATCGAAGGTTGTTTGAATTGTGAATTGTTTTTATGAATTGTTCAGGTCTCATCACTGAAACAAAAGGAACAGCAACCAGACTTCTCACTGGGTTGTATCTGCCTCAAGCTGCCAGCGCTTAACAGTGGCATCAGGTGTTGGTTGTGCAGTTCTGGTCATGGTCTGGCTCTATCCAGGGCAATGACAACACAGGGAGCCTCCGTTGCTGACACTGATAATCTATAGATCAGTGGTTCTCAAACTTCCCGGGAGATTTACTCCCGGGGTAAGTGTTAGCAGGGGCAGGGGGGCTATTTTTTAAGTACCCATACGTGCTCCCAGGGTCCAGGGGGTACGGGGAGCCCAGTGCAGCGCTTGCAGAGCTCTCCACAGCTTTTAAACAGTGGAAGTTCCAAGTGCGACGAAACCAGAAGTTCCACTTTCTCAACGAGGCTAAGATATTCCCCCCCCCCCGCAACTCTTGCTCTCCCTGTCGACCACCAGTCCTTTGTTTGCCTGCAGGTGACTGGGATGAGCAGCCCTTCTGGCTGAAGGCTGCATGGCACATTTTGTCTGCTTACAGAATTGTCCCTGTGTATGGAACACTTTTAAGGCTAGTCATAGACACGGCCTTGGTGCATCGAAACAGAGGAGGAGACGGATGTTCAGTATTACTTGTAACGGTGACCGCTCTTCTCATATTGCTCACCAAAGGGCATCTTTCTATGCCTGAGTACCCTGCCCGGAGCTTCCACTAATCAAGGAGCCAGTTGATCCCTTGGTTCCTTATCGGACACAACCCTCAGACCCCTTTGGTCTGGGTGTTTTTGTCCGCTTCAAGGCAGCCGTATGACTCCTGCCCTCTTGTGGCTGAATGGGAACATCCTGTGGGTGAGTATCTTGCACTGCAGCCTCCGGGACAGGACAAAATGAAGACAAGGCAGATATCAGGCAGCTGGGTGGACGGGTTCAGTTGTGTATATGGAACCCTAAACATGGAGACATGCTCTCCTGCTCTCCTGATGCTTGCCTTCAAATGAAGTGTGTTGGTTTCTTTGTTCCCAGCTGAGCCAACCCCTTCCTTGATTTATCTCCTTCCTCACATAACCTTATTCTTAGGAAGACTGAAGTCTTCTCCTTGGTTCTCTTGTCATCAAGCAAATCTGACTCTTTTCTTGCTACTAATGGTTGTGAAAGTCCTGAGTAATCCACTTTATGCGTTTTTCTTAGTTTTCGGGTCCTTCTCAGTAGTTCCTCTCTAGCATGTCACTGCTTATTTTAAATATAGTTAGAGGGGGCCAGCCCAAGACCCCTTGAGGCAGCCTGCCAAGTGCTGCCCCCCCGATGACGTGCCAACCTCTTCTGTACCACCTCCACTCCACATTTCCTTTTCCAATTGAGGAAAGGGAGGAGCACTAGAGACAAATAGGCTTACAGAGATATCTGCCGGGGTGTGTGTGTGTCCGTCCTGGAATTGATCCCAGCTGATTCTAAGGGCCCTCAGTCTCTACAGTGGATATGACCAAGATAAATCTTGACCTTGACACAAAATTATTTGATGCTTCAGTGGTAATACTTTGGCAACAGGGGAAGGATAGACTCTTCGGTTTGAAAGGCCAGAAATATAGTCAATAGGACTAGAGACACGCCATTGTTTTCTTAATTCAAATTCTTTAGAAAACATAACTGCAACTTGGGAGTTTTGAAAACATTTATTACAAAGATAATGGCTTCATAGTAGGTATGTGCAAGCTCCAGGTTTTAAAGGTAGGCTGCCTTTGATTGCCAGATGCAGGGGAGGGCACCAGGATACAGGTTGTGTCTGTTGTGTGCTCCCTGAAGCATTTGGTGAGCCACTGTTAGATACAGGAAGCTGGACTAGATGGGCCTTTGGCCTGATCCAGTGGGGCTCTTCCTCTTATGTTCTTTGAGTAGGGCTGGCCCATGTATGAAGCCCTCTGAAGCAGTTATCTCAGGCAGCAGATTGGTGGAGGGGATGGGATGTGCCGGGTAACTGGAAGAGCCTTCTAGTCACATTGGGAGGCCTTCTCTAAGGCGGGAGGAGACTCCAGGGTCCCATCCTGGCTAGTCCCTGAATAGTGTGGCACTTGTGGCCTTTTCTCCCATCCTCTGCAGCACTGGAGGAAGAGGAGATGGGGGCTGGCAAAAGTGCAGATTCAGAGCAGGACACCTGGCTTCAGCCCCCTGTTCTCTTCCAGCACCCTTGGAGGCGACTCCATACAACAAGCACTACATCGAACAGCAGCTGGCAGCTGGAGGTGGCTTCATTCTGGAAGACTTCAATGAAAGCCAGGTTAGAATTTGGAGGGGAGAGCTGGGCTGTGGGTGAAGCCTATGTTAGAGGCACACATTGGCATGGCTGAGCAGATGTTGCTGTTGTCTTCATGCCGCTTTTTTTCCTGAAGTTCTAAATGTACTTGTTTGTATTTATAGGCGGTCCTCCCCCCTGACTAGATCCTGAAAGCAGCTTTCAGTTTAAAATCTAACAAAACATTCCTTAATTACAACAGAGCAAAACTAAAGTAGCCAGAGGGATGGGAGAGTGTGGCAGCCTGTTTGGCAAATGCTGAAAATTCTGTCAAAACAAAGAAGTCTTGGTGGTCCGGGGACTAAGGACTATGGAATGGAGATGGGGCAGGCCTGTTGCGAGGAGGTGCACCTCATTGCTCTTGGCATTAGTCTTGCTCTTAAAGGTGCAATTCATGTTTGGGATGCTGTACAAGAAATGGGCGAACAGGTCCCTGCCCTTAGGAGTCTAGATAAAAGCAGCAGGGGCAAAAATGTTGGCTGGATGGTTATTAGAGTGCAGGGAAAGCGTGCCAAGTCCTGGTGCCGAAGGGTTCCTGGCAAAGGAGCATTTTGAGAGCAGGTTCAAATTCTTTGAGGGAAGGGAGGAGAGAGAGAGCTGGGACTTTTGGGCGGCTGAGGGTGGGAAGGTCTTGTGCCAAAACCTGAATCCCCTGCTTCTCTCTCTGCCTTCAGTGTAGTGCAGCCTATCAGTGCCTGCTAATAGCAGACCAACACTGCCGCACCCGCAAATACTTCCTGTGCCTTGCGCGAGGAATTCCCTGTGTCTCCCACATCTGGGTCCATGACAGTTGCCATGCCAACCAGCTTCAGAACTACCGGAATTACCTGTTGCCAGCTGGTTATAGCCTGCAGGAGCAGCGGCTACTGGAATGGTGAATGCGTGGAACTGGGGGAGAGGAATGATTGTGGTCCAGGTCTGCCCAGAGGGAGGAGGGTGGGGCAAGGCCCTGGGCACATGTGCCTCAGGTGTCCTGGCTGCAGCAGAGCCTGTGACCTTTGTGTTGTCACCCCACTCCCTTCCTAGGCACCCTCGAGAGAACCCATTCCATCAGCTGAAGGTGCTTCTTGTGTCGGATGAGCAGAAGGACTTCCTGGAACTCTGGGCTGAGATTCTCATGATGGGAGGAGCAGCTTCTGTTAAGCAGCACAGATCAGCCACTTGGAGCAAAGGTAGAAGTTTCTGGAATAAGACTTCATGTAAATGTGGAACTTTCAGAATTTTCAAAGCCCTTCCTCTGTTCTACCTGGTAGGATGTGAACAAGGATTTTAGCATGATAATCCAGTTTATTAAGTCCATATTGCAAAGGGCAGGACTGAGGCCAAGAGCCTAACCAGAAGGCCCCACCTAATACTTCAGGGTAGATGTGAGATGGGAAGGCCTGCATTACAATTTGCCCTCCTGACTACTTTGCCAACTGCCTTCAGAGCTGCCCTGGGGAGGGGGCTGGATGGTAGATACATCATTGTTTGTTTGCCGAGGATTGGTGGGGTGGGGGGAAGACTTGAGACCCCTTCCTTTTTTTGCCTGGTGTCATCTTTATATCAACTAACAACAATAAAACATATATGGCAGGCCAGATGAGAAACAGGCAAAACATTTGACTGGATTTAAAACAGGCAAAGTGGAGATCTGGCAAATATTCTGTTATGGGGGGAGAGTTCTGGAGCCGCAGTGCCCCTATTCCAGCCAGGCTGCGGCAGCAAGCAGAGCTTGAGGCAGGCTGGTGGGTGAAGGCAGTTCTTCAGGGAGCAGAAACAGTGTTTTAAGGTTGGGAGGATAACTTCTGTGTTTGCATGAGTTTTGGCCTAAGGGCATGCAGGAAATGGATGGGGGCAGGTGGCCTGCTCTTATGACTGGTTTAGGACAGGTTCCTTGCCTGGAACTGCAATCTTGTTGGGAGTCAGCAGAAGGGGGTTGTTGCTGTCAGTTTTGTGCCGTTTTTGAGCCTTCCTGAGGCATCTGGCTGGGGTTAGCTCCACAAGATGGCCATTTTCTTTTGTTCTGCAGATGTCGGCTTGGGTGTATTTGATGTAGTTGTGACAGATGTGTCCTGCCCAGAGGCCATCTTGAAGTGTGCAGAAGCATTGCAGCTGCCAGTGGTCTCCCAGGAGTGGGTCATTCAAAGCCTCATTGCTGGAGAACGAGCCGGATTCAAGCACCCCAAGTATCAACCTTGCTTTGTCCCATGCTAAGAAGGCCTTTCCGTCCTAGTCCCTGATTTTAAATGGTTGTTGGCTTAACTTGTGCATGGAGTGCTGTATATAGTTTTAACTGCTGGACTTTTATGATAATAAATGTTGCTTTTCTTGTTGTGGTACCTGGGATTTCTCTTCTTGCCACCTCTTATCGAGGTGTACAGGCCTGGTTCCTTGAACTCCCTGCCAACAGGTTGGCCCCTGAGCAGGCTTCTTTACAAAGGCAAGCAGGTGTGTTTTGATGGGGGGGGCAGCATTAAAGACTTGGAACTGTTGTCATGATGGCAGATGGATGCTGACCTTTTCACCTAAAAGCAACACCCTTTGCCAGGTCTGAGGTAATTTGCCTTCCCTTGGTCTGTCCTTTTCCAATCCAGCCTGGAGAAAAGCTTATGAACGGGATGTACCATGGAGCTCTATTTGCATTGGGCCAAATGAGATCAGATTCCTTTTCATCTCTTCCCCCCCCCCATTTGAGAGAGAGCCTCAAAGGCAAGTTGGTGGGTTAAGGCCAGCCTTGGCTAGGCCCATGAGACCCTGCCCGAGTGTGTTGTCACTCACTTTATGCAGTGTATAGCGGCACTGCTGAGCTCTTACGTTCCCTAGTCTGAGAGATGCAAGGCAGCCACCTGGTATTCTCTTAGCCTTTTGTATTGCTCTGCATGCCTTTTCAGGAGCTGCACATGTACCTCCTGAGAGCCAGTGGGAGAAAGTGCCAAGGTAATAGAAGACACAGCGAGTTAAGCATCTGTGTGAGGGAGCCAGGCCCCAAACTGCCCTTCAAGAAGAGGAGGCAACACATTACTTTAAGCTTTCTTTACAAAACCAAAACACACAAAGCCATAGTCAGCAACAGTGTAGGGTTATATCCACTGCTTTGCACCAAGCCTTGGCTGTGGACCAGGAGCAGCAGTTAAGCCGAGGGGAGAACCACAGTGAGAATTCAGCCATCATCCCACCCTAAGGGACTGGAGGACATCGTTCTGGAGCAGAGGGAAACAATCTCCTAATGGGGACCCCCTTCAGGGGACATGCATGTATCCTGTTGCACTGAACAGGCAGCCAAGTTGCTGACGACTAGGGCCTGGGATTGCCACCCAGTGGAAGCAACACCTTGCTGCCCTGTGAAGGGCAAAGCAGCACCTGTTTCCCTACAAGTGGCACCAGAGGCATTTAATGTATCAACATGAGGGGGGAGAAGAGGCCTCAGCAGCTACAAATGCAAAGGCGCAAAGTGGGCCCCTTGTCTTTTTTCCACCTCCACTGGGCAGAGGACTTGCTGCTCCAAGTTGCTGGAATAGTTCCATTGAAACTTGATTCAAGTCCATGTGATGGAGACGCCTGGTCTACTCCAACCCCACGCTGCCAGGAAAGAGAACAATTACAGGAAGAACTATGGTGATGCCACAATATTGCAGAATTCAACTTCAACAGTTTCTAACCCACCATGTTGAGAGAAACCTATGGCTGGAAGTAAAGGAACAACACCTGCCAAAGTCACAAAAGACAGCTAAATGAGACTGTCGATGTCAAATTAACAAGAAGTTTTTCAGCAAAGTCTCATAGCAGCAGAAAAGGAAGCTTATTCATTTCAGCATAAAATTTCGTAAGATGCATGAACTGAAATCTTGAGACACATGCGTGGGCACAACTGTGCTGCCTCAGGCCATCCGGTTTCCCCACCAGAAATAAAGGGAAAGACAAATCTCTCTCTCCAACAATGGGTACGGACAGGTAGACTGCCACTGACCCTGGAGGCAGTACCCAGCCAAGACTAGTAGCGAAATCCTACCAGCTAGTGGGCCTCACCACATCCTGTGGTTGCAATTACTGCAAGCTAGTGGAGCACAACTTCCTTGTGTGCGATCTGAAGTGCTCGCCAATCAGTTTAGGTGCACAACCCCACAACCACTGTTGGGAGAAGGAGAAAGACGTTTCTCAACTCTGCACATTGTTATCCCATATACCCAAATTGCTATAACACCCCCCCCCACCTATAAAGCCCAGAAAACAATAGCCTTAATGCACCAGGAAGCCCCTCCAGTTGAGTTTTGACTGCTCTTTTACACGTTTTCAGCCCCACAATATCCTCCTTGCAGTGTGGTGACCAAAACCATACACTGTATTCCAAATGTGGCCATGCCACAGATGGGGAACAAAGTTAATATATACCAGAATAGATATGGAGAAATACAATGTCATCAGTCTTATTCTCAATTCCTTTCCTAATAATCCCAGCACAGTTTGCTTTCTTCACTACCACCATGCACTGGGGCAGCCTGCCCATCCAGCTCGCCACCATGAGGCAGATACTCTTGGGGCCACCTGTGTGGTCTTGCTTCCATTTTTGTGCAACCCACCCTATTTACAGAAAAACTCCATGTTATGAACCTGATGCAGCACCTGCAGTCCATGAAAACCAATGTCGAAATGGACGGGTTCACCTGGCAAGTGCTGTGGTTTGCGCCCTTCTGTTTGTTGCCATAGGCAACTAGGACTGCTGCCACTCCTCGGGCAAAGGAGGAGTGTGCCAACATAATGCAAAGACTCCACAACCCAGTTCTCCCTGTTGTATAACTCAACATAGAAAGAACCCAAGGGCTGGAACAGGCCTAAGGGGGCCCACCTCGTCCAGCATCCTGTTCCCCACAGTGCCTCCACTAGGAAGCCTGCCAGCAGGAGCAGAGGCAGCACCCTTCCTCCTTGGTCCCTGCTCCCCTGTAGCAAGAGGCACCTTGTCTTTTGGTCACTCAGCTTTGCCACCAATCCGTGGCCAATTCCTGCCATGTGGCGAGAGGTTTTAGGTACCACTGAAGCCATACCTGCCCAAGGTGCCTCCGGCCTGGGTGTAATACTTGTTGTAGTCCAGGCGTAGCAGCAGCTGTGCCAAATCGGAGTTTATCTGGTGGTTGTGCACACTGGAGAGTATCTTGAACAGAAGGGAAGACTGGCAGCTGAAGCCCTGCAAAGACACCACCATGTGAGACCCACCGCCACCATCCAGTCCACTCTCAAGGGAGGATAGGGTGGAGAGACCAGGTCTCCTGCTCTGCCCAGGAACAAGCAGCATCCTGTATTGCTGCCAAGGAGCAGACCCAAGAGAAGGTGCAATCAACTCCCACCACATCCCTGTCTCCTGTGTGCACTGTGCAATACATCCACGAAAGGACCCTTGGCTATTAGAGTGTGACCCCAGAAGGAAGGTCCCAAGAACCTGGCTGTGCCATACCACCTGCCTGGGGGGGGGGAGGGGGGCAGCTCGCAGGTAAAGAGACAGAGACACAGACACACACACCTTGGCCAAGATGCTCAGCTGTGCGGTTCCCCGCTCATCCAGGGGCCCAAAGTTCTGGCTCACCAGTGAGCAGAAGCTATGGCAAAGATCCAGAATTTCATTGAGACAATGGAAGGCCTGCAAAGCAAAGCAGAAAAGATGGACAAAGAACAGGCCAAGCATGTAGTTTTCTCACAGAAGCAGAGGGCATCCTTGGACACCCTTCGCCCCCCATTGGCTCTAGGGACAGTACCAGGCAGACAGCACACCTTCAAATTGTGGGAGGAAGGCGCAGCCCCCAGTTGTGGCCTGTATCCCTCCAAAATCCCACATATCTCTTTCTCCTGGCTCTGCTTTTTGCAGGTCTCTGTACAATCAGGGTCTTCTCTGTGATGGAAGGAGAGAGCTTCTACCAATGCCTGGACCCGTTTCCTCATGCAGTACAACCCTGCCAAGAACTAGGGCAAAAGTTTGAGTGTACTCCTGAACTGCACAGCTGTGACCTCAGTGCAGGTCCAGATGTGCTCCTCACACAGCTCTCTCCCCTTTGGCTGAAGGACTGCCTTTCTGAGACTGCCTTTCTCGGCAGGTGCCCGCACCACTGCTGAGCACCACAACTGGGCTCAGTCCTGTGCTGGTTCAGAGGTGGCTCGCTTTTGAGTGATTTTGTCTTCTGCTGGTTCTCTCATTGTTTGGACTGCTTTGAATTTTTACAAGTCTTGTGCTGTAAGATGCCCTGAGTGTCTGGACAGGAATGGGGCATTCTTCAAAGAGGCACGGCATGAAGCCAGTGAAAGCAGCAAGCGGGTCCAAAGGAGACTCTTCATGCCCACCTGCAGGTGCTTCAGGCAAGGAGGGAAACATCGCAACTCGCCCTGACCAGTGCTGAACCAGCAGCAAGGAAAAGTGGGCCCTCTATTGACTGAAGGCAAAGAGCTGGACTTGCACTGTGATGCCAGGAGCATCACCAGGGGGTCTGTGCTTGACAAAGTTCTGGCCAAGTGGGCAGGCGAGATGAAAATCCATGATTTTGGGGGGGGGGGGAGAACTGGATTTTTAATGTTAAAACGCCTTTTGCTTTAAAAAGCTCTGCACGTAGTTCCAGAAGTGTGCTAAAGCAGAACTCTCACTATGAAATAAAGATAATCCATTCCAGTGTGAAGCCGTGATATTCAGAGAGCCTTTTTAAATAGTGTTGCTGGACTGGGGCCTCAATGTGACAGACTTCGCTTCCACAGGCTTCTCCCATCTCTCCACCTGCATACTTCATCTCATACTCAGCCCAGTCCTCAAAGATACCACCAGAAAATGTGACTGCTCTCAAACTGGGTGTGTGTCTCCAGAGACCTCAGCATCTCAGTCTGAGATGAGACATAGCAGACCTGAGCAGTCCCAGTTCAGTCTGAAGTTATTCCTGGGGGCTTACCACTCCCACATGATATATGTTGGCCATTCTTGGGTTGGCTTAATTAAGACTTCCAAGACTGTGTTCAGCATTCCCCTTGAGTGAGGCATATTTCTGCGGAGTGGCAACTGTACCATTCTTCTGCAGTGTTGTCAACATTAGCGGTTCTCAACCTGTGGGTCTAGGACCCCCCAGTGGGTCATTACCCACTTTCTGGTGGTTTGTGGAACTGGCAGATTAAGGGCGCAATCCTAACCCCTTATGTCAGTGCTTTCCAGCACTGACATACATAAGGGCAATGCAGCTCCAAGATAAGGGAACAAACATTCCCTTACTTCAAGGAGGACTCTGTGAGTGACACCCAACTACAGGATGCAGCACATGTCCCATTTGCACCGCTATACCAGTGCTGGAAAGCACTGACGTAAGGGGTAAGGATTGCGCCCTAGGCTACATCAGTGTTTCTCAATGTTTGTCCTCCTCTGCACCACTTCGCATGGTCCACCTATTTGAAGTAGCACTGGAAGTAACTGGCAATTACATCATTTCCAGATACTTCTGAGTTGGGAGACCAGAGTCAATGCAACAAACACCAGAAAGCGGGTCAGGGTGGACGGGTTTTTTTGAGCATGGAAAAGCATGCTTTGGAGCTCTGCCCACTGATACGAGTCTCCTACTGCTGTTTGTTGCATCACATTCCCGGTCTCCCTGCCAGGCAGCAAGCATCCAGAGGTCCTGCAAGTACCACCAAATACCTCCTCAGGCACCACTAGTGTTACCCGTACCACTGGTTGAGAAACACTGGCTACATGCATCAAGGGTTAAACAAGGTGCTACTTCTGGGGGCACTGCTGCCCAATCACCACTATAGCCACACCCTTTAGCATTTACTGATTTTGAAACCACTAGTCTACACAAAGTCAACCTATACCTCACTTCAAAAGTGCATGTTTTCAAGAAGGCCAAGAGACAGAGGATCGGAAATGGAATCATTTTACATAAAATAATTTTAAGGATTCTGTTGTTCTAACAGAGTAAGATAAGAAAACTATGAAATATTCATGATTAACCTGTTGAACTGGAGATTGCTCACCTAAGACTTTCACAAATAACCATTTCAATCAGCTTCGGTAACTGAAAACCATTTTCTAACATACCTACACAACTAATCTGAAACCTTTTCAAAATAAATTACTAAAATGCACAGTATAGGTGATCTAAAATGAACTGTCTTATCTGGCTAGTACAGGGGTGCTCAATAGGTGGATCGCGATCTACCGGTAGATCGTGAGGCAAAATGAGTAGATTGCGGAGTGCCGACCCCCCCTTCAGGTGCCTCTGGGAGGAAATGCCGGGAGTAAGACCCATTGTACTCAATGGGGCTTACTCCCAGGTAAGTGTGGCTAGGATTGCAGCCTCACAGCCTAATCCTAGGCATGTCTACTCAGGAGTAAGTCCTGTTATACTCAGTGGGGCTCAAGGTACACCAACATACATTGTACACATAAATGTTATATGTTATGATGGCGCGAACATTGTAAAAAAAACTCTGGTAGATCTCCGGGCCTTGCTGGGTTTCAAAGTAGCTCTTGAGCCAAAAAAGTGTGAGCACCCCGGGCTAGTATAAAGAACTTTGTATTAAGACTACAGTAACTAAGTGTACAATTTTATAAAAAATCAAGTGATTAAATCAAGTAGGAGGAGTGATTTGAACAAATTCGACTGAACTCTAATCTAATGAGCAAGCAAGCCACACACAGGGCAACGCGGGGGAGGGGGGGCAACAGTGGTGTGGAATTCTGACAATTCCAGCCAGAATGAACTGCTGTTTGTTAATAGTCAGCTTCCCTTTCTTCTAACCCCTGGGCTGCTCCATTACAACCACTGCAGCAGGGCAGACAGCTGACAGCAGGGCTGACCACAAGTTCC
Organism: Tiliqua scincoides; assembly: GCF_035046505.1. Classification (NCBI taxonomy): domain Eukaryota; kingdom Metazoa; phylum Chordata; class Lepidosauria; order Squamata; family Scincidae; genus Tiliqua; species Tiliqua scincoides. The sequence goes on from NC_089828.1 coordinate 9,694,912, forward strand.
ACCTCTACAACTCCGTGGGTTGCAGAAACAGGAGGCACTTACTGGTTTCAGCAGAATGAAGGACTGGGCTAGGAGATTGCTCAAGAAGTGGTCATGTGCCAGCCGGATGCTCTCAAAGTCACGTGTGGAGTTTATCTGCTGCAGCAGCTGAGAGAACTGAGACTCCAGGACATCCACCTGAGATGGCAAGAAACTCAAAAAACTGCCTTCCAGAAGCCTGTCAGAGGCCTTTTGGCTGGAAAGGTGCAGGAATGCCCCCAGGAGCAAAGGGAAAGAGCAAATACTGCCTTGTGATTGCCCATCACTTCAATGGGCAGGTCCTGGCAGGAGATTTTTTAAGTGTACCAAGATAAGGAACAACATCTCTCCCCCTCCCCCCCATGATGACGAACAGTTTAGCCTCCAGACGGCCCCCTTCCTCAGTTCTGCTCTGCTACTCCAAACTCCATCCCAAAACAATTCTCAGCCAGGCACTCTCCCCCCCTGCAATGTACAGCGCAGTCCCCTCCCCATACCTGAAGGTAGTACTGTAAATTGTCCACCAGGAAGGTCATGTGATGCCGCAGCCGCCACTTGACAGCATCCGTCCTGCTGTACTCCAGGCGCTTGCACTGCATCTGCAGGGCCCAGCAGTGCTGCAGCTCTGCCTGGACCCGCCGGACGCTGAGAAGATACTTAAATACCACATTGTACCTGCAGCCAAGACATACGTGAGCAATAGCACGAAACCCCAGAAGGGTGTGCTGAGCCCAGGCAGCCTGCCCTAGCTTCTACCATTCCTGCCCGCTGCTGGCCTAGAACCAGCCACACTCACTTCTCCAGAACTGCTGGAGTGAAGAGGATGTGCAGTGGCCACTGGACTTTGTAGGAGAGCCCCAGAGCTGCCCAGCCCGAGGTGGGGGATTCGTGGGGAGACAGTTCTCGGGAAGGTGCTTCACGACCCTGAGCTGCATCTAGAAAGGAGAGTTCGGAGACAGGTAGGCTACATTTGCAAAGTGGCCGGGCCCTGGGAAGATGGCCGGCAGCAGCCAGAAGCAGCAATGATTGCTGGGCTATGCTGCGCACACGCGCCTCTCGCCTGCTCCACTGCCCTCTCCTGCCACTACTCAAGCAGGACACGAAGACCTGTGGCATGGAGAGAGGCACCTGGGGAGTCTGCACAGCGGAGGGAAGGTTCAGACTTCAGCCTCATCGACCAGACCCGTTGCGCTGCCCCTGAAAGTAGAGGGTTGGGCAGGAACCGAGGCAGGAGTTGACACTTCCTGCCCAACACCCAGACCCACCTCTGTGCTCTTTCCCATGGTAATGGATGCTCAGGTGGAGAAGAGGGAGAAGATTGTCATCGTCCAACAGCACTTTATGGGCCGACTGCTGGAAAGCCACGTTCACATCTGAGAATCAGAGGAGCAGGTTGAGGAGCAGGCTCTGGCCCCTCCCTGCCCTCCTCGGGCACAAGATACGGTCCCCCAGCACCAATTGACCAGTGCCCAGGGGGCAGGCTGGTCTTCCCACCCACCCCCAAGGCTCACCATGCTCAGTCACAGCAGTGGGAGGTGTCTTCAGCATCTGCTGGGCCACGTCGATAAACGCTTGGAAGAGCTCCCCTCTCCCCAAGAGATAGAAATCTTTGATGATCTGGAAGGCAGACCAGAGAACTTGCTAAAAGACATCTGGACACCCTCTGTCCAAGGGACTCCGGCCAGCTTGCTGCCTGCCTCTAAGGAGACTGAGGCCACAAGCAGCACTGCCTTTACCTTCAGCTGGCCGATTAAGTCCGATTCTTCCACCATCAACTTCCATAAATGCTGCGGAACAGTAGAAAACAGCCCATCAGCACCCAGAGCTCGGAGCTGCGGTTGCTTGCCTGGCCACCTCCACTGCCCCCTAAGAGGCAAGTCCCTCATGCACCACCTGACTGCCCTGCTGCTGCCACCGACTGTCAGACTCTCTTGCCTGCAGAGAGACTGTCACAGCAGGACTCCCAGAACTGACCTCGGCTACCGTGCTGCGGATCCAGTCCACCACCGACTCAAAGTTCACCAGACTGAAGAGGGGCTGCTGCTTGAGGCGATGCAACTCAGTAGCAAACGTGTCCTCCTGATTCTTCAGAACGGAACCTGCAAAACGAGAGAGGCAGCCTCAAGGGAGGGACACCTTGCTGGTGCGGGGCAGGGCAGGCAACCCCTACAGCAGACAAAGAAAGCCACTGGGACAGACCGCAAGCCCTCCTTCCTGGGCGTCCCTGGAACTGCAGAAAAAGGTTGTCACTCTTCCAAGCACCCTCCTTGCAGCTTTATCAGCCACAGGGCCCTTTCAGGCGCAGGTGCACTCTGGCCTCCAGGTCCTTCCTACCAGGACCTGTTTCAAAGTACCGAGAGCCATGGGTGCAGTGAGCAAGAACGCTACTTTAGACAGGAAGAGGGCAAAAAAGTTTTCTCAGACTTTAACCTTCCTACCTCCCAAAAGTATATAGAAAAAGCACTGAAACTCAAGAGTAGCTGAATACAGTAGCTGAACCTGGTCTTGTTTCAGAGCAGTGCCTCGCAAGTAGAACCCCGATAAAGAACACAGGGAGAGAACCTCCAACATTCTTTGCTCCCGCTGAGTGGGATTAGAGGGAGAGGCCATCATGGGCAGGACTGTGATTGGGCCTCCCCGGCAGGGCGCAGCTCACCAGCAGACTCGCATGCACCGCCAAACAGTGAGTCAGGCCACAAAGCTTGGCCATCGGCACCAGAATCCTCACAGCACCACTCGGACCACAACTGATGACCCCAGCGCCCTACCTTTCTTGGAAAGGCTCACGTTCTGACACTCAAACATCTGGACAGATTCGCCCACAAAGAGGATTTTCTCAGCAACGCGCACAGGGATATAGGAAGGCAACATTTCTATCCGCAGAGAGAACTGTTTTGGGGAGGGAGCCAGCATGTTCTCCTCTTCAATCAGCCTCTGAGGAAACAAGAGAGTGGGATGACTGACAAAAAGTCTGAAAGGAAAACAAAGGACTTGTGACCCCCAAGCAGACCACTTGAATCTCACCATATCCTGCAACTCTCGCAGCTGCTTCCCTGTCAGACCTCCAATGCCCAAGTCATCCTCATCCTCCTCAGGCTGGGCTGGGACCATCCCTGAAGAGGGGCCCTGCTTGATGAAGAACTCCTCATGCTGGTCCAGAAGCAGCCCGTGCAGCATCCAGGCTGAGAGCTGCTTGTACAGCACGGCATGGCACATGGCCAGAACTCTGGAGGTATGGGAAGAGAGGAGGAGTAGGGAAGAGATGAACAGCCCAAGGAGAGGCCTGCAGCCCCCTTAAGCACTGGTTTCCCAGGAGTAAGAAGGGCAGTCCTCTTGGCCACAGAGACACTACACAATGTGGGCCTGGCAGGGGGGCACTGGCTCCAATGCACGCCTCTCCCAGCCCTGAGGCTCTCCTGCCCAGGAAGCCTCATAAAATGGGCCCTTGGCAGAAACTGCTCACTTTTCCAGAGCAGCCCGCACAGGGGGCAGGCCACCTCGGCTGTGCCTGTAGACAATCTCCAGGATTTGACAGCCATGGATCTGCAAAGAAAAGAAAGAAAGACATTTCTTTACTCAGCATGCGGTTGGTCTGTGGAACTCCTTACCACAGGATGCGGTGACGGCTTCTGGCCTAGATGCCTTTAAAAGGGGATTGAACAAGTTTGGAGGAAAAATCCATCATGCGTTACAAGCCATGAAACGTATGTGCAACCTCCTGATTTTAGAGATGGGTTATATCAGAATACCAGATGCAGGGTAGGGCACCAGAATGTAGGTCTCTTGTTGTCTCACGTGCTCCCTGGGGCATTTGGTGGGCTGCTATGGGATACAGGAAGCTGGACTAGATGGACGTATTGCCTGATCCAGCCGGCTCTTATGTTCTTGTGTAAAGTAAGCGAAGCCAGAGGCATAAAAACATAAGAAGCACCCCGCTAGGTCAGGCCCAGGCCCATCTAACCCAGCTTCCAGCATGTTACACTGGCCTACTAAATGCCTCCAGGAGCATGCAAGACTACAAGATATCTGCATCCTGTTGCCATCTACTCACACCCTGCATTCAGAGATTATTTCTAAAACAAGGAAGCTACAGGCATGCACCATAAACTTGCAACCCACAAGAGAGTTTTCCTCTCTCACTCAGTAGAACCCCCATTCATAGGTACCTATACCAGCTACAATCATCTGGTAGCAAGGAGTCCAGCAGATTAATTACACGCTGGGGAAGCAAACATTTTTTTCTCTGTTCTAACCCTCCTGCTGCTCTGTTTTAGTGGATGCCCCGCTCTGGCATTGCGTGAGGAAAAAGAACCTTCTGGCACCCTCTCTCCTACGCCTTCATTGCTTTCTCCTACCTGCCCCTCCCTGACCGCCAGCAGCCCAGCTCTCCCAGGCCCTTTGGTTGCCCGTCCAGGGGCATCAAGCTTCCACAAAGCACAAGCAGGTCTGTGCTGCCTTCTGCAGCCCGGATGGGCCTGGAGAAGAGGCAGCTTCTGCCCTTGTGCCTGCGCCTGGACTGAGGCGAAAGAGCAGGAGGGGGAAAGCATGGGAAGCTGCCCTGCTGCACTGTACCTTCTGAGTCTTGATCTGCTCCACCACAACCATCAGCGAGGGAAAGAGGAGCTGGAACTGCAAGACAAGTGGGCTCAGGCACAGGATAGGCTGCGGGGCAGGGCAGAAGCAGCCTCCCCCCAGCTGGGCCCAGCAGCTCCAGAGCGAGGGCTGTGGGGCCTCGGTGCGGCTGCCCAGGAGCCCCAACTCACCTGGTCCAGGGAGTGGTTCACGTGCGAGACGGTGAGGTGCGGGTCGGCCAGGAACTGCGAGAGGAGGGAGAGCAGAGCCCTGAAGCAGGCCGCCCGTGGCGGACCCCCGCCCGCTGCCCCAGGCCTCCGAGGGCGGCAAAGGGGCACGGGGGAAAGAAGCTCACCTCCTGCTCCAGGCCCAGCAGCGCCTGGCGGTAGGGCCTCAGGACGGCGTCCAGCCCCGCGCAGAAGGCCTGCAGGTACACGCCCCCCGGCGGCGGCGGCTCCTGCGGGCAGAGCGGGTCGGTCAGCGGCCGCCGGGGCGCTCCGCTCCCCCCTCCCCACGGGCCGAGCCCGGCCCACCTGCGGGGGCTGCTGCGCGGGCGGGCCGGGGGCGGCGGGCGGCGGCACGTGCTCGGCGAACTGCTCGACGAACTCGCTGAGGCGGAGGTAGAAGCTGCCCAGGCGGCAGATGCGGGCCAGCAGGCCGGCCTCGCTCGGGTGCAGCAGCGGCGGCGGCTCCGGGCAGACCTGGGGAGGAAAGGGGAGTGAGGGGCGCCCGGACCCCGCGCCCCCCGCCCGCTCCCGCCGCCGCCGCCGCCCCCCACCTGCAGGGCGCCGCCCCCGACCACGAACATTCCCCCTGTGTAGCCGCGCAGCGCCAGCAGCAGCTCGTGGATCATCGCGCCGCAGGACTGGCGGGCAGCGAGAGGCGCGCCCAGAGCGGCCGGGCGCCCCCTGCGGAGCGGCGGCAACGGAGCCCGGCGAGTGCGGAGCGCGCCTCTCCGGTGCCGCTACGGCCAGCCGGCCGCGCCCCGTGGGCTTCCCGCCGAGCAGAACCCGGAGGGCGCGGCCTGCCCGCCGGAGGAGAGAGAGGCTGGCAGCGGAGGAAGCCCGCCCCGCCCCAGCAGGCGCTGCTCCGCCCCTGCCGCCCTCCTTCCTTCCTTCCGTCGCCGCCGCAGCCGCCGCCCAGACGAGCCGCCGCCGCACCGCGCCCTGATGTCGGCCCCGGAGGAGAGCGACGGGCTGGCGGGCCCGGCCCGGCCCCACTATGGCTGTGAGTCCGCCCGCTGGCAGGCAGGGCTGATGGAGGCGCCGCGGCCGCCGTGCTGGGGAGGGGCCGCTGGACGGCTCCGGGGGGAGCGCGCCCGGGAGGAGCGCCGAGCGGGGAGCCTTCTTTGGGCGCGGACGCCTGCCTTTCTCCGGGCTTGCCGACGGCCGCCCTCCACCCTGGGTCGCGGGGCGGGGCGCGGCGGGCCTGGCCGTCCGGGGCGCGGCGGGCGGACGGGCTGGGGCTGGAGCCGGGACGGCTCCTCGGGCGGGGCGGCCGGCGACTGCCGCGGGCGGGCTTGCCGGGCGCCGGCTCGAGGCCGAACGTGGACTGATCCTCTGCGGGCCGGCCGAGTGCCTCTGCCTGCCCGGAGCAACGGGGTCCTCCGGCCTGCCTCCCCGCGCCGGGGGTGCCGGCGCCCGGCTTCGGGCCTGCTGCGGATGCATTCGGAAGGAGGCTGCGCCGCCGAGCTCGGGCCGGCCGGGTGCCCGGCGCCCGCCTCTGCCAGACCGGGTGGCCGCAGCTGTGGCCTGCGCGCCTGGAGTGGGAGGGTTGCGCCCATCTGGGAACGAGCAGTGCGCAGGACGCGGGCCGGACGGGCGCGTTGGTGGCCCTGAGGACGGGGAGGGGCAGGAGCAGCTGCGCCCTCCCAGGATCAGCCTCGGAGTTCAGCGTCTTGCGGGCTGGAGTCCTGCAGGGGCCCTGGGGGCTCTTCGCAGCCCAAGGCGGGCAGGGCCTGAGGGAAGCCTGGCTTCCTCTCCGCCTCTGGCAGGGCGCAGTGTGGAAGGCGCGAGAGTTTGAGCAGCGCTGGCCTGCTGGGTGCACACTGCCCTCCTGCGCAGCCTCGGCTTGTGGCTGGGCCTGTGGTGCTGAGCGGTGGCTGGTCGGCCAGTGGAGGAAGGCTGTGTCCGTCAGGAGGGCCTGTTGGGGGTGTGGATGGAGCAGAGTTTAGGCCATTTCCCTGCAGCTTTCTCTGACGGAGGAGGTATTTGGCACCAGCTTCTCATGGGACTTTGACCAAAAGCGGGTTTTACCATGCCAGGTAGACTGGCAGGTGGGGGAAGAGAAGTGGAATGGTTGTTCTGGGGACTTGGAGTGGGATGCTTCTCTCTTTCTTGGGGCTGACCAGGTGCCTCTTTCCCTACAGCTGTTCTGGACAACGAGAGGATGACTGCGGAAGAGATGGATGAGCGGAGGCGGCAGAACGTGGCCTATGAATATCTTTGCCACCTCGAGGAAGCCAAAAGGTAAGGTCGTGGTGGAGGAGACACCCTTCTCCGGCCCTTCAGGGCTCCCGGCAGGGTCTTTTGCCGGTCTTCTGCTTGGAGACACTTCTGCACATGAAGCAGGACTGGCACCGTGGCTGAGCTGCAGCCCCCTCCCGAGATGGCCAAACCTGTGCTGCTGCGCTTGGGAGCGAGGGGAGCAGCTCTGTATAGCTCCAGAAGAAGCAGGGCTTGTGTGCCTCAGTGCTGAGCCTTTGTGTGATACTTGGGCTTTTGCTGGTGCCCAGAAGCTTTTCGCGTATGCAAGCAGAACAAGGGTCCAAGTCAGGGGAAGGCAGCTTTCTGTCCTCCTGAACGAGTCTGATGTTCTGATCACACCTGGACTGCCTTTTTTTTTGTTGGTTGCATTATTTATGCCAGTGTGAGACGTGGACTCTGCAGGTAAAGAGAAGCTTGGTGGGAGGTCGGTCGGCTGAAAGTCAGAATTTGGAAGTATGTATGTTGTCATTACAAGTTCTCATACCACTGGTTTTTGCGTTAGTGTTGCCTTCCCTTGCCTACAAAGGCAGCAGATTGGGGCTGTGTGAGAATGAAGCGAGGTGGTCTGTAGCATGTGGCTTTATACGTGCTTACTGGAGCGTAAGTTCCACCAAATGGCACAGAGCTTGTTTCTGAGGACATATGCATAGTATAGCGTGCTGTAAATGCAGTATGTCCATGTTGTTTTTCAAGCAGGAAAGAATTTGTAAGGAGTTTGTTTTTGCTGCGACATTGGAGTCTTCTTGAACTCAGCATTGTTGGTGATGCTAGTGTTTACTTCTTGGGCCTGTCTTCACAGGAGCAGCTGCGCTTAGTTCTGTGTTGTGGTGGCTGGTCTTTAAAGGTTGCTTGTTGCTCAAGCACGTTTTTCTGAGTGCTCACCAGTGCTTGCTGGTGGCCTGGCTTGCTGCAGCAGCCTGGCTCTGCCCTCCGTGTCTGAGGGGGGGTTCTTGTTCCTCTCCCGTGCTTTGTTTCATTTAAGTTTGCATAGGTTCTTTAGGTAGCATGCGAGAGTAGTACTGGGCCAAGTCAGTGCGTCCTCGGGTCCCACTCTGAAGCAGGCTCTGTGGTGGCACTGCTTTGCTCACAAGTCTGAGCTGATTCTGACCTGCCAATTTTCTGCTGGGATCCCATGTACTGCTGGCGCTACAGGATCCCAGACCAGTCCCAGTAGCTGCAATGTAAATTGGGGAAGAAATGGCAAGTGCTCTGGGTACACTGTTGACTGCAGGCAGCATTCTGGCAGGAAGACCCCAAATCTCTCTCCGTGTGCAGGGCAAGTCTTTTGTGGGATCATGCCGGGGGGGGGGGGAGGTGTGCCTCTTGCTCTGCTGAGCGAGCACCAGGAATATTGAGAAGTGCTTCTGACAAGAGGTGATGACCAAGGCCTGAAAGGCCACCCAGAGCAGCGGTCCCTGAACTGGACCTGGAAAGGGGTCCAGCTCCATGCCCTGCTCCAGCCTAGCCTGGATGCTGCATCTCCCAAGCAGTGCGTGGCTTTGGATGTCTATCTTGCTCCTGGGCTTTCCGATGTCTACCCTGTCAGCAGTAGTTGTGGCCTAAATCTGTGCCCATCTCTTTCACGTGCCTGGGCTGCTGCCAGCTGCTTTGCGCTGTCTTGGTTCCAAATGCAACAGGAAGCCTTGACCGAGAAGCAGCAGAGGAAGTGACTCACGCTCTACTTCCGCCTTTACCTCTTTTGCTCTTCTTCTTGGGCCAGGGAGCACAGCAGCACCCCCTTGCGAGCACCCCCGTAGTTCTGTTGTTGGTGGCAGGAGGATGGCTTCCCTCCAGGAAAAGGGGGGGGTCTGCTTTTGGTGACCCAATCTTGGTCCGCTTCAGCACAATTTCTTTTTCTGTGCTCGTTGCTGTCTATGGCAAGCAATAGAGACAGTTGCCTAGGAGCTAGGCTGGTCTGAGGGCTTGGAGGGCTGTGAGAGATGACTCCGAAAGCAAAGCCGTCACTCCTTCTCTTGTGTGGTTTTGCAGTGCGTGATCTTAGGCTGAGCAGACCACAGGACTTCTTTGCCTATTGCACAGTAGGAATCCTGGCAAGGTCGGCACACACAGTAGAATTGAGAGCAAGCGAATGCGCTGGTTCCCTTGCTGTCGTTCTGGGACAGGGTGCCTCTGTTGCCCGCAGCATGCAGGTGCTTGACTGTGGTGTGTGCAGCGCACTGCTTTTTCTGCTGCTCCAGGACCCTTGTGCCACCTGGCAAGAGGTTAGTTCCTGTGCCACTGGGTTGACATGACAGTGCCAGAAGAATGGTTTGTAGTGAAGGTCTTTTTTCCTTTGTACTGGGAATGCTCAACTTCTCTCTTCTTGGTGGTTGCTGACTTGTCGAAAATGCTGTGCAGGCTACAATTTAGGAAACATTCATCTGTTGCTTGATGGGCCCAGCTCTTGACAGCGTGGCCTTTTCCTGCTTCTACAAGAGTCTGGGCTGCACCTGAGAATGGCCCAGTGTGCCTGGCGATGGAGGGGTGTACCTCGTTACCATGCTGGAAGAAGTGTGCAGGGCTAGGAGGAGAGGCGTGTTGCTGCGGATTCGTGCTTCCCAGCGTGCAAGCAGCGCAGGCCCCAGTAGTTGTCCTTCCGGGGCTGGCAGCCCATGCGCTGCGTCATCTGCTCACCATGACTGCTTGCTCTGACTTCTCTTTTCCAGTTTGGGAACTTCTGGGGAACTCCCTCCACATCTCCAGGAAGGTGTGTCCAATGGCAGCAGAATGCTTGTCCTCTCTTGGCCAAGCATCGCTTCTCTGGCTCCCACTGGGGAGGGCCCACTGCCAGGGAGAGGGACCAGCCCATCTCTAGGGGCTCTGAATTTCTTCGGGGTGGCTACAAGGCACTTCACTTCCACCATCTGCTCTTGCCACAGCCACCTCTTGCTTTTCTTACAACCAGGGGGTTCTGAAGTCCCACTGACAGTGCTGGATGACTGCTGGCAGAGATTGGGGAGGGGGAGATACCTGCAGGACCCAGCTGGCTTTCTGCTCTGCCCTCCTTCCCCTGGGACAACCCCTGAAACATGATTCTGCTCTGTGTTTTCCAGCTCTAATTGCCAACCTTGGGAGCGTTTGGAACTGCTGGAGGGAAGAGCCTCTCTCTCTCCCAGCCTGCTGCTCCAGTGGTGGCATGTTCTGGAGGCGGGGCTTGTAGCTGCTGGAAAGGCAGGGGAGTTATTAGGTGTCTGGGCTTGTTGTTCTTGGGAGCAGAGCCTGGGTTGTGGTAGCGCACAGGGGCTGGGTGCTTGGTGAAGGCACAGCGCAGGAATCCACAGCATGCCCAGACACGTACCCCTCCTCCCACTGCTGAGCACTTGTGCCAGGTTCCAACTCCCCCCCCCCCAATTCGTGAGATTTGAGCGGCTGCTGAAGAGTTGGGTCCCAGCACCAGCAGGTGCTTGGCCAGTCACTTCTGGGTATGCTGCTGATGGGCACCGTATAGTGGCGCCTGGCTGACATGCAGTGCTGACTCGTTGATGGTGAGGATATGAAGGTCCAGTAGCCGATGCCTTGGCTGGTTGTGTCCAGGATTTTCAAGCTGACTAACGAGCAGTTTGTGCCAGGCGTTGAGGGAGGCAGGTCCTCATGGACTTGGGGCAGCTGCTGCTTGTAGTGGCAATCTTCTGGTAGTGTCCTGAAAGAAGCCCCCCCTTGCCGTGTGCATGTTGGTGCGCAGGGAGTAGAGAGGGTGCTGTGGTGAGGAGTGTCTGCGGTGTTGTGGCCGTTTTAGGCACCGGTCTGCCAGCCTGGTCTCTTCTCACTGTGGCATCTCGAAGGTCTATGGTGAGTGGAGAGGAGCCTGGAAGACCCCTCAGAAGAGGAAGTGTTGCTTTCCTGCCCAGTTGCATCTCCCTTCGCTCAGGCCTGGAGTGCCCAGGAGGCTTCTGCCACTTTTATGCAGGGAGCCAGTGTGTGGATTAGAACAGGGCTATAAAGGATGTTGGGGTACCCCCAAGCAAATGCTATATGGCAAGGTCTGCGCCATCCTCCTACTGAAAATAAAGACTGATTGTCGCAGGTGGCGAGTGGAGTCGGGCAGTCCTGCTGCCCATGGGGGAGAGTGATGGGCTGGTTCAGGTGGTGTGTTGCTCGCAAAGACTCCTGGAACGTTCCAGTGGGGAAATGCACAGGAACAAGGCGGCGGTTGTTTAGGGTGAACCCAGCAGGCTTGGTGGGGACTGCTGTCCAGCTGCGTAGAAGCCTCGGTTCAAGGGTTCTTCAGGACCTGGAGAAAGAACTAGAGCAGGTGGGAAGGCAAGTGGAAAAGCCTTGCTACAGATGTGGAACCTGTTTTCAGGCCTGTGTGATGGCAGCGGAGGTCTCCTGGATGCACCTCTGGTGGCAGCAGAGCCTGGAGTGGGGCTTTCTCTGCAGATTAAGGGGATGGGCTAGTTTTTGGGGGAGCAGATACTCCTTTGGGTGTCCTGGTCCAGGTGCTTGGGGGTGTTTTGCCAGTTTCCCAGTTCAAGCTTCACTTAAGAGAATTACGCCTACTTTAAGCCAATTAGTTCCCTTTTTTCACCCCCAACAATGGTCCTATTATTGCCCTGTAGCTGGACCCCACAACCAGGGTAGCTCACCTGTTTAACCTGCAGAAGTCCTCCTTCCCTCTCCTGCCAGCAGCTCCTCCCAACATTACAGCAGCACCTTGGTCCACTGCAGGTCTTAGGCGTGGCAGCCAAATACCAATTTTGGTGTCTCCAGCAGTCTGTTCCAGCAGTCTCCAAAGTCCGTTCACCAATTAGTCATCAGCAGTTCCAGTAGTCCGTTAGCCATTAATCCAGGTTTTTCAATTTTTCCTCCTACTACTACCCACACCAAACTCTCTGTTTCTCAGCTGCTTTTATGCCTGAGGGCCCTATTGCCTTCAAGTGGCTGCAGCTGTAGAGCACACTCCCTGCTGAACACCCAGGCCTTTATCCTTAAAGGGGCCACTGCTGACACCACATCCTATCTCCTCGAGGTATCTTGCGCATTTCCATTACAGGGGACTTGGAGATGCTGTGAGCCTTAGGGTTAGGGTAGGTTAGTTGAAAGAAACAGCCAACCATGGTGCAGTGAAGCTGCGTGAGACTCTGAGCCAGGTAGAGAAGGCTTCCAGGAATGGACAGTCTTGGAGTACCATCTGTTCGCCTGCGCACAGTGGCCATCTGACTCTGCCCGGCTACTTTGAGGCCAGGTCCTGGAGCAGGCTCTGAGTGCAGACTTGACTTGTTGGTCTCCTTCGGCCAGCGTGGGAAGTGAAGTGGAGGAACCTAAAAGGTGGGCAGGCGGGCATCTGTCCAGTAAGAGAGCGGAGCTGCTTTGGCCACTTTGTGGGATCTTGTTTTGGGTAGTAAGGTGGTCTGCTTGTGGGAGCCTGCAGTCCTTGGCACACTTTACTAGACCAGAAGCGAGCCTGTGGTGAATGTGAAGAGTACAGGGAGGGGAGGAGTCCCCATGTGCTCTGGAATCCCAATACCTGGGCGGGGGAGGAGAGACTGGGGGGTCTTGGCTTCTGGCATGGGGATCTAGGAACTCCCCCGCTGCCAGTCTTCCAAGTCTTCTGTGTCTGTTGCCTGAAATGGGGAAGTTGTTGAGAGGAGGCGGCAAAACCCGTTGGGCAGGTTGGTGTGTAGGGGCCGTGTGCAGGGGCCGCGCCTTCCGCTCCTCCTTCTCTGTCCCTGTAGTATGGCTGAGCCGGGGCTCCTCTCCCTCCCACTCCACCCGCTGGGCTTCCTGATGAAGAAACTCTGGACTGGCTCATTCTACATTTTCTGGGACAGCACGTTTCAGTTGGGCACGTCGCCTTGCCTCTCCTGGGGCAGGTGCTTGTTGCGAGTGGGCCAGCTGGCTGCCTGCCTCTTCCTGGGCCTTGTGAGAGGAGGTGGTGATGGGGCTGCGGACTCCCCTCCCTCTCCAGCATGGGAGTGCCAGGCTTTTGGTGGTTCCCAAGGAATCCATTGGCCGTCTAGCAGGCTTCCCCTGCTTTCCTTTGAGCCCCCATCCTTCCCTCCTGGCGGCTGTTCCTTCTTTCCTGGGGGGGTTCCGGTCTGGAAGTGGGGCTCCTTCAGCTTCTGGACTTGAAGTCTCCATGGTTCTGGTCCATGCTGTCGGGAACTTGTATGCCGTCTTCCCTGCCGCCAAGAGTTTTCTTCTTCTGTGGAATTTTATGAGCTGTGCCGTCTCCCCACCCTGCCCCCACTGCCCTCCTTTTGTGTGTCCATGAAGCGTTTCATACTGCGCTCTCCTTCTTGCTGCCATATTGTCTTGCGCTTGCTGAACGCAGAAAGTTCTTTGTTCGCAAGGACTGTGTCAAGGCAATGCAACAGACCTGACCCCCTTTTTCAGTTGGGGAAGATGGAGGTTAAGGAAGAGGGGCTTGCCTGAGATTCCTGAGTGACAATTCATGAGAGGGGCAGAGGAAGTCCTGATTCACAACTCGGTCTCGGCCACTAGCACCAGCCCCTTGGCTGGCTGCTTTGTGCTAATCTGCTTCTGGCTCTGGGTGAAGGCTTGCTTGCTCTCCTGCCCTCCATGGCCAAGTGCCCCCCACCCCACAGCTGCGGTTGGACTGTCATGCCACCCTGGAGAAGCAGGGTGTGCTTGGAGCTTTGGAGGGGGGCGTCCTGAGGGGCTGCCTGCTATGAATACAGGTGGCTGGTAGGGCCCCTGCAACTTGCGCGTGTCTGGAGGGGCCCACCAGTGAGACCTGAGTCTTTGCTGCAGTCCCTGCATTCCTGGAGTGGTGAATGCCTAGGGCCAAATGCTGCTCTGGAGCTTTCTCCTGCCAAGCGCTGTGTTGTCCTTGGCAAAGAGCTGCCCTCGGAGGTTTCTGGTCTCCTGGTTCTGGGTTTTTCTGCCCTCACTCTTTCAGGGGTGTTTACAGTGCATGTGATGAGAAAGGAAATATGGCCATGGTTGGCAGAGTTGCCACAAAAGTTTGTGTTATCTGGTGTGAGAACTCACTGCATCACCTCCATATTGGACCTCCATGTCGCAAACTTAGGGGGGTTTGGGGTGCTCAGAGTTATTGGTTCTCGAACCCTAAAGCTCTCAAGGCCCTCCTGTTCAGTAGTACTGCCACCACCCTGTATGTGCCAGTGTCTCAGTCCAGGGACACTGAGACCCTCTAGGCTTAATTCTATCTGTTGCAGGCACTGAGCGCTTTCTCCAATTAAAGCTTCAGTCTTCAAGTTACTAGATCTCAATGAGCACTTGGTAGCTTGTTGAACGGCTAGGCAGGATTCTGAACCTTTGTCCCCAACAGACAATGAAACAACTTGGTAAAAGAGATTTTAGTTTATTAAGTACATCCACGTTGGCATCCTTCAGTCTCAGAAGACTATGGTATTGCGCTCTGAACGGTGGTTCTGGAACAGAGTGTCCTCTCCAGTGCGCAAAGCCTGGGTAAAGTAGATATGGAGGATAGACTGTTTCCCATGCAGCAGATCCCCCCCTCTCCACGTCGCTGAAATGGTCCAATGGAAAGGCAGAGGCCAATACGGTTGGTTCCAGCAGCGTCGCAGGACGTGCCAGAACGCAGCATCGCAGCAGTTGCCAGAACGTGACTGTGTTCAACCATGAACTGCCTCAGGGACTCCAGCTTTGGATTTTGCCTCGAGGTTGACTCCTGAAGCTTTTTCCATAACTGGATGTAGCCACAAGGCAGTGGAGGTTTGGGATCAGAGTTTTCCTTTTCTCAGATGAGCTGCCTTCCCAGGCTTTAGTCCCATCTACCCGTGGCTGTTTAGTCACCTCTTACGACAAGTGCAGCCAAACTAAGGGCCTATTCTTATCCCCAGCCCCCAGGGGAATTAAGTACATACGGTTACATAAAATTACAGTAAGGCAGCAAATGCTGGAGGCATAAACATCTAGGAAACGTATCAGCAATAAAATAAAGCTAACTGGCTATCTCTATTAATCCCTATTTCTCACCTGGGTCAGCTTCTCTTGTAGATCTTTTAGCTCCAGGCTACCTATGAGGCCAGGTGCCCATGATGGACAGTGGAGCTCACACGCGTGCAGGATGTTGCATCCAAAACTCTGTTCAAGAAGGCCCCTTCACACCCCCTGGGCACTCATTATTATACTTCTTATCTTAATAGTACTGAGGTGACTTCATACTTATTTAGACTGTCCAATCAGGAACTTTTGAGGACAGAACCTTCTCGAAGTGGGTCTGGTTGCTAGCCTTCCTAGTTCTTACCCCTCCCAATTGGAGATCCATAGCTGCATTCCATTCCGGGGCCCCTCAGTCAACCGAGGTGTTAAATATACCAATGGGTTGTAATTCTTGTTGTCTGTCCTTTCTGGCCAGCAAAAGAGAAACAACAATCTTTTTGTTTGTTTACTCACATTCTTGCAGCTAGGAACTGCGAGCCACTTCTCCGTTACTGACTTAGTTTGGTTCAGGCTTCACATGCTAACCTAGGCCTAAACTGTACATGTTCATGACACTGTCCCAGACCGCACAGAAGGCATTACGCTATTCATGCCCTCAGGCTAAGTATAGCGGCATCATGGGTTGGTGCCACGTTCATTCACTTTATTTATTTTAACATATAGCAGTGCAGGTCACCTAACAAATCACTAACCAACCAGAAACCAGTGGCCAACTTGATGACAATCACACCACTGAATATTAATATAACGTTCTAATGTTTGCTCTGATCCATGGAAATAAGAGCTGACTCGGACGAACGCCTTCTTGCTATCCTGCAGTGTCATTATAACGTTGGCTCTCAGAACAGTTGGACTCTTTGGTCAGTTTTGAGTTAAAGAAATCCACTCTTTGTTACGTAAGATAGTTGTTTTTTCCTTTCCTGGTGAACTAGCCATGTGTTTTTGATAGAATATGGATAATTCCAACCAGTTTGTTTCATGATAATCCGCATGAAATCATTTTTCGATTGATCTCTAACACAATGGTGGAATTCATGAATTTTGCAAAAGTGGTTGCTAGTGATGTCACCTCCTCCAAGGGTGTCACCCAGTGTGGTCCACACCCCCCGCTCCTCCCCACCCAATGATGCAGCTGATGGTTGGTTTTCCTTTGGCTGTTGACTAGACTAGCCAGAGAGGTTGGAATGTGGTTGCTGCCCTCTCACTTGGCTGGTTTGAGTGTGGAGCACAAATGGTGGATGGGCTTCAGTTTATACTTTATGGATGGGGTGTTCACCCCCCCCCCACTCGTTGAAGTAGCAGCAGGTCAGCAGCTGCTGAAACCTCCCATTTACATGTGGTGCTAGCCACGTTGGCCAGTCTCTGTGTATGGATGGGAATTGAATGGCCAGCTCACACTCAGTCCAGCCCTTGGCTGCCTTCTCCCTCTCTGTTTTCCGCCTGGGTCAGAGGTGGGTGGACAGTGCAGAAGGCCCGCCTGCGATTATACGGCTCCAAGGCATGAGCAGGAGGGTTTTGCCTGTGGAGGAGACAGTGGCAGAAGGCCCTGTTTCCTTCCCTGCTTTGGACCCAGCTGTTTATCCTGTACCATGGCTACCTTGCCTTTCTTTTCTCTGTCGCTGGCAGGTTTCCTCAGCCCTGCTCCCGGAGGTTGCAGTAGGGAAGGGCAGGCAGGCAGGCAAGGCTGGGTCTTCTTTCCCTGTCCCAGGAGAGGTGGAAGGTTCTGGGCTGCAGCACCCAAAGGCCGTCTGGACAGCTCCTCCTAGAGGAGACCCCATGTGGACGGCCCCTGGAGTTGGAACCCCTTCCCTGCAACAAAGTGCTCTCTTTTCTGGCTCATTTGTGGCCAGCCTTTTCTTGGCAAAGAGCTTCTGGGCCATGGAAGGGCATCCATGGCAAGCAACTGGGGCTAGAGCTGAGTTCCTCACCAAGCTGCACGGGGATCTGCAGCCCTGGAGTTCAAGCTCATTGCTTGCTTGCAAACGCCAGGGGTCGGGGGAGGTCCACAGTTGTTCACGCTTTTCCTGTTGCCACATTGCTACTTCTCCTGTGTGTTTTCTCCAGTCAGTCCTTTTTGTAACCCAGTTGTGATCCTTGCCAGTCTGGTCTGCTCTTCCTTGGGTCTTGTGCCAGGCTTGGCTATGAGTTCCCCCCCCCCCCGGACCCTTTCAGGAAGTGGCCACGCCCCCACAGTGCAGACACGGAGGGTCTCTTCCTCGCCTTGGAGTTGGTGTGGGGTACCTCTTCCTCCTGTGCCAGCAGCATGGATTGACCCGGTGGTCTTGTGGGCGAGGGTTTGCCACTGCACATGGTGATTGGCTTGGTGACTGATGCTAAGCACAGCCTGGAAAGCAGCTACCTCCTTCCCAAGTCTTTCTCTGGGCCAGGTCTCTTTGTGTCCTGAATGCTCAAGGAATCTCCCACCATGGTTGTCGTGGGTGCAGCCACCAGGAAGGCCTGTTTGCTCAGAATGTTGTTGGTGGACACAAAAGGGAGAAAGATCCGCATCTGGCTTTGGGAGAAGAAGTGTCATTCCCCCCCGCCCCGCCCCGCCCCCTGGTGAGAAAGAAGCATCTGTGGCTCCAAGTGCTGGTACAGGGGCAGGGATTTCTTGTGCTTTTAGGGGATACAGGTGCCTACCACTCTGGCTGTTCTCTCTTCTTAGGTGGATGGAGGCCTGCCTTAATGAAGACCTCCCCCCAACCACAGAGCTGGAGGAAGGGCTCAGGAATGGGGTCTATCTGGCCAAACTGGGGAATTTTTTCTCTCCTAAAGTGGTGTCTCTCAAGAAGATCTACGACCGGGAGCAGACCAGGTACAAGGTGAGCCTCTTCCACTTGTCAGATCAGGGTTTTGTTGGCTAATCAGGACACTATGGTTGAATGAAGGAGAACCTATGAAGCTGTGGTGGGCCGCATTCTGCTTCATGCAGTACCTGGCACAGAATCCCACCGTGGAGCAGGAAGGCAGCACCCTTCCCCTCCCCGCTGCGTCTGCAGTGACTAGCCATCAATGGCACAGACCGCCTCAGTATAGAGGCTGCGGGAACAAGTTGCAAGGGTGGGGGTTCTGAAGGGGCTGCTGGTGGAGGTGCTTCAGCACCAAACTCCCCTCTCCAAGCTTTGCAGCCTGCTGGAGCCCCTTCACCCCTCATCCTCCTCTTTTTGCCTTGCAGGCGACAGGCCTCCACTTCCGGCACACAGACAATGTGATCCAGTGGCTGAACGCCATGGCAGAGATCGGCCTTCCCAAGGTGGTGTTGGCATTGCATTGGGGTGGGCGGGGGGCCTGGCCAGGCATTTCCCAGGCTTCGCAGCTGCTTCTGGGTTTCTCAGCAGTGCTGGTGGAAAAAGCTCGGTGGGGTTTGTGCCCTGGGAGTGCCTTGAGTGCAAGGAAACTGGTTCCTTCTCCATCTGAGCTGCAGGAGGGTCAGATCTGTGAGCTGTTCCTGGCTTGCTGGAGAATTGGGGCAGGACAAGGCCCTGAGTCCTCCCACCCAGTTTCTCCATAGAGAGCCAGGCTCACCTTTTCCAGTTTCTTGTTTTTCTTTCCTTGTGGCTTCTTTGGTGTGCCACCAAATGTCCCCCAAAGACTCTGTTATGCCCTTGGCAGGGCAGGTGAGTGGGAACAGGGGAAGTTCTGTTTTGCTTGACTGCTCTCTTTGTTCTGCAAAAGTCTAGCACAAGGATTCTTGATGGGTATGGACCTCAATCTCTGAACGTTTTAAAAAGTGTTTAGATTAGAGGTTGTGCCTTTTTATCCACTGGAGTTCCGTTCCCGAAGAATAAAAAAAATAACTGGATCCCAAATCAGTGGAAAAATAGTTTTAAAGACCCACTTCCAGGTTTCTTGCTCCTCCATTCTTGCCCCAGAATTCATTGGTATAGATGCTATACTGCATTCAGGCACTACATGGGGTGAATAATAGAATCTAATGGAATTAAATTATAAGTATTTAACAGTGTAAAGGTAGGAAATGGGATTTTGTTGCTTTTCCTTGTTACAAGGCATTTAAAGGTGGACCTTGGTATCAGTGGTAAGTCAAATCAGTGTGTACCAAATCAATGGATACTGAGGTCCCATCTGTATTAATAGAGGGGTGTGTTTTTGCTGAATGAGATAGGATTACAGCTTACTTTTTACTGAATATAATAGACTCACTTTTGAATAAAATAAGCACAGGTTTCAGACACCTCTGATTATTAAATATCACCATTATCAATATGGATTAAGGTGTTCTGTTTTTTGGTATTCATATGTAAAGTTTAACAGTGGCAAAGGGGGTCTGGGGACACGTTGAGTACTTGGGGGTCTGTAATCATAAAAAAGATTAAGAAGCTCTGCTGTTGCAGGTCATAGTAGAGCATTTTATTCATTTTAATTTCTTGGGTGGTGCTTTCAGATTTTTTACCCAGAAACCACAGACATCTATGATCGGAAGAACATGCCACGTTGCATCTACTGCATTCACGCACTCAGGTAATGATGTCCAGGCTGATGATGAGGTCAGCCAATGGCATTTTTGGCTTGAAAGGAAGAACTGTCTGCTCAGGAGCCAAACCTGGGGTGGGTCTTTCCTTGGAATCAATGAGCGGTTAATTCTCATTCGAGTTTTTAATGCTTTCCCTCAACTGGACCTAAAGGTGGGTGTGTTGTTACATTATAACATAAATTAAATTAGACACATATGTTTCCTACCTTGTAATTATCACCACGAATCCTGTGTTAGCTCAGTGTTGCAGAAGGCTACAGAATAAGGTTTTTGTGTGCCTGCAGAATTCTGGGCTCTGTTCAGGGCTTTTTCAGTAGTTGGGCAAGCCAAGCCAGGTGGCATAGAGGGCTGGGCGCTTGTGTAGAGCTGTTGTCCTCCTCCAGCTTTGCCAGTCTTCAGAGGGAAGGCCTGGGCAGCTGTCCAAGTCTTGGGCAGCCCCAAGGAATAGAGCGGCAGCTTTATTGTCTTGCCTTTAGTGAGAGGTAAAGTGTATCTGGTTTCAGGTGACTCACTATACTGTGACACAGAGACTTCCAGGGATGTGGCTGTTTGGCCATGGGGGTGAGACTGCAGACACCCAGCCAGCCAGGGAAGGGGAGGCCTCACAGCCCCTCGATTGCAGTGCAGTGACTTGTGCCATCTGGAGCCACCTGTTTCAGTTCAGGTGCTCCCAGTCCCCTCTTACCAGGAGCGCCTCCTGGAGGAGTCCATTGTTACAGGCCTGGGCTCAACCCTGCAGTTCTTTCTCCTGCCTCTGGAGTCTCCTGCTGTCCAGAATAAACTTGGAACAGGACATGCCTGGGTTGCAGAGACCTGCAGTTGAGCAGAACAGTTAGCAGTTGTGTTCGGTGGGGGCAGGCTGCCTGCATTCTGATCCCAACGTGCCCTCGGATATTGGCAGAGGGTTGCTGTGAGGAACTAGGTAGGGAGCGACCCTTAGCCCTCTGAAAGGCACTGCTGGTGAGACAGTGACTTCCCCCCCAGACAGCGGCCATTGCCAAGGGACTTTCGGGACTTGACTGGCAGGTGCAGCGCCTTTCCTGCCTTGGGCCCCTCCAGCTTTGTGGAAAGTGGCAGTGAGCCAGGTGTTCATTCCTTTGTCTTCTAGCAATAGATCTGAGACTGATGGCTGCAGGAGTGACCTCCCACGATTCTCACACCTAGTTCACGCACCTCACTGGTTGAACTGGCACAGGGCTTGCCTTCCTAGGCTGCCTTTCTCAGACAAGGAGAATCTAGGGTTCCCTGGCAGAAGAGGGTGGACTGTTCTGTGGGACCCACTCTGGGTGCAGAAGAGGGTGGACTGTAACTGTGCAAGGGTCAGCAGGAGTTGATTGACCCAGTGGGAAGCCGATTGGAGGCCACCTCGGTCAGGATTGCTGCTCAGGGGTGTCCTTTCCTCCTCCTCTTCCTGGGAGGGGTATTGTTGGCGTTGGAACAGTGCACTAGGTTGTGCATCTTCTCCACTTTCCCTTGGGGGGTCCAGCCTGAACAACTTGAGTGTCCCTTCCTGCTTAACTTGTGTGTGAGTGTTGCAGCTGTGCCAGAAGCATTGTCCCCCCACCCCCAATTCTGCAAGCTGACTCAAGCTCTGCAAGCTCAACGTTTCTCTCCTGCAAATGTTGCGATTGCAGAGCCTTGGTTTGTTCTCCTTTCTGCCCTTCCCTGCAGCATGCCGGGGCTCCCTTGTCCAGGCAACTCTGGCTAGTCGCCTTTCAGGAGGTCTCCTGGTGGTGGGCTCTGTTGACACAATGGCCCCTGCCTTCCTTGCTGAGACCCACTGCCAGGGTTGTCAGCTTGAGCTATGGGCCAGGGCAATAATGGAGCCGAGGCCAGTTCTCTGATGGAGTGAGACCGAAAGATGGGAGTTTTCTGGCTGGCTGGCTGATGTTGCAAGATGGTTATTGCCTTGCCTGAAAGACATTCAACTTGCCTCTCTATCCTCCCCCAGTCTATACCTGTTCAAGCTGGGCCTGGCCCCCCAGATTCAGGACTTGTATGGCAAAGTGGACTTCACAGGCAAGTGGACCGTCTTGTCTCCCTCCTTCCCTTGTTTTGTGGAAGGGTCACGGGGAAGGTAGCTCCAGAGGCTTCAGGAAGGGTATTGCTGGAGCGAGCCTAGATGGCTGTGCATATCTCATCTGCCTGCTGGAGGAGGAGCCTCCTCAGGGCTTACTTGCTCCCACCAGTGTGCTTGGCTACCACCCCTTCGGGTGGGACAGGTGAAGTCAAAGCCCCTCTGTCTGGGACCTCATCATCCACATGGTGGAGGGCCAGGGTCAGATCTTCGGGAAGGGGTGGTTTGGGGCATTACAACTTGCCTACTGCCCTTCTTCCCCTTCTGTGTTGCAGAGGAGGAAATCAGCAACATGAGAAGTGAGCTGGAGAAGTACGGGATTCAGATGCCAGCCTTTAGCAAGATTGGTGGGATTCTGGCCAATGAGCTATCCGTAGACGAAGCTGCCTGTAAGAGAAAGGGGGTCTTATTCTTTTCCCATTGGGTCTTCTGAACTGTGCAGGAAGTGAGGATGGAGCTGTTCCCTCTTTCACATTGGCAAAATGAAAGAGAGGGGAAGGTGGCTGGCTGGCTGGCTGGCTGCTTGCTGCGGACAGACAAGGGTGATCTGGGGCTTGTTGGTTTGTTGTCCTGCTTTGCGAGTGCCGCGGAAGCAGATCCCTTGTGAGTGTTCTCAGGTTTGTGGCTGACATAGAGGCTGTGCCATCTGTTCCTTCCAGTACATGCAGCAGTGATTGCTATTAACGACGCCATCGACCACCAGGTTGCTGCTGAAACCTTTGCTGCATTGAAGAACCCAAATGCCATGTTGGTGAATCTGGAAGAGCCGTTGGCACCTGTTTATCAGGACACTTTGTACCAGGCCAAGCACAGCAAAATGAGAAACGCACGCAGCAGGGTGAGTGGAGGCTCAGCTCCTTCTCCGGCTTCATGGCAGTGCAGAGAACTACAACATCCTATTTGTGTCTGAGAGGGGGGCGTGTTGCCACAGGGTGATGGGCTGGGCAACCCTCCTGCCTTGGTCAGAGGGCTAGGTGTGCTTTACGCCCTCAGGCAAGCAGGCAGCTGCTCCCCTCCCCACAGCTTGGATGCATTGGGGTGCACAGAGGACGTTCCCACAGTGCCGCTGGCAGCCATGATAAGCACAGTTGCTTTTTCCAGAATTGAGTACGGCCCAGGAAGGACCGCGGTCCGAGCTTGACTTTTTTCCAGAGTGTGTTTTAGGGTATTGACACAACATGGTCCTCCCCGTAAAATTCAGAGCAGTTATGGAAGTGGGACCAAACATGCTGCGCAGCGTCCTTGTTAGGGGGTCCTGGTGGTGGCTACGCAGCAGGCGAGTGAGGCAATGTGCTCAGCGGTGGGGGGCGCTCCATTCCAACTGGCAGGGAGAGCCCAGCTGGCAGCTGGTTGTCTCCAGGAGGTGCCATGCTTTGGCCCACTTGTGCTAGTGGTTGGGGGTCCTGGGCATGGCCCTCTGTCCCACTGCAGGGGTGGCCTTGGAGCTTTGCTGTGCAGCACCCCGTCTCTTCTAGGTGGCCCCTGAGGATGCAGACAGAGAGAGGGATGTGTACGAGGAGCTGCTGACCCAAGCAGAGATCCAGGGCAATGTCAACAAAGTCAATGGTAGGTTGGGGAGGTGGCAGGGCTCTCCCGGCTCCCTGTGACACCCTTCCACTCTCTCCCGTCTTACTCTTTCTGTCCAAGTGGTTTCTTTCCCCCACCTTGTGAGTGTGATTCAGTAACTGACTTAGCGGTTGAATTGGTGTGAACAGCAGGGCTACAGAGCTGGAGGCCCCCAGGCTGTGACCCATTAATTGCCCAAGAGCGGATCTGTGGTTGTTGCCTCTTCCCCCCCCCCCCCAAATTCTGGCAGCTGCTGATGCACACCCTAAAATCTAAGTTGTGGACTGTGGGCTTGTGCTTCTGGCCTGCTGACTCACTTGCTCTCTGGGGTAGTGGGAAAAAGGGTCAGCAGTCCTGGTATGGCGCCCCTGGAGCCTGGATCCAGCGGGGCTGTTTTTATGAGCGTGACTTCCTCAAGTTAGCCCTCCTCCTCCTTTTTTCAGCACACTCAGCCTTATCCAGAATTGACCTGGCTCTGGACCAAGGAGACGCTGCAGCCTTGTATGAAGCCTTGTCATCTGCAGCTCTGGGGCTCCGTGGACTCCGGCCCGAAAACACCGAGTGGTACTTCAAGCAGCTCCTGCGAGAGAAGCAACAGAAGCAGGAGGTATGGGGAGGCTTCTGGGCTCTGGGAACGGTTTCCCCTTCCGGAGGACAGTTTCTTTCGGAGAACAGACAGACCCTTCTGCAGCTCGCCATGGCACTGCTGCTGTGGAGGCAGCACCTGGCATGCCCTCTTTGCCACAAGCAGAGGAGAGGGTACTCAAGTGGGTGACCCCTCCCACCCGCCCCAGCAGAGGATGTGCCACACACCTCCAGCCTGGGGGGACAGCATCCCAGCACTTCCTGCTGCTGTGGTCCTTGCAGCATGTGCCATCGCAGCAATGCTCCAGCCCCACAGTTCCTTGGTGATTGCATGGAAGGGGCTGCATGGAAGCCGGGTGATCCTTCACGGGCAGGACAAAAAGCCAGAGCATGCAGCGTGGTTCCTTGCAGAGGCAGAACAGCCACATCATGTGGTGGCAGCACCTCATGTGGCTTAGAAAAGCCGGCTGTCGTGATTTGGGCAAGTGAGACCTTTTGGGCAGCAGGTCATGCTTCTAATGAAGCAGACTGGTCTGAAAGCTGCACGGACACCAGTGGGGGAGCCTTTTAAAGTACACTGTTGCTCCTGGCGGGTTCCCTGGATAGGACAGTTAAGAGAAGTCTCCCTTTTCTCCTCAGGCTGGTGGAGATGGCCCCCTGCAGAAGGAGGAGTTGCAGGCTGGGGTGAACCAGGCCAACAGCACTGCCCAGCAGTACCAGCAGAGTAAGTGGAACTGAGGTGCCTCTCAGCAGCCATGCCTTTCTCATTAGGTCGTAGTTTTTCTGCCAGTCAGAAACCTTCTCTTTTTCTGCTCCCCCTCCTTGGTTGCGTTTTGACCAAGTGTGTACACAACCTGGCCCCCCAGTTTCCCCCTTCCCTTTGCCCTAAGACTTTGGGTGATGCAGGGCACATCCAGAAAGGGCAGAGAGGTCAGGCCCACATCTGGCAGGCGTAAGTATGGTGTCTCTTTCTTGGTTGATGAGCACCACTGGGGGAATTGTCTTTGTGGCCAAAAATTAAGCTTGTCACCCTGACGAAACCACAGCTCTTCTTTTTGTTCTGGGGGGGCAGGGTGGGCGGGCAGCACTGTTCTTCCTGCTTCTTCAGGCAGAACCTCGAACCAAGTTCACCTCCTGCAACCAAGCAGTCTTTGGGCCTTGCCTGGCAGGCTGGAGAGAGCTGCCATTGTGGAGCCAGTGACCAGCCTGCCTTCCCCCAGTGCCAAGACGCCCCTGGCTTTTGTCATCTGTCCTGCAGAGAGAGAAGCCAGAGAGGCCTGATTGCAGGGAAGGGGGGGGCGGCAGAGTTGTGTGACTGAAATATGCAACTTGTCCCTTAAAACGGTCATGGTCCCAGAGGTTTGGAGAATAGAAAACTTCACTCCAATCTTTAAAAAAAATGAGAGGGGACCCAGGAAACTATAGGCCAGTCAGCCTAATGTCTGTTCCAAGTAAGATGGTGGAATGCCTCATCAAAGATCTTAAAGCACATAGGCAAACAAGCCTTGCTGAGGGAGAACCAGCATGGCTTCTGTAAGGGCAAGTTGTGCCTCACAAACCTTTTAGAATTCTTTGACAGGCATGTGGATGTGGGAGAACCTGTGGATATTATTTATCTGGACTTTCAGAAGGCGTTTGACGTGGTCGCACATCAAAGGCTGCTGAGAAAATATCACAGCCAGAGAATTAGAAGGGGCAGGTCCTCTCATGGATTGGGAAACTGGTTGAGGACCAGGAAACAAAGAGTAGGTGTTAGTGGGTAATTTTCACAGTGGAGAGAGGTGAAAAGCAGTGTACCCCAAGGTTCTATTCTTTGGCTGGTGCTTTTCAACCTGTTCGTAAATGACCTGGAGATAGAGTTAAGCAGTGAGGTGGCCAAGTTTGCAAATGACACTAAACTTTACTGAGTGGTAAAGACCAGAAGAGATTATGAAGAGAAGGATCTCTCCAAACTGGGTCAACGGACAGCAAAATGGTAGGTGCGTTTCAGTGTAAGTAAGTGTAAAGTAATGCACATTGGGGCAAAAAGCTGAAACTTCACATACAGGCTAATAAATTCTGAGCTGTCTATGGCAGATCAGGAGAGGGATCTTGGGGTACTGATGGACAGCTTGATGAAAGTGTTGACCCAGTGTGTGGCAGCAGTGAAAAAGTCCAATTCCATGCTCGGGATCGTTAGAAAAGGTATTGAGAATAAAATAGTTAACATTATTATGCCATTGTTCAAATCGATGGTAATGCCACACCTGGGGTATTTCGTCCCACTCTTGTCATCAGATCTCAAAAAGGACATAGAGAAATTGGCGAAAGTACAGAAGAAAATAACTGGGCTTGGGTACCTTCAGTCTAGAAGAAAGATGCCTGAGGGGGAGCATGATTGAGACGTTCAAAATTATGCAGGGGATGGACAAAATTATGCAGTGGATAGAGAGATGCTCTTTACCTTCTCATACAACACCAGAACCA
The DNA here is from genome assembly GCF_035046505.1 of Tiliqua scincoides. Classification (NCBI taxonomy): domain Eukaryota; kingdom Metazoa; phylum Chordata; class Lepidosauria; order Squamata; family Scincidae; genus Tiliqua; species Tiliqua scincoides. The sequence goes on from NC_089828.1 coordinate 9,721,067, forward strand.
GGGGACATCCACTAAAATTGAGTGTTGGGAGAGTTAGGACAGACAAAAGAAAATATTTCTTTACTCAACGTGTAGTTGGTCTGTGGAACTCCTTGCCACAGACTGCGGTGATGGCATCTGGCCTGAATGCCTTTAAAAGGTGATTGGACAAATATATGGGGGAAAAGTCCATTACAGGTTACAAGCTGTGATGTGTATGTGCAACCTCCTGATTCTCTGGAAGGGGAAGGGGGGCATTCTCCACTGTATGGGTATGCTCCTCCTGCCACACGAGACAAGAAGGGACTTGCTTGGTGCTTCCTCTTCCGGTGGAGGGGGCATCCCAACCCAGTCCGGTTCTGGCTCCCATAGGGACAGGTCAGGTTTTGCAGAACTCCAAAGAGCTCCGCTGGAACAATGCTTTTTTTTCCTCTTCCTTCTCTTTCCTGGCCTTCCTCTTTCAGCCTCCCCCCTCCTCTACCCGTCCCCCCTTGCAGCCAGCAGTGAGGGAAGCAGTGAGGCAGGGAGTTTGCAGCCTCCGGCCCATCTGGTTCAATCAGGAAAACAGATTCCTTATTTGTGTCCTTTTCTGAAGCGAATCCAGGCAAGAGGGCATCTGCCGCATCTCTTCCAAGATGGCTGAAGTCGGCCATACCGGAGGCCTACAGGGCCTCTTAGAGGGAACCCCTTCTGGGCATCACGGCACACTCAAGGGGGGTAGCTACCTCGGCAACCAATTCCTTATTTGTGTCCTTTTCTGAAGCGAATCCAGGCAAGAGGGCATCTGCCACGTCTCTTCCAAGGTGGCTGAAGTCGGCCATACCGGAGGCCTACAGGGCCTCTTAGAAGGGCTTCTCCCAACTTGTTCACCAGGCACTGTAAAATTGATGTGGCGGCCTTGGTGGAGGCCACATTTGGGAGAAGGGTCCTTCAGAGGGTGGTGCTGCAGTGAAGGAAGCCATGATCTTCCCATCTGGGTCGATATGTCGCTCTGGCATATCCCATACAGTGGAGAATTCCCCCTTCCCCTTCCAGAGAAAAATGGTATTCCTTACCTGTGAATATCCTGTTCTCGGAAGGGGAAGGGGGGCATTCTGCCCACCCTCTGGGATTACAGCAGCTTTTCACTGTTGGATCCTGCGTCTTCGGGTTCGTCAGTCAGGGTTTCCTGAGGCCAGAACTTCCGCCTTCCCGTTCTTACAGGACTTCATTCCTTCCTTCCCCTTTTGTTGGGCCTGTGATTCTTTTGCTGTTACCTTCTTTCTCCTGCCTGGGCCTTGTGTCCAGTCGCTTTTCTTGTGTTCAGCCTCTCTGAGTGGTGAGGTCGAGTCGGCAGGACAACGTAGGAGGATCTCAACCATTGCTCTTCAGTTTGCAGACTGGGTTGGGATGCCCCTCCAGCGGAAGAGGAAGCACCAAGCAAGGCCGGTCCTGTCTTGTGTGGTGGGAGGGGTATACCCATACAGTGGAGAATGGCCCCCTTCCAAGAATAGGATATTCACAGGTAAGGAATCCCATTTTTTTAGAAGTCTATCTCAGAATGCCAAAGGAGGGCACCAAGATGCAGGCATTTTGTGGTCTCGTGTTCTCCCTGAAGCATTTGGTGGACCACTGTGAGATGCAGGAAGCTGAACTAGATGGACCTTTGACCTGATCCAACAGGGCTCTTCTTATGTTCTTATGACTGCAGCCCCTGAGTTCTTTGGGAAAGGAGGCCTGAAGGAGGCTCTCTTTGCAGGGCAGGTTTTCGCTTGATAAGCAGAGGCCGCCAAGCAGGGCTCTTGGCTTTGGGTCCCTCTCCTCCCTGGCAAGAAGCTGCACTCAGCTTTGTGTTCTATGGAAACTCAGGGAAGCCAGTGGGGGCAGTGCAGACCTGGCTGCAGGCGTGTAAAGGGTGTGGGAGTCATTTCCGCAGCAGATCAAAAGTGTTTTTGTCTGCAGGACTGGCAGCTGTTGGAAGGATCAACGTGGCCATTCGAAATGGTGTCTCTGAGAAGACTGTGGTGGAACTGATGAATCCTGAGGCGCAGCTGCCCCCAGTCTACCCTTTTGCCGCTGAGCTGTACCAGAGGGAGCTGGCCACCTTGCAGCAGCAGAGCCCTGATGTGAGTCCAAGTAGGCGCTCTCCCTGGGGGTGGTGCCACCGACACCACTCCCAAGACGCACCTGTTCAACATGTCATGGGTGTATCACCGCATGTAGGGCATTTGTGTTCATATATGATAAACTTGCTGGCACTCATCGGTCTAGGGGCCGCTACTGCCTGCTGCTCTCTGCAGTGGACCATGTGACCTCGGCTAGTGACCTTGAGGAAGGAGCTCTTTCCCCTACCCGAGCATAGGCCAGTATGTGGTGCTTTGTCCTGGGTCAGAGCCAAACCTGGGTTAAATGAGGAGTGGGAAGTTCCATCCTTGGCTGTGTCTGGTGACAGGCCTTTTGGCTGGCTTGCTGGAGGGTTTCTGTCCTGTACGTTCAAGGGCAGGCACTGCTGCGTGGTCTTTGTAGGTAGGTTGCCAGATTCGTGCACCTTCTGATGGGTCCTGCATGCATCGCCTGCGGAAGGGACGTCCCCCGAGTGGGTCCCTGGCCAGCCCTGCAGTGGGAGGTGTGCTTCTTCTTTCCCCCTCCAGAGATGAACTGGTCCCTTCCCACTGTGGGCCGGACCAAAGCTCTGTCTAGCCCAGCCATCCCTCAGCTATGCCTCAGCTTCCAGCAGTGGGTAGCCAGAGGCCTCTGGACACCCACAGGCAAGAGAGAGCGTTGCGGTCCACCCTCACACCTGGGGCTCAGAGGGATAGCATAGCCACCGCCAACTGTGGAAAAAGTGAAGAGCTGGAGTGAGGCAGCCACATTTGGGGGTGGGAAGGAGGGCTGTTTTGTTGGGGGCACCTTTTAGTGGCTTCAGGTGCCGCAGTGTCTTGGAAAGGGATGAGGCCCTATGTGTCAGCAAGTTGGGAGTGGGGGGAATCCTTTCAGCCACTGCCTCCCCTTTCAGTGAGAATCGGAGCTGAAGGTTCTTCTGGACTCCTTGCACACACATCGGCTTTCTCGTTGGTGGTGGTGCCCCTGCTACCATTGCACACTGCCCTTGCCTGCACCTTTTATTTCTTTGCCCACCTGGCTTGACACCCTCTGTGTGTGCGGCAGGAGGGTTCTTCCTCACCGCCCTCTCTCTGTACAGGGAAGCCTCACACACCCAGAGCTGTCAGTGGCTGTGGAGATGCTGTCTTCAGTAGCCCTTATCAACCGTGCCCTGGATTCACGGGACGTCAGCATGGTCTGGAAGCAGCTGAGCAGCCCTGTGACCGGTCTGACCAACGTTGAGGACGAAAACTCCCAGAGGTCTGTTTCTGCTGTGTGGCCAGCCCTCCTGTCCCCTCCTCCTGCCTGCGGGCACCTTGAGAAGTCCTGGCTGTTTGCGGAGGGATTCAGGGTGACAGAAGCACAAGGAGGCATCTCAGATGGATTCGGAGGTGGGGTGCCCATGATGTGCTTCCAGGAAGCAGCTCCCTTAAGCATGTAGGGAAGGGCGCAGGTCTCATCAGCAGTCCTGAGTGCATGCTGTGCATGTGTCTGAGACTGGGCAGTCTCTTTCGGGTTGCTGTCTTGGGGCCAGCCCAGGTCACAGCCTCTGTCGTGCTTTTCTGCTAGCAACCCAGTTCCGTGGCTGGGTGCTACGTGGCAAACTGGTTTGCCTTGTTCCCGGCTACACCAGTGTTGCTGTTTCTGGTGGCTGCTGGAGCTGTTGTGCTGTCTCTTGGCCACGGCAGGTACGTTGAGGACTTGCTGAAGCTGAAGGCTCGGGTGCAGGACGAGGGGGCTGAGTTTGTCACCTGGAATGACATCCAGTCATGCGTGGACAGTGTGAACACTGCAGTGCACGAAGAGCATGAGAGTAAGTAGGCATCAGAGCAGCAAGGGAAGCCGGCGTGGTCAGCACCAGCCTGGTGGCCGGGGTGGGCTAAGCTCCGGCTGGGCTGGCTCTGGGAGTTTGCTGAGTGGCTGGTCCCTTTGCTCCCACAGTGGCACAGGCCGTTTTCCTCATGGGCCCCTGGGGAAGGGGCACACCTCTGGGAGGAGTTTGAGGCAATTGTTGTCTCCTCCACTGATGCTCCAGGTTGAGGTGCAGGAGGTGGTTCTGCATTTTGCCTAGGAAAGTGGGCGTTTGCAAGAAGGGTTGGACCCATCATGGTTGCTGTCAGACCTGCTGTGGGGATTAGGGCAGAGGGGAATCCTGAAGCCAGGCCCCCCCCCCCCGGTTTGCCCCAATTCCAGAGTCAGTAGACACCTGTGCCACCAGGAAGACAAAGCTGGGCAAATGGCCGTCCTTGGAAGCTGCCCTCCTAGCTGCACGGAGAATCCTGCTATCTGGCAAAGCGTCACCAGAACACAGGCAGGCAGGTCTAGAGGCAAAATATTTCTGTAGCTTGGCTTCCACACTGTTGGCGCTCCAGTGTCTGCTTGATGGGTCCTTTATACCTTTCTAATTGGCGGAGGAGGTGAGGGGCTTTTTTGGAGGAAGCCAAATGTGTGTGGGGGTCTTAGGCGTGACCTTGAGGTGCCTCAGTTTGATGTCACTGTCATCTCCCCCTTTGGCTGTTGTGCAGCTTTTTGCCCTCTGACCCAACCAGACAGGCTCAGTTGCCCAGTCAGTTGGTACCCGCCCTTCACAAGCTGTGGGCTGGGTTGGAGCTGCTGGCTTGGAGATGCCAGGCAGAAGTGATCTTTCTGCCTGGCCAAGTAGTCTGTCTGCAGGGAGGCAGATTCCAGAGTCTCGCAGGAAAGCTCTTTGACCCTTGCGCCGAGGCTTTGACATCTGGAGGACGGGGAGTGAGGGGAACTCGGGCATCACGTCTTGCTGCCCCCACAGTGCCCCCTTTGGTTTTGCTTTCAGGGCACTGGAGTTGGGGCCTGCCTGTCTACCTGGTCCTGCAGTCCCCATCCTGCCCCCTTCTGACAGGAACGTACAACAGCTTAGCTTGCTGAGATCCAGCACTCCTTCTTCCAGCCACTGCTGGTCCCTCTTCCACCCTCCAGGGCTTCTTTTCGCCTGCTGCAGGCCAGGAGGCAGCTGTGTGAGCCCTGCTTCTTCTCGCTCCTCCTTTCTTGCCTTCCCCCTTGTCATGAGACTGTTCTTTCGTGTGGGTTTTTGTTTTCCCCGTGTTGGTGTTAGAGTAGCTGGGGCTCTGTGGGTGTAACAGATTCAGATACAAATGGTTGGGTTCACTGGGGAAGAGGATAAAAACCCTTGGAGATGGTAACCTTGTGGATGAGATCCAAGCGAGAGTTAGCCTCATTCTGGTGTTGTGAGTAACTAAAAGAAGCTAAACTAGTTCTGACTAGTCAGAAAAAGAGTTGGAACTATGTTAAGGTCTTATCTGTTCTTTGTAGTTTTCAGCAAGCTCACATGAAGGTTTCTGCCTTGGGGGAGTCCTGCAGGTTTGGGAGCCTCCTGTTAGCTCTGGTGCTTTCAGCCAACTGCATATTTGAATTGTGTAGAAGCCTCTTTTGTTGTCTGGTAATAGTTAATAGGCCTGGATAAACTGTTTCTTATTCCTTTCTGTTTGGGTCTCTTTGAGGTATCTGGGAAGTGCTACTCTTTTCCCAGAAAAATAAAAGAGAGAAACTAAAAAGAACGTGTTAAACGGCTTATGTTGCAAGGAAGGGGGATTTAGCCCAGGGGATTCCTCTAGCAATCCTGGTTCTTGAGCTGGTGGCGGAGTAGTTCCCTAGGAGCATCTAGGGGAAGAGGGACTCCTCTTCCTAGTGTACGCTTTTCTACAAGAACTGACCGGATGGAGGGGTGAGGCAGCACTGGCAGTCCTGGGGGTATCAGGAGAGGCAAAAGTTCCAGGGCACCATACCTGTTGGGGTGGCACCACTGTGCCCACCCCCCCACCCCACCTTCTGGAGTGCTTATGAGGGCCAGGGAGGCCCTGCACATAGACCCTTGGTCCTCCAAAAGCTTTCTGAGGCTTCTGGAGGAAAATGGGAAGTAGTGTTTAATGGCTCTCTGGAGGACCAGGGGGTACTGCTCGAGGCTGCATAACACTGCATAAGTCTCCTCTCCGGGGTGGGGGGCCGCATTGCGGTCCCGTGCTCCTGGGTGGCACGGGCCAGGTCCGCAATTGCAGGGCAGTGGTGGTAACCTGTGAGCCTGGAGTTCCTGGGGTGCAGGCAGGGGTGGAGCCTGTGGCCAGGCTGTGAGTCTCTTTTGATCAGAGCAGGTTATGGCAAGGCCTTCAGTGCCTGCGGGGTGGTGTGGGTGCAGCCAGATCTGAACGGAGGCCGTATGGGAGCACCTTCGCTGGCAGAGAGCCACCTTTTTAGAACACTTCACATTCCAACCCTGTCCCACTTTCTGGGGCCCGGCGACCTTCCTTGCCCTGCCCTTTCCCCTTGGAAAAGGTCTCAGAAGTGGGGGGGTCTTACAGATCTCCAGTGCACGGCATGTCCCACAGGACTCCCTCAACAGACTGAACAGTTGCGGTGCGGTGCCTGGCTCCTGGGGCTTAGCCTGCCGGGTGCTGCGTCCATGGCCTGCTGAAGAGTGGCTGGCTTAGGTGTGCTTTTTCTCTCAGGAATCTTGGCCATTGGGCTCATCAACGAAGCTCTGGACGAGGGCGATGCTCAGAAGACGCTGCAGGCCCTGCAGACTCCGGCTGCCAAACTGGAGGGAGTGACCCCAAGGGTCGCCCAGCATTACCAAGATGTCCTGCTCCGCGCTAAAAGGGAAAAAGCGCAGGTGAGTGTGGGGAGGGGGCTGCCAGGTCCTGCCTGACCCCCCATCCCACCATGTGCTTCTGAAATGGCACCCCTAGGAGGTGGGGGCTCTAAAATCCTGCCTACTGCTGTTCTAGGCGGTTAGCCTTTCCCTCTGTAACTGGGTCAGGCGGAGGCATGGGAGGGTCCTGTAGGGCAGCCTGACAGCAAACCAGTAGAAGCAGACCTCCTTGTGGACCCCCATCATGGCCAGGGTGCTGCATCTGCTGGGAGGCTTTGGTGTGAGGAAGACTGCTCCCCATACCAGCTCCTCGATTGGTCTGGGGACCCCTTCAGTCTCCCAAGCAGCTTATAGAGCCAGCGAGCCCTACCTGAGTCCAGCCAGTCATACTTGCAGGCTGAAGATCCTGCAAGCTCCTCTTTCCAGTTCTCCCATCAAAGGTCTTGGAACACCAGCGCCCCGTGAAATGGCTGCTGAGGGGCCAGCTCCTGGCACCTGAAGTTCCACCTTCCTGTATCGGGTTCCTTCTTTTGTCCATCCCCAACCCCCCCCCCTTGCTTGTACTACCCCTTTTGCCCTGCCCTCAGCCTCTGCCCACTCCTGAGTCACGGACACCCAGAGCAGTTGCCCGCTGGGGTTCCCAGTCAGTAGCTCACAAAAACACTTGGAAGGACTCTGGGGTTGCCACTGCGACCAGCAGAACTCAGCCTCCTGCTGCCTCCACCGAGCCAGTCAGCATGCAGGGGCCCCCAACACTGCTGCACTTCATAGGTGCCACATGCTCCACGTGTATCTCTCACCTGAGCTGCCATTTCCACCCCAAGGTTCCCATGTATTTGCTTCTTTGCACTGCTTGTCAGGCTGGAGTGCTTTGAACCCATTTATCCTGTTCTTCCTCCAAGGGTTCTTTCCTCCCCCAATCTCTTTTATCCTCAACACAACTCTGTGAGGTGGACTGGGATGAGAGCTGCACTCCAGGTCATCTAATGAACTCCATGGCAGCTCTGGGATTTGAACCAAGGGCTCTGTGGTCCTAGTCACACCAGTGACCTTGCAAAGGCTCACACACTCACGGCAACCTGGGTGCCTCCTCAGGCTTGGGGAGAGGCAGGCAAAGAGGGCCCAGGCCTTCCCTTCTCTCCCCTGCTTTGCTGTGGGTGTCACCCCCACATCATACTTGGTGCAGAGAGGGGACCGAAGGGGCTGCTGGTCAGAACACAAGGGAGGAGACCACCAAGGGTGGGTGGGAGGTCCAGAGAGCAGGTGCCTCTGTTCCAGGCAGGTGTGCGAGAGTGGGGAAGAACATGGGGACAAAGAAGAAAGCCTGTGATGCTGGGAGCTTTCCCGGAGTGAGCGGGAAGGCAGGCAGGGCTGGCTGTGTCCATGGTGGTGGGCCTGTGACCCGGGCTCTGTTTCCTCTGCCCTACCTAGGACCTGCTGCAGGGGAAGCAGGAGCAGCTCTGCCCCTCCCTGCCAGGGGACAACGAGAGGGAGTTCTCTCCACGTTTGGGGTTCTTACGTGGGCCTCCCAGCGGGCCCCCCCCACGCACTAGCCAGTTCTGCGTAACAGAATCTTCTTAGGCTGTCCAGTGGTCTATGAAGTTTGTGTTTCTGCCAGATGATTTTGTTGGTGCCTGTGCTATCCTGAACACTTCCTGAGATTTCTCTCCCCCGTTTGACCCATGAAAGAATCTCGGCCATTCTGACTGGAAATGCCGCTCTTAGCACCACGCTCAACCACAGCAGAGGCCGTGGTGCTCAAGCCAGTCAGAGGCTTTCTGGAGAGCTGGAGCCCAGAGGGCAAGCAGTGTCTCATCAGATTGGCTGGGGCCCCTTCTCTGGCCCAGGGCATGTGTCTCTCTCTAGCTTTGTGCTGTTGCCCTGGCTGTGGCAGCAACAGGGGCTCCAAGGAAGGAGGTGGGGGAGGCTCTTAGCCCCGAGAGGTAGGCAGGAGAGGCCTAGGGAGCAGAGGCTCCCCTGCCTGTGGGTGGCACCAGTGTTGTAACTAATGCATGTTTAGCCCAGTGCGGAGCTCATATTGATGCCCTGGAAGTGATGTCACAACAGGAAGTGACATCATGCCCAGGCTTTTTAAAAAGTGCAAATTGAGGGGAAACCTGCCTCCTCCCTCCCCAGCAGTTCACCACCCACTTGATCTGCCACCTCCCCCAAGCCAGTGACATAGCTAAGGCATCTAACTGCTACCTGGGATTAAGGAACGTTTTGTAGCTCCCCCCCCATGACAAAATAAAATGTAATTAAATAAATAAATACATTAGTTAAATAAGAAGTGTTCCCCTTATTGTTTAGAGTCACTGAACTGGAGCGAAGGGGACTGTTATTCTCTCCCTGCTAAATATAAGAGGATCACCACTTGAAAAAGTGGCTCTTTACCAGTTAGCAGGAGTAGCTGTATTATGATGCACGGAAATGAGAGCTGTCTCATATTAATGCCTTATTGGTTCCATGCTGTATCATAATAACATCTCATTGGCTCTCAGAACAATCAACCACATAGGTCAGTTTTTAGTTAAAGAAATCCACTTTTTGTTCCTTAAGGCAGTTTTCATATTTTGCTTATTTGGCCATAACCTTTGATGGAATACAGATATTCCAATGTGGCTTGTTTCACTGCATTCTGCATTAAATTACCTTTCCAATAATATGTAACATGATGGTATTATTCATACCTACCAAGATTTTCACAATTTTGGCCACTAGTGTCAAGCTCAGCTTGTTGCTCCCCTAAAGATTGTTGCCTGGTGCACCCCTGCACCCCCTTAGCTACGCCACTGGGTGGCACTGTACAGTTGCGGCTGCTGCTGTCATGGTTGGACAAGGCTTTTGCAGCGCTTCTGGGCTTCATGCCATGAGGCAGCTGCTTGGCCTCTGCCTGCCCTGAAGCTCCTTTCCAGACCTTTGCAGACTGCCTCTCTGGTGCCTCCCCAGAACTGACACTGGCATTTCCTGGTTTGGGGAATAGGCTCCAGTAGGTCTCCTGCTGCCCCAGCTGAGCTTCTGGTCCCTGTGTGGGCAAGGGCTGCTGAGACTCCCTTTGCTGTCTTTTGGACTGGTTTTGTTCTGCAGCCCTTCTCCATCCCCATATGCCCTTGAGCTGTGTATAGCTCCTCCCCACCACTGCTGCTGCTGAGAAGGGCCAGAGCAGCCCTTGGCATTAGTGCTCTAGTGCCCTCTGCTGGTCATGGGCTCGAAGGTTGTCCTGCTTCTGCAGATGGGAAACAGGCTGGACAATCTCCCAGACCAGACTCTGTGACTTGCCTTCCCTCCTTGTCAAGGAGGCTGTTCGTCCATTTTACAGTTGGAGTCGAATGTTTCTTACTTTGCCTTCAGGAAACTCGGGATGAAACTGCTGTCCTCTGGTTGGATGAAATCCAGGATGGGATTCATCAGTCTAACAAGGACACAGAGGAAGCGCAGAGGTGTAAGTTTCTTTCTGTGCTTTGGGTGACTAGGAGAGAGGCTTTGTCCATACTTCTTGAGCTGATGCTGGTTGGCTCTGCTTGGCAAAGTGGGTGTTTCTGGCTAGTCTTGCAGCTTTTTTCAATGTGGCTTCTACTCTTACCTATAATTGATCCTGAGTCCTCATATCTACTTCATAGTAGGACCACTTTGGCCCAGAGGGTCATCATTCTTTGACCTTTGGAGCTGTGTGCTTGTCCAAAGTCAGTCACCTTAAATGGCCTTGTGAATTGAGGTGGCCCCACATCTCCTTTAGAGATAGAGGTTATCCAGAAACCTATGCCTCTTTCCACTAACCCTTGGGCTTGGCATCCTTCAGCGGGAGGCACTTTCCCTGGCTCGAGGTCTGCCTGGCTGCTGGTGGAGTTCCCAGCAGCTGGGTGCAGCATTGGCTTCTCTGACCCTGAAGAGGAAAACTTTTGTTGTGTGGGGCAAGTCTGTAGAGCCACTTCTGCTATGTGTATAGAAGGTCCCCAAGTCCGGTCCCCAGCAGCATCTCCTGGTAGGGTTGGGACAGCTCCTGCTCTGCCTGAAGCCCTGGAGAACTGCTCCCATCTACGTGTTGGCAGTCCTGGGGTGGCTGGACCAGTGGGCTGACTCAGCTTCACGTGTCCTGTGCCCCATGAAGGAGAAAGCCAAGACAAGCTGCAAAAGATTGCAGAGCCCCTGAGTCTTGCCTCTGTCAAGGAAGGTAGCATCCCAGGCAGGGAGTATCCTCTCTGTGACAGATAGTGGACCTGACACTCCTGTGGAGAGGAGAAACTGGGCTGGGCAGATTGGGCTGCCAAGCGAGGCAGGGAGGCTCCCAGGTTAGTTTTGACAAGGAGGCTGTCAGGGAACATGGAAGGAACGAGACCCAGAATAAGACAGGCTGACAGGGGAATCATGGCTAGCTATTAGTGGGCCTGCACCCTTCTGTTTCCCCATGTTCCATTTACTGGACCAGCTTTCCGTTCACAGGAAAGCCTTGGTAGTTTCTGTCTGCTGCCACCATCCCAGGATACAAAGACGAGACAGAGGTGGGCCATCTGGGGAACACCCCATCCCAAGAGAGCGGGGGGGGGGGGTCTGAATTAAAAATCAAACCCACAGAGGCATTTGCAGGGCAAAGAACTGTGGCAACCCACTGAATTGCTCATGAATGTGGACCTGGCAAACAAAGGATCAAAATGTAACTGGTTGACTACAAATTACAATGGAAAAAAGATTAACCCATTTCTGCCCAGCCCACAGCTGTACACATTTGGTCCCTGTTACATATATATGCAATATTAAATGGAAATCGCTTAAACAGTACAAGGGATAGAAAGGTGGGTAATAGCACGAGTAGCTTGATGGAAAGTTCCTGAGCTTGACTGGAAAGCACAAAGATGGTTGCAGTGACCAATAACACCCAGCAGATGGTGCTGGGGTGCTACTCGGAACTGTAAACCCACCACCCCAGTTGGCAGACGAAGCAAAAAGAGGCACTGGAGGCACTTGTCTAGCTAGATGGTCCCTTGCGGTGCTCTAGGAAGCTCCAGTTTTTGCATGTGCCAGTGAGCAAGTGGGTCCCCCTCCTGGGCTCTGGACAAGTGGGTCACTTGGATGGCTGACAGAGAACAGCAGAGACCTCTTTGGGCTGGGGTCTGCATAACAGTGCGTGGTCAATGTCATCACGTTATCTTATTGGAGGAGCAGAACCCCCTCCCTGGTTGCTCCTAATAATAATAGGCTGTATTATTACCTCCTGTATTATAACCCCTGTATTATTACCACAGAACCCCCTCCCTGGTTGCTCATAATAATAATACAGGTATTTATATACCGCCTTTCTTGGTCGTCAGATTTCTCCTCAGACTTTAATTCAGGGCGGTTTACGTGGGCAGGCTGTTCTAAACCCCCGTAGGGATTTTTACAATTGAAGAAAGGTTCTGTCTTTCAAGAACCACAACATTTCAGATGGATCTTTTCTGATCTGGTATCACATTCTGGCCTCCAGTTCCTCCCACGCAGGCTGAGAAGCAGCTCCTTTATCTCTCACTTGAAGGGCGGCCAAGACGCTTCTTTGCTCACACCAAGAGCAGGTGGAATAACTCAGCTCGGCTTGTCAGCTGCTTCAAGGTCTCGCCATTCAAGGTGCCGGTGGCCTCGAATTGGCGACCTTTGGATGTTATCTTCAGGCAAACGGAAGCTCTACCCTCTAGACCAGACCTCCTGCCTTATCACACCTTATCCCACCCCTTGAGCCTAGACCTGGGTTGCTGCCCAGTAGACAAGGAACCTCTGTTACTAGGCAGTAGAGCTGGCCTGAACAGGAAGATGGGCCCTGAGTCCATGTCCAGCTCATGGCCAGGGAGCAGTGGAGGTTCCAGACCAAGAACAGAGTGCTGCAGGTAGAAGAACAGCCATTTTCAGCCACTGTGCCATGGCACACTGGTGTGCCGCCGATGGTCCACAGGAGTTTGGGGAGGGTCATTTATTAGTAGGGCTATTGGCGGGTTTGAGCCCCTTACCAGGAGCATGGCGTGCCTTGTCAATGGTCAAAATACTGATGGTGTGCCTTGGCAATTCTGGCGCCTTGTCAGTGTAACATGAGATGAAAAAGGTTGAAAATCGCTGTAGTAGAAGCTTGTGCCAGTACACCTCTCCCCCCCCCCCGTGTCCCCTTTGTACAATAAAAGAAAAAACAGCAGCCATGCTCCTCGTGCCATTGCTTCAGTTGGTGAAGTGCAGGACTTCTGTGTTTAACGTAATGGCTGGGGAGTGGTGGTGCCCACTTCCACCGCACACCTGCTAGGGAGTGCCCTGATTCAGACAGACAGAGGAGGCCCTGGGAAAGGCACACGCTAGCAATCGGAGGTGGGAGTGGCCTGTGTTCCGGGAAGGCTGGCGACTTCCCTGTGGTCTTGAACGGAGGCTATAGCAAGAGGCTCCCAGCAGGTGAGAGCTGCAGCCGAAAGAGCCTTTGTGGAACCTCTGGCCTCTCTTGCTCTGCTCAGCGAGTTTGGCCATTGTGCCAAGGGCAACAATTCTGTGCTCTCCTTGGGTTTTTCCACCCAGCGTTTCTCTCCAGTATCTTTAAAAAAATTGGGGTGGAGACAGCAGCTGTCAGCCTCATGGAAGATGTGGTTTGCAGCTCTTGTGTTCTTGTTGCCTGAACTTGGCTGGACCTGACCTTATGCCATCAGGCCCCTGCTGCCTCCAGACTCTGCCTGGCTCAGCCATGCTGCTTGGAGACAGGGAGCACAGCTCTTTGACGAGGCCCGGGGAAGAAGTGCTCATTCTCCTGTCTTCCAGACAGGGATTGTCCAGTGGGGTCTGCAAGTTCAGATGACAGGGATTCTGTCCTTGGGGAATGTTGAGTTGATCGTAGCCTGTCCTCGCCTAGATCTAGAGAGAGCTGTTTTGATGCTGGGGAAAAGTGTGGGAGGTGACTGAGTTGTAAGCTTATCTAGTTCTGGCATTCTTTTTCACCTTCTGTCCTGCCTTCCTTTCCTGCTTTGCCTGGGTCTCTCCACTGAAGTCACAAGCACTTGTCTGGTATTTTATCCAAGTTGCCTTAGGAATTTTGGCCATTAATGGAGCAGTGGACCAAGGTGACGTTGGAACAACCCTCAGCTGCTTGCGTTCGGCCGACGTAGGATTATACGGTGTAACTCCAGAATGTGCCGGGACTTACCAGCAGGAACTGGCAGGAGTCAAGCGAACAAAACTGGCAGCAGGTGAAGGGGGGCTGAATCTGGGAGTGCCATTGGCAGAAGAGCTAGAACAGACAAAAGGAAATATTTATTTACTTGCCATATAATTAATCTGTGGAACCCCTTGCCTCAGGTCATTGCGAGGGCACCTGGCCTATGAGCCTTTAATAAGGGACTTGACAGATTTGTGAAGGAAAAGTCTGTGATAGTCCATGATGACGTTATGCAACCTCTGGGTCTTAGAGTTAACCTATCTCTGGATGCCAGTGACCACAGGACAGAAGTGTCTGGGGTGCTCCCTGAGGCATCTGGTGGGCTCCTGTGAGTACAGGAAGTGGGACTAGATGGCAAGGCTCTTCTTAACGGTCTTAGGAGAGAGGGGCGGGCTTGACCCCCCCAGGTTGCAGCAGTAGCGCTTTTGTTGCTTTTTGGGTTGAGAGGCATGCAGGAATAGATGTGTGACGCAGATGAGCTGCAGAAGCTGAGCTGAGTCCAGCACCCAGGTAACACTCTGCTTCTTGTAGGAGACAATGGCAGTAAGTGGGTGAAGCACTGGGTGAAGGGAGGCTTCCATTATTACCATAATCTGCAAACGCAAGAAGGAGGCTGGGATGAGCCCCATGGATTTGTGCAGAATAACACACAGCTCTCACGTGAGGATATCCAGGTAGGTGTGGCGGGGGTTGGCAGACCCACAACTGGCCCCAGGGAATGAGGAGGAGTGCTGCTGCAGTGCCTTGGTGCTTTGTTCAGGGCGCCCTTTGGCCACACTCCTGCCTGTTTCTGCCTTTGGGCATCTCCCCACCCCTCCCGTTCTTTCATAGCAGTTGGGTTTCTCTTATTCCAGAGGGCCTAGTCTTTGTTGTGGCATTTGCACGAAGCTGTAGGCGCTTTGATTGCAGCAAGTGCACCACTGAAGTCTTGGCAGCAAAGCAAGACTTGTGACAAGCTAGCACTCCTGCCCCATTTAACACTAGAGGCAGGCCCAGCAGGGCCTTGAAGGTCAGCCTTGGGTGCTGGGCTGACATGGGGCTTATGTTCCTTCCCTGGGCTCCAGAGTGCTATCTCCGCAGTCACTGCCGCGTACAACCGAGAACAGCTCTGGCTGGCCAACGAGAGCCTGATCACCAGGCTGCAGGCTTGCTGCCGTGGCTACCTCGTTCGTCAGGAATTCAATGCCAGGATGCGCTTCCTGAAAAAACAAGTTCCTGCCATCACTTGCATCCAGGTGAGGACGCTGAAGGCTACCCACAGCAGGGGAGGACCCGGCAGGTGTGATGGAAGGCCCCTGGGCTACCATACTATTGCAGAGGGCTGTTTTGTTTTGGGAGAGCCAACCCCAGTTGAGGGGGGCGGCAGGGGCTTGTTCCACAGTGTTCCTGCCTTTGTGCTTGTTGGCTGGTTGGTAGTGGACTGGCCACGCCTTTGGACCTGACCCTGACTCATTGACACAAACATAGAGCACTGGTTCTGATACTGGTGTGCCAGTTTCCCCTAGCAGAGATGGCTTTCGTAGCACAAGAGCAGACCTGCAGCCTCCTTCCTCCCAGGCAGCCCTGCAGGGAAATGACTTGCTGGTGCTACCCAACCTGGCTCCTTTAGAAGGGCCGTTTTTGGGCCCCTTCATGAGTATGCTCTTGGCACCCTTGGTGCCAGTTTGGCTCCATCTCTGTCTTTTGGGTTGAAGTGACCCTCAAAACAAGGGCAGCTGAGTTGGAGGCCACCTTAGATTTTGCAGACAAAGAGAGAAAAGCTGTTGGAGCTTCTGTCTGCACATGGTTTTGGGTTGGGGGGAGGGGGGAATAGAGCTGCAGAGAAGTGTGGGGGGACTCACGCCAGATCATCAGGTGCTATGTCCAGCGAGACAGGGAAGTGCCTAATTGGCTCTCTTTTGGTTTCAGTCCCAGTGGCGTGGCTATAAGCAGCGGAAAGCGTACCAAGATCGCTTGAAGTTCTTGCACGAGCACAAGGCCGAGGCGGTGAAGGTAACTCTCCTTCCAAGAGGGGCTTTGTGAGCAGGGCTCCTTCCAACTCTGGCCGGCCACTTAGTGCCCAGAAAGCCCTCCCCTGGGGGGCGGGATTGCTGCCTCCTGGACCTCCTTGCCTCAGCCCAGTTCTTTGGGAGGTCCAAGGCAGACAGGAGTGTGAGCACATTAGCCATATGGCATCTCCCCCGCCCCTGGGTGTTCACGCTGGCTTCCTGTTCTCATGCAGCCCTGCTTTGTGTGCTCTTCAGCCATAAATGTTCCTCTCAAATGGTGAAGGGTGTCCACTGATGAAGGGGGAGTCCACATAATCAGTACTGTTGTGGTTCTAAAATACTTATACAGGTTGAGTCTCATTATTCATGAGCTCCCAGAACTCAAGTGGATGGCAAAAATCGCATTAAAGCAAATCCATTTAGAAAACGTTGGCTATAATCCTAACCACGCTTTCCTGAGAGTAAGCCCCATTGAACAAAGTAGGCCTTACTTCTGAGTAGACCTGGTTAGGATTGTGCCCACTGTCCCTTTGCTAAGTGGTTAAAAAAAAGCCTTAATGACCTTTGTGATGTAAGACAGAATCATTAAGCAGACAATCCATCAATCAGTCTCTCTCTCCAGGAGCTTAGAAAGGCTTCACCCTGAGCAAAGTGATTATCTTTCTTTCACGTGCTCAAGGGGAAGAAGGGAGGGGTCACTTGCCTTAGAGCAGTGGTTCTCCTTTAGCCCCGGGACCCATTTTTTAGAATGAGAATCTGTCAGGACCTATCGGAAGTGATGTCATGACCGGAAGTGACATCATCAAGCAGGAAATTTTTAGCAATCCTAGGCTACTGTCCTTACCCAGGAATAAGTCCCAATTACTATCATTGTTAAAAGCATCTTCACAGTAGCCTGTTAAAAGTACAGATCTGTGACATTTTCCCAAATGTAGTCACATACCTTGGTAGCATTAAGTCTAATATATTAAAAATAAAATGTTGAAATGAATGGGGACCACCTGAAATTGGCTCACAACCCACCTAGTGGGTCCCGATCCACAGTTTCAGAAACACTGCCTTAGACTGAAGCTGTTCTAAGTGCCTGGAGAGAGAATGACTGACTCCTACTCCACTCCTGACAAATTGTAACTTATTGAAGCCTGTCTCACTTTTTTTTGGAGAAGGACCCTTCACAGTAAATCCAGTGTTCTGTTTCTAATGCCACCTGCCATCCTTGCCTTGCCTCACCTCTCCTAGATAAGGCAGCAGGGATGCCCCTTCCGTTTACCCCCTTCTGGTATGTGTCTGCACTATGCAAGGGTCTGAACTAGATTACCTCTCAATGTACCTTTCTTCTCAAGCATTCTGTACTTTTATGATCCTTCATCTGGAGAAACAAGCCCCGCCTCTCCTTCTTTCCCATGTATTTTGCACATGCTCCCTTCCTTCTCCTGTTCCTGTGTCCAGGCTCAGCTGTTCTCCAACAGCCCATGAGTTCTGGTGTGCCTGGAAAAGTTCACAGCCTTTCTTGCTTCCTGGCTTGGGTTGGGTCCAAAGTCACTTGCTGGCCACTGAGAATCAGCTGGTGAAAGCCTCTACCAGTCCCATTGCCGGTCCTGGTTGTGTCCCAGAGGTTTTCTTTGCTTTTGTTCAATGATTCTTTGCCACCTCAATGATTTTGGCTCAAAGGAAAATCTTCACCTTGCACCAAATGTGTGTATGACTCCAGCTCTACTGTCCAGCTCTACGTAACTTTGTGGCTGCCTTCTTTTTCCAGTCCTAGTAAGCACTTTCCTGTTCTCCTCAGATTCAGGCAGCGACCAGGATGTATCAGGCTCGAAAGCGGTACCGGAACCGTTTGCAGTACTTTCGGGACCACGTAAGGCTCTTAACCCTGCGAGAAAGCATTATTGTGTTCCTGCAGTGGGAGATGCGTCCAGAGTGTCAACTCTTGTCTTTTGCTTAGATAAATGACATTGTGAAAATCCAGGCTTTCATCCGTGCCAATAAAGCTCGTGATGACTACAAGACCCTGAGTGAGTACTGCAAGGGACTGGGGCTGGCATGGCTGCGGTGCCAGATGTGTGTTTGAAGGACCTCTGTGTGGCATGCAGGAAAGTGCGACCTTGGGTGCTGTGCTCCTGGTGTTGGTGCTGTTGGGGGGAAGGTCCCAGGAAGCACAGTCCGTTGCATAGAAAGGAAACGCCCCACTGTGGTGGTGCATGACGTGGGTTTGAACCTGGTGTGGTGTTGGTGGATAGCAGCCTTTTGGCCTGCTAGTCTTACGAATGGCGCAGATGTCACAGTGCCTGTGATCCATTCCAAAGGCATAAGTGAACTCCGCAGTGGGGCATCTCGGCCTGGGAACTCCTTGACCTTTATATCATGGGCAAAGTGAGTATTTGAGGGGTGCCTCCACCACCCCCAAAGTGTGGCTTCCATCGCTGAGCTGGGCAGTTCCTCCTCAGATGTTGCCTCTGCTTGCAGTCAGTGCCGAAGACCCCCCCATGGCTGTTGTCCGGAAGTTTGTCCATTTGCTGGATCAGAGTGACCAAGACTTCCAGGAGGAACTTGATGTGATGAAGCTGCGTGAAGAGGTGGTGACCCTGATCAGGTCCAATCAGCAACTGGAAAATGACCTCAACCTCATGGACATTAAAATTGGGCTGCTGGTGAAGAACAAAATCACTCTGCAGGTACAGCCCACTCTTCCTTGGGTCTTGCCAAGCAGCCTTGGACATGGTGGGTGCCAGAGGGACTTTCCTCACTAGTAGTGATGGATTTCCAAGAAGGAAACCACCCTGTCAGGTCAGGTCAAAGTGACTCCACATAAGAGCCCTGCTGGATCAGGCCTAAGGTCCATCTCATGCAGCTTCCTGTATCTCACAGTGGTCCACCAGATGCCTCAGGGAGCACAGGACTACAAGATACCCGTATCCTGTTGCCAGTCCCTGGCACCTGGCATTCAGAGATAGGTTACAAGCCATGGGAGGTAGGCTGTGATGGACTTTTCCTCCATAAATCTGTCCAATCCCCCTCTTGAAAGCATCTAGACTAGACACCATCACCACATCCTGTGGCAGGTAGATCCAGTGTCCAGTAACGCAGGTGCCATCCTGTGTGGCTCGTCCACACTACCTGGCACCTCAAGTACCCTGCTTCCATGTGAGTCGCTAGTTGCTGTGATGGCTAGGGAGAGACCTTCCTCTCAACAATTCATGAGGCACCCAAAGCTGGAAATGGAGACAGATCCATCATTTGACTATGCCTCAGACCTGCCCTCAAGTGGTGCTCGGCCACCTTTCCTGCCAACATTGCCCACAGGAGCCTCGGCAGGTGGGAAGGACTGGCCCAGACATGCGACGTCTCCTTTTTCCAGGACGTCGTGTCTCATAGTAAGAAGCTCACCAAGAAGAACAAGGAGCAGCTGTCAGACATGATGATGCTGAGCAAGCAGAGGGGCGGCCTGAAGGCCTTGAGCAAGGAGAAGCGGGAGAAGCTGGAGGCGTACCAGCACCTCTTCTACTTGCTGCAGGTGAGAGGGTGGGAGTGGCCTCTGGGGCTTCCCCACTGCAGCCGGTGCCCCCTCCATGCCCCTGTTCTGGCTGGCCTCCTCCACGAACCGGGTCTGCTTCCTGTTTTGCTGCAGACCAATCCCACCTACCTGGCGAAGCTGATTTTCCAGATGCCTCAGAACAAATCCACCAAGTTCATGGACTCGGTGATCTTCACGCTGTACAACTACGCGTCCAACCAGAGGGAGGAGTACCTGCTGCTGCGCCTCTTCCAGACGGCTCTGCAGGAAGAGATCAAGTAGGGGTTGACTGACGGGCGGCTCCTGCTTGGCCTCGAGCTGTGCCTTCCATTTCCGCTCTCCTGGGCGGCATTTGGACGCCTGTTTCCTGGCTGCAGCGGAGGCGGCTGCCTGTCAAAGAGCCGCCTGGGAGAGCAGAAGGGCCTGATCCTGCAGGCTCACAGGCCCAGGGAGCAGCAGCAGCTGCGGTCGCTGTTGGCTTCCTGCTCTTGCAAAGCTTGCTTGATTTCTGCGGTGACTCTGGACAATGTAGTGAAAAGCACAGAGGGCCGTGTGCCTGTTTGTGGGGTGGGGGTTTTGGCAGCAACGCTGTGTAGGAAATTCCTTCTCCTGACAGCGCTGGAGTGCGGCTGCCTTTGGGAACAGGCCTCCTCTTGGTTTGCCTGTAAGAGGCAAGGGCAGGGTTTTCTCTGCAGTATTGCGAGACTGGAAGCAAAGGTTTTGGGCAAGTGGGAAGTGGAAACGCAAGCTGGTTCCTGGCTCCTGGGGCCAGCAGCAGCATTGCAGTTGCTGTCAGTAGAGGAGACGTGGGTGCAGGAGGGAAACATTAGAGGACTTCCAGGCATGGAACACCCCAAAGTTTCTGAGAGCCCCCCAGGGGGTGTCTTCACACCCCATTCTCTGTTCCATGGGGCAGCCTGTCTATCAGACGAGCCTCAGTGCCAGGCAGGGGAGGCTCTTTGAAAAGTAGCACACCTTGGAAATTGTGGGGAGGGGAAGGCAACCCCCCATGACGGGTCCCTGTATGAGATATTCCCCTAATTTCCAGGGGTCACCCCTTTTTAGTTCAGCATTGTTCAGTTCTGCCATGACGCTAAGATTGAGCTGAACTCCAGTGTAGGGTTATCCTCCCCCCACCACCTCCACACAGCCTTGGCATGTGTTCCAGCGGAGTCTGAACTCAGCCCCTGGGTGCCCCAGTCTGATGGAGGGGGGGGAATTAAGTGTCCCTTCCTGCTTGCTAAGAGAGGAGGGGTTGCTGTTGGGGCTCTGTGCAGAGTGGCTGTGGCTTGCCTCTGGGGCCCAACCGAGGGTGCTGGGCCCACTGCCCAGGGAGGGAGGGCATCTGTGTGGCCCCGTCATGCGGCAAGAGGCTCACTCTGCTCCTCTTCCAGGTCCAAAGTGGATCAGCTTCATGAGATTGTGACCGGTAACCCCACCGTGATCAAGATGGTGGTCAGCTTCAACCGGGGTGCTCGTGGACAAAATGCCCTGCGGCAGATCTTGGCCCCTGTTGTGAAGGAGATCATGGAGGACAAATCCCTCAACATCAAGACGGACCCGGTGGACATCTACAAGTCATGGGTCAACCAGATGGAGTCGCAGACCGGAGAGGCCAGGTGGGGGGAGTGTTTTCCCTCCTCACGGGGTTGGTGGGGCCAGCCTTGTGCCTGGAAGTGCCCAGAGCTCACTGTGTGAGCAGGGCCGTCTGGGTGGCTACTGGTCAGCCTGGCTCCTTTCGATCCTTTCGGCATTGTGTAGTTGTCATTTCACTAAATGTTGCAGTGGGTAGAGAGAGATCTCTTGGGAGGAACTGAGTGGTTGTTCCAGAAAACATGCAGATGAGATGAAAATGCCTCACCTGCTGTGGTCATGTAGAGGCTGTAGCTTTGGCAGCTTCTGGATCCATGACAGGACCAAGGGCTTCTGAAGCTCTGCAGCCTCCCTTTTCTCAGGCGGGAAGGAGCGGCTTCCTCTTCCTCCCCCCCCACCTGTGGGTTACTTTCAGGTCATGGACTCAGCATGAAGGCTGCTGTCTCCTTAGTGTGTGTGTGTGTGGGGGGGGGTGTTCAGCAGAATGCTGGCGGGGCTCAGCTGATGCCCACGGCTTCTC
Source organism: Tiliqua scincoides (assembly GCF_035046505.1). Classification (NCBI taxonomy): domain Eukaryota; kingdom Metazoa; phylum Chordata; class Lepidosauria; order Squamata; family Scincidae; genus Tiliqua; species Tiliqua scincoides. Next base: position 9,742,541 of record NC_089828.1, read on the forward strand.
CACCTGACAGCAAACTCCCCTACGACGTGACCCCAGAGCAAGCACTGGCCCACGAGGAGGTGAAGACCCGTCTGGACGCCTCCATCAAGAACATGCGAACCGTGACAGACAAGTTCCTGCTGGCAATCATTGGCTCCCTGGAGAAGATCCCGTAAGCGCCTCCTTGTGCTGCACCTTAGGCAGAGGGTAGGGGCCATTTGCGCCCCCCCCCCGAGATGAGCACATAGCTGATGTCCCGGTCCCTTCCGCAGGTACGGCATGCGTTTCATCGCCAAGGTCCTGAAGGACTCACTGCACGAGAAGTTTCCTGATGCCAGCGAGGATGAACTGCTGAAGGTGGGGACTGAGGGCTGCCTGGGCTTTCCTGTGGCCTTGCTGGAGAACCTGGCGTGAGCAAGGCAGGGGGTGCCAAGAGGGGGCTGACGGGGGGGCACTCCTGCTTCTGTTGCCTGCTTCTCTCGCCCCTGCTCTTTTCGCTCTCGTGCTCACTCCCTGTTCCTGCTGGGCTTCCTCTCTGCAGGCGCTTCTGGGCCAGGGTGTTGGCCTCTGCCGCGAAAGAAACAAGAAGGGCTCAGATGGCGCCATCTGGCAGACTGTGGCATTGGCACAGGGTGGGCAGGCAGTGGCTCACCTGTCTGCCCTGCAGCTGAGTTGGAAGTCACCCCAGGTAGCCTGGAGCCTGCCTGGTAGGGTGCCAGCTCGGTGGTCTTGTGCACCAAGGAGGGAGCCTCTCAGAGACCTGCCAGGGGCACATCCTCTCCTGCAAAGGGGCCTGAACCCGCTTTCTTCTCTCTCTCCTAGTTCTGTGCTTTCCCACCGAGGCGGCGCACCTAGGCTTTCTCTGCAGGTGAATTCTTTTTTTGACGTGTACTTGGTAGTGGCCAGCCAACGCATAGATTTGGGCTCCCTCCCATGCCACCGCAGCTGGGCACCGACCTGAATGCGGCAGCATGCTCTGCCAGGCCCCACCCCCATGCCGTCATGGGTATGAGCCTGCTATGGGTCTTCCAGGGCCCTTGCTTAGAAGGGCCTGGGGGCTCACGGCATCCTTTCCCCCTCCCAGTTGTGCAGGGTTCCCACCTGCCCCTTTGGGAAACCGCTTCAGTGGAGAAAGTGTTTGGCAGCCCTTTCACTGTGGCAGCTCACTCCTAGCTCGGCAGAGCAGCTCCCCATGGCCATGGCTGTGACTGGCCAAAGAGCAGATCCCCAGTGGCCCAGTTAGTGGTCAGTTGGCCAAGTCGCCACCTCATTTCTGCTTTTCTTGTTCTTCCTGCATCTTCGGAAAATGCTTCTCCACTCGCCTGATAGGTTTCGGAAGGCAGACAAAAAGGCAGCTGGTCTTTCTGCTGCTGCTTCTCTTTCTGTTCCTTCACCCTCTCCTCTGCCTCTGTGTGTGAATGTGGAGGGGTGGGACTGGAGTCACCCACAGTGAGCGGGCCAGGACCACTCATGTTCGAGTCCTCCTGGGGCTGCCTCCTCTCATCCTCCAGATCGTGGGCAACCTTTTGTACTATCGCTACATGAACCCAGCTATCGTGGCTCCTGATGCCTTTGACATCATTGACTTGTCTGCCGGAGGACAGCTGACCACAGACCAACGGCGCAACCTTGGCTCCATTGCGAAAATGCTGCAGCATGCAGCTTCAAACAAGATGTTCCTAGGGGACAATGCCCACCTGGCCATCATCAATGAGTATCTGTCCCAGTCCTATCAGAAATTCAGGTAGGGAATTGCGAGTCACAGCTGAGATGATGAAGCCGGGATGGGGTTGGGGGAGGACACATCCTGGGCGAGGTGCAGTGAAGTGCTTAGGGCCTTCTGAGAGGGTTGTGTCACATCTTCTTCTGGTGAGCTGGTGGGGTTGTTGCAGGGATGGTGATCTGCTCAGGACAAACCCCCCACCACTCCACCTGCTTCCAGCAGAGACCTGGAGGCTTGCCTGGCATACTGCAGCTCTGGAATGCTCTGTGCTTTTTTCCTTTGGAAACTTCTTGAAGCCTTGTATGATGCAACTAGAACAAGAAAAACTAGAAAATATTGTATGTACAAATGGCAGACTTGCAGATCAAGCAATACGGGGCCACCCCAACACATGGTGGTATGGTTTCTGCAGATTCTGGGTAGGTGGCAGATTGCTTAGGTATGCAGGAATTACAAGCATTTGTACACTAGAGCAGGGGTGTCCAAAGTTTTTGGCCAGAGGGCCAAATCGTCTTTCTGGCACTGTGTCGGGGGCCAGTGGAAAAAAAAGAATTAATTTACATTTAAAATTTGAATATATTTACATCAGTTTACATAAATGAATATATTAAAGATAAACTAATATGAATGAATGAAGGTCTTGCAATAGCTGAAGGCCTATAAAAGGCCTTGCACAAAGCAAGGCTGGCCTTTCCTTTGCTGCCGCTACTGCATCACAGATGTGAAACAACAAGCAGTTGAGGGAGCCCTCACTCCACAGCTCACGCGAGAGGTCAAACAGTCGCCCTCATGCTGAGAGCAGTTGTGTCGGGCCAGTGTGGGCTCCAACAAATCTTCGGAGGGCCAGAGACTCATTGGAGACTGGGGGCTACCTGAGGGCCGCATTGGGAGTCCTCAAGGGCCGCAAGTGGCCCCAGGGTCAGGGTTTGGGCACCCATGCACTAGAGGAAGAAGTTGAGCCTCCCCCTCCATGATGTGAACTGAGGTCAGTGGACCCCAAGAACGTTGAGGTGGCATCGTAAAGGCCATCCGAATCCTTTCCCCACATGCTGGCGTGCCTGCAGCACAAACTGGGTGGACTTGCTGCTACCAGAAAGGGTGTTGTCTCCCCTCCAAGGTGGAGGGGGGGGGTGGAGGTGCCTTTTTTACCCCACATTTACCTGGGGTCCAGTTGAGCCGAGTTGCCTCTGCAAGGAAGTTGGTGACAGAGAAGTGTTTCAAGAGGCCAGTGGACCTGGCTGGCTCCAGCTCCTGAGTCCCCTTAGTCAGCCTACTTAGTGCCAGCCCTTAGAGGCAGCTGGCTTGGTGGGTGGGTGGTGAAATCTCTCTTACCACTGGGTAAGTTCTGTGAAGAAAATAACAAGAGTTATAATAAATTATTATATATTATATAAATAAATTGGTAAGTTAATAAAAGCTAGAAGTAGATGAGTATGTGATATGATATGATTAATTAGTAATGGTATATGGTATTTAGCACTCCTAAACGTATGTTATTTGTTAGTATGTCTGTGTGTGTGTGTGTGTGTGTGTGTGTGTGTGTGTGTGTGTCAGTTAAAATAAATAAAAAATTTTTTAAAAAAGAAAATAATGAGAATTTATGTAGAGAAAAAAAGAGCAATGAGTAATGGTGAAAACAAGCACTTGCGATGTGGTAAAATTTGTGCTAAAATGGGAGATTCAGGATTGAGGCAGCCTGAAAATAACTCCACCCCCCATCTTTCAGTTCCCCACTCTTCTCCAAGGGGAGCCAGAGGGGCAGTTGGCAATGGACATGTTGTCCCATTTGTTCAGAGCTGGAGCAAAGGCCTAGCAATTCCTGGCTCTGACTGTACTGTCCTGATTTGGTTGCTGAGCATTGGGAGACCTTAGCTCATCCCTCTGGACCTTTCCTTGGCTGTCTGAACCAATCGGAAGGCAGGAGCCAGTCTCTGCAAGGTGCCTACTGCTTCCCTCGTGGCCGGGCCCATTGCTCTCTGGCATCCCCAGGCTGCCCAAGCTCAGCTTTTCTCCTGCACGCATGCAGACGCCTGAGGTCAGAAAGAAGTGCCTCTAGTTGCATATAGATTCCAGAGGCCACACCCAGTGTGGCTGGCAGGAGGCCTTTCTGCTTTTGCACGAGACAGACCAAAGGATGGTCCTCTGGCTGAGACTCGCCCCGGTGCCTTGGAGCTGATGGGCCGCTTTCTCAGGATTGTGTCGCTCTGTTGCTGGTCTTGAAGTAATAATTAGATCTTCATGCAAATATGTATGTCTGCATCTAGGTCCATGTGTCCTGGTGTGGTCAGTCATTTAAAAAATCTCCTGGGCTACTGTGTTCCAGGAGCCATGGATGCCTAGCTGGGCATCTGGGGTGCCAGTGTGCATTTGAGATGTTCAGTTTTTCATGGGTTGACATTGGCGTTGGGTGCCACTCGTGTTTCAGCGCTGAGGCTGTGGTGCAGTGGACCAGTTCCCGCAATGCCAAATTGTGTCTGCACTAAGAACAAACACTTTGCCCTCTTCCTCTCATCTGCTCTGCTTCGTTCGTAAGCTAGTGGGGGCTAGCAGTTGCTCTTCAAACAAGGACTGTTGACCAGTGTTTGATCCTGGTGGTTTGCTGCAAGTTAGGAACTAAGCAAGCAGAGTGCACAAGGGGATGTGGGAATGTGTGGACGTGCTAGGCCTGTTCCGTTGTGTCACACTGGAGTTTGGTGTTCCATGTGAACAAGATTCCCTGGTCCACATGCTGGCTTGTGGGAGAAAGGTGCTGACACTGGGTGCCCCAATTCTGTAGATCCCATTGAAGGATCAGCTTGTGCATTACAAAGCATGGGACTTGTGGAGAGCCCTTTTGGACCGATTCTCTTGGTCTTTCTGAAGGCGCTTTTTCCAGGCTGCGTGCGAAGTCCCGGAGCTGCAAGATAAGTTCAACGTTGATGAGTACTCCGACCTGGTGACACTCACAAAGCCGGTGATCTATATTTCCATTGGAGAAATCATCAATACGCACACAGTAAGTCTCACGTCTGGTCATCTTCCCCACTGGTGGCTGAGCCCACGAGCCCCATGCAGCACCAGCCCCAGGGCCAGGTGTTCGAGGAGGAGCCTCAGCTCAGTGATGGAGCCCCCCTGCTTTATATGTAGCAGTCTTCTCTTGCCTGAAGTGGCCCTGGAGAGCCGCTGTCAGCTGGTGGAAGAGATCTGAAGCCGGCCAGGGCAAAGGTCTGAGATGGGGTGGCTGCTTCTTTTGTCCTCTGCCCAAGGAAGGCATTTGGAGGGTTTTCCCAAAAATACTGCAGTCCAGGTGAAGTGCTAACAACTCAGCATTCTTTGTTTCTCCTCAAACCAGCTGCTCTTGGATCACCAAGATGCCATTGCCCCCGAGCACAATGACCCCATCCATGAGCTTCTTGATGACCTGGGGGAAGTGTCCACCATTGAGTCCCTGATAGGTGAGTCTTTTTTGGTATTGCAGTTGGAATTTGCCTGGTGGCTGAAGGGCTGTTCCTGAATGCCAAAATGCCAGCTACAAGCAACGCCTACCCTCAGGGGTTTAGACTGTACATCAGAAGAGCCACACTGGATCAGGGCCCACCTTGTCCAGCTTCCTGCATCTCACAGGTGGTCCCACCAGATACCTCAGGGAGATATTGTGAAAATATTGTTTTGTTAACCTGATCATGTGATGTTTTTTGGTAGTTTGTTCCACGATCTCAACTCCTTCCACAGAACTGTTGCCCTGGAACCCACAAAGGCAGCATGACATTTGTTACCCGAATCTCAATTTAACACTCTGAGGGAAGGTATAGCACAAAACAGCTTGTTTATTGCTGGTACCAAAGCACGGCAGCAAGGAGGCCGTTACCTCAGATCATGCGCAAGTGTAGCTAGACGCAGCTAGCTTTTTATATTCGTTTCAGCTCATAGGCACAGCTAGCAGAACTAAGGGGACAAGGGTCCAGTAACTTTCACTGCCCAGTCCCCCACCCACTGGCCTATCCCTCCACCCTTTGCCATAGTGAGCTTGCTCATACTGGAGAGATAAAAGAGACCACAGGCACATTGACGTAGGTTGCCCCTGCTCTGAAGTATTGCTGTTGCAGACTGACTCGGCCCCGCTATCTCTAGGACAAGACACTGGGTGAGGGGTGGCTTGCAGCTTCTTACTAACAAGCATCTTTACGGCCAGGAGCAGAGTTTGAACTGATGTTAAAATGGTGTTCCTTTGCCTAGAATTTAGTGAGGGCTCTTGGCTCACAGCATCAAAACTCTTCCATTGATGCACATACAGCCACAATGCTGCTAAGGGGCCCTTGTTGTGTTTTTAAAGCGTTCCTGCTGGTGCTGAAGTGTGACTTCCTTTACACGGAAGGAAGGCTTTGCCTTCTGTCTCTCCTTCCCTCAGGTTCTCCCACATCCATGTGCCTTTTGACTTTTTCTAAGAGATTCGTAAGGGCCAGAGTTACCCTTGCTAAAGCCATGCTGAGTCTCCAGTAGCAAAGCTGCTTGTTCTGTATGTCCCAAGATTTTCCCCTTGATTCATCTCTCCACCATCTTACCTGGAATAGATGTTAGGCTGACCTGCCTGCAATTTCTCGGGTCCCCTCTCCCTCATTTTTTCAAGACTGGTTGCATTAGCTCTCCATCAGTCCTCTGATACATTGGATGTTTTAAAGTTGCATATTTTAGAGCAGCGCTTCTTGAACTTTAGCACTGGGACCCAATTTTTAGAATGAGAAGCTGTCAGGTTCCACCGGAAATGATGTCATAACTGGGAGTGACATGATTTAGCTTTTGTCTCAGTTCAGTCCCAGCTTGTCCCAAAACGTGCCCCCAGTGCCTGACGTATCTAAATCTCTCTTGCTGACACCACCACTCTCATCCACTCATTAAGATCCCTGAGCTCTGCCTGCCTAGCTGGTCCTGTGCGTGGAACGAGCCCCCTTCCTCAGAGGTGCTCCCTTAGTGTTCTGTGTTCTCCAGAGCAATGTCCTCCATCCTGGAGACTACCTTCCATGGTAGCTGAGGAAGGCATGGCAGGACAGGATCTTCATGTCCCTGGGAGTCTTAGAATCCCTTTCGGGCAGATATCTGCCCTGTTTGCTCTGGCAGAGCGTTAAATAACAATGGTAACGGCAGCAAATGGCTGGTGGGACCCTCCTTCTCATGAGTTACGTATTTTAGGAGTGAATCTGTCTGTCTTGCTGAGCAGGAAGTTTGGAGAGAGCGGGTGGGCGGGCAGGCAGACTCGGAGAATCTGGCAGTTCTTTTTGATCTGACCAGTATTTCTCTCCCTCCCTAGTTGGGCAGTTAGTGAGGCTTTTTTTTTCCAAACACAGTCTTTAAGGGTGATAGTTTTCAAAGCTAAAAGCAGTGGAACATAAGAACAGCCCCACTGGATCAGGCCAATCTAGTCCAGCTTCCTGTATCTCACAGTGGCCCACCAAATGCCTCAGGGAACACACAAGACAGCAAGAGACCTGTATCCTGGTGCCCTCCCTTGCTTCTGGCATTCTGATGTAGCCCATTTCGAAATCAGGAGGTTGCACATACCCATTACGGCTTGTAACCCGTAATGGATTTTTCCTCCAGAAATTTGTCCAGTTCCCTTTTAAAGGCATTTAGGCCAGATGCCATCACCACAGCCTGCAGCAAGGAGTTCCACAGACCAACTATATGTTGAGTAAAGAAATATTTTTTTTCTGTCCTAACTCTCCCAACACTCAATATTAGTGGATGTCCCCTGGTTCTGGTGTTGTATGAGAGGGTAAAGAGCATCTCTCTATCTACTCTGTCCATCCCCTGCATAATTTTGTATTTCCAAATCATGTCCCCCCTCAGGCACCTCTTTTCTAGGCTGAAGAGGCCCAAACGCTGTAGCCTTCCCTCATAAGGAAGGTGCCCCAGCCCAAAAAACTTCTTCGTCACTCTGTTTTGCACCTTTTCCATTTCCAATATGTCCTTTTTGAGATGTGGATGCAATACTCCAGGTGTGGCCTTACCATAAATTTGTACAACGGCATTACAATATTAGCTGTTTTGTTCTCAATACCTTTTCTAATGATCCCAAGCATAGAATTGGCCTCCTTCACTGCTGCCGCACATTGGGTCTCATCGAGCTGTCCACCACCACCCCAAGATCCCTCTCCTGATCTGTCACAGACAGCTCAGAACCAATGAGCCTATATGTGAAGTTTTGATTCTTTGCCCCAATGTGCTGGACTTTACACTTAATTACATTGAAACTGCCATTTTGCTGCCCAGTTTGGAGAGATCCTTCTGGAGCTCCTCACAATCGCTTCTGGTCTTCACCACTCGGAAAAGCTTACTGAACTGCAGCCAGCAGGCTCCCTCACTGCTGTTTTCTCTCTCTGCTTGCATCCCAGGGGAAGGGCCTGGCCCCATCAATGACCCTGGTAAGGAGATGCTGGCCAAGACTGAGGTTTCTCTCACTTTAACCAACAAGTTTGATGTTCCCGGGGACGAGAACGCCGAGATGGATGCCAAGACCATTCTCCTGAAGTAAGTGACACTGTGGGGGTGGGCAACCCTTCCTGTGCTCCTCGACTGATTGCATTTGCATCTGGTCCCCATTCCAAACATGTGGAGCTACCCCCTTTCCATGCAGCCTTCATCTGGCTGTGACTTCAGCCTGCCAGGGATTCCCCTGCTGCCTCGTTTCTGCGAGCCCCTTCACTATATGGGTGGGGGGTGTGCTTCAGGACAGCCTGGAGGCTGCTAATGCTTTGCCAGCTCTGGAGAGACCACAAACAATGAGCTTGCTCCGCAAGGGTGAGGAGGTGACCACCTGAAGTCTGGTGACTCTGCTGTTGTGGTTCTGTGACAACCTGCTGCAGAAGAGAAGTGCTGCTATTCCAGTAAACTGCAGTGGCCATTCAGGGGTGTCTGTGGGCTTTCCCAAGGACCTGCAGTGCTGACTTCCATGTGTGGAGACAGGATCTCCCAGAGTTTCAAGTCCTGCGCAGAGAATGGATGTCCTCTGGTTATGAGCTCCAGGAGGCAGCAGGCTGGCGTGTGAGGAGGAACATGCCACCACTGGACCTTGATCTGATCCAGGACATACAAGGAAACATTGGGCCAGTGCAGCCCAATGGCATAACCTCTTAACATGGCATAACCTCTTTAGTGAATGGTTCAAGCAGCTTCCTCATGAGGAAGCTGCTTGAACCAATTCACTAATGAGGCTATACTAGATCTCCAAAACTAGACGTGATAGGGCAAAACGGATGCCATTTTTGATTCGGCACCCCAAATTCATATCAAACCACCATAAAGTTTGGAAAAAATTTTCTGACCCTCAATTTTGTAGGCCTGTGTTATTACATCTTTATTAAAGAAGATACAAAAATAGATAGCCAAAAGAATTAATAAAGGACTATTGTAATGCCTTAACCAGAGTGCCCTATAGTGGTGAGTGCAGTGTTGTGCAAGTGTATTTGGTGCATCTGAAGAAATCAGAAAAAGAGGGGTTGTAGGGAAAGATTTCAGGAGTCCTTGCCTTACCAACCCCAGCTACTAGCTAAAGAAGGGGAGAGAAGTGAAAATTGGGGGGGGGGCATTTAGAGAAGTGAGAGAGTTCAAAGCTCAACCTCTACCTACCTGTCTTGGTGTCTGGTCTGTGAGCAGCGTGTTTGGACACCCTGGAGAGTGACCCCTTGCTAATCAAACCTCCTTGGTATTTAAGAGTATTGAAAAGTTGCTTACATGTAAGCAAAATGTGTGGGGATAAATGTGTGACTTGGGGTATTTGCTTTTAATTGTCAGTGGGTATGAACAAAGGGAATTCCCCTTAATCAAACAGGATCAGCTAAAGTACAGATTAGCCTTGGTGCCAGATGATGTCCAGCAACTTAAAATGAGGTTTCCCTAAGTCAGTGGTTCTCAAACTTTGAGGGAGCTTTACTCCCTCAGTAAGTCTTTGCTGGGGAGGAGCAAGGGATTGCGTCCCTAAGAGGGAGAAGGGGGTGCTTTCACTTTAATGTTGGTAGGGCTGCTAAAGACTGCAGGAGGTGCGGGGAGCCCAGCACAGACCTCTGCAGGGCACCCCAAGGCTTGGAATCCTGAAATGGAGCAATCACAAAGGGCTTCCTGTTTGCAGGAAGAACATTGCAATTGCTACATTTCAAGATTCTAAACCTCGGGGAGGGCTGCGTTGGGCACCTCCTGCAGTCTCCAGCAGCCCTATCAATGCTAAAGTAAGTGAAAGCACCCCCCTTTGCCCCCTTTAGGGACGCAATCTTGGTGATTGTTTCCCTCCCTCTCTTCTTCCTCCGCCCCTTAAAGGGATGGCTGAAGTGTTACACGAACTGGTGAGTCGCGACCCACCAGTCTGAGAACCGCTGACCTAAATTAATGCATAATCCAGGTATAATCCGCTGTTTTGGTACAAAATACAGAAGTTACTGGAATTGCATTCAGGAAAGCAAACACAAACTGTAGATACAATGGAAAGAATGTCTGACAGGATTACTAAATTGCATTCAGCTAGTAAGATTATTGTTTCTTCCAGGATGTGTGATTGTGGTGGGGATGGGAGGAAGAACGCAAACCAACAAGCTAGAGCCCGAGCCTGACCAAAGTGGAAATGAGGCTTGTAGGCCAGTAAACGTTTCTGGGAGAACAGTTCATCTTTCATGCTGGCATCCACATATGAAGGCCTGTGAAATAATAATAATAATAATAATAATAATAATAATAATAATAATAATAATAATAATAATAAATATTAACAGGTATTTATATACCGCCTTTCTTGGTCTTTATTCAAGTCTTTATTCAAGGCGGTTTACATAGGCAGGCTTTATCTAAATCCCTATTTAAATAGGAATTTTTACAATTTCAAAGAAGGTTCTTTCTTTCAAGAACTACTACATTCAAGGTGTTTCATTCCGATCTGGCTTCACATTCTGGCCTTCATCCTCCCATGCTCCGAGCAGATGGAATTGCTCGGCTTCAGCTTGTCAGCTGCTTCAAGGTCGCATGGTGCCGGTGGCCTCGAACTGGTGACCTTGTGGATGTTATCTTCAGGCAGACGGAGGCTCTACCCTCTAGACCAGACCTCCTGCCTGATATTTCTTGATATCAAAGTAGCATAACCAGAAATACAATAAAATGGGGGGGGGGGTATTTTCTCGTAACAGGCCCTCTGCTGTCCCCCTCGGTTTTAAGGCATCTTGGAGGAAAGGCAGTGCAGGCTAGTTGCCAGAAAGAGTCAGGGTTTGCTGAGACGCCAAAGCTGGAGGCAGTGGCAAGGGTGGCTGCCCTCCTTTCACAATTCAAAGTCCAGCAGCAGCCAGCTCTCGTTGCAGCACATGGTTTCCAGCAAAGACTGTGCCAGACTATGGCTTTTTAATGTTGGTTTTAAAAATCTGTGTGCAGTTGCACAGAGTATGGCAGTCAGAGCAGCCCTTTAGCAGGTGAGCTGTCCACTCAGGGCCGTCTGAGTGGGCAGCTCCCTGGCAAAGCTTGGCTGCAGACAGTGATACCGTTGGTTGTCCAGAAAGAAGGTCGACAGGCAGGACCGGCAGATCTCCTTCCCGCTGCCAGTCCGCACAGACCTTGTGGTTTGGCTCAGGTGATGCTGCTTCCTGTGTCTGTCGGGCCAACAGTGTCCGTGTCTCCTTTCTCCTTCCACTCTTCTTTCCAGTACAAAGCGTCTGATCGTGGATGTGATCCGCTTCCAGCCAGGGGAGACACTGACTGAGATCCTGGACACGCCAGCTGCTGCTGAGCAGGTACGGGCAGGGCCAGTAGGTCACCTGGCCAGTGGCCACCTTGTGTCAGTGCAGTGGTGGCCCCACATGGCACAGGTGGGAGTTGGTGTGCCCATTGCTCTTCTCTTGTGCTCAACACAGCTGGGCAGTGACAGGTGTGTGTGTGTCAGGGTACCCCTGGACATGACCCTTCTCCCACCCTTACAGGAAGCTGAGCATCAGAGAGCAATGCAGAGACGAGCTATTCGAGATGCCAAGACCCCGGACAAGATGAAGAAATCAAAAGCTGTCAGGGAGGACAGTAACCTGAGTCTTCAAGAGAAGAAGGACAAAATCCGATCAGGACTGAAGAGGCTGACCGAGCTGGGAATGGTGAACCCCAAGAACAGATACCAGGACCTGATCAATGATGTGGCAAAGGTTAGTGCCTGGGGTCTGCTTGGTCTCTCTGCCAGGGCTTTGCCCAGGAGGAGGTGTGGGCACAGTTGGGGGGGGGGCTGGTGCTTGCCTCTGCCCCGGCTGTGTGTGGCCAGCGGGACTCCAGAGAGCCCCCCCCCCAAATGCTTCTGTGTGTGCAACTGGCATAACTGAGAAGGCACCTGGCGCATTTTCCCTGGGCACATCTCTGCCTGGATCAGTCTTCTCTCACCTTGTCTGCAGTACTGGTACTTTCCCAGTTCTCTGACAGAGTTGATGTTGAGCACATTTTTCGTTTACTTGCCTGATGTAGGATATCCGGAACCAGCGGCGATATCGCCAGAGGAGAAAAGCCGAGTTGGTGAAGCTGCAACAGACCTACAACGCACTCAACTCCAAGGCCACGTTCTATGAGGAGCAGGTGGATTATTACAAGAGCTACATCAAAACCTGTTTGGATAACTTGGCCAGCAAGGGCAAGTGAGTGGCACCTCCCGAGCGGGTCTGGTCCGAATCCGGAAGTCCTGAGAACTGTCAGTGGGCAGAGGAGGCGGAAGCCTCGCAGGAGCAGGGTGGGGAAGAGCCTGCTGGCTTCCTCGTCCACACCAGGGGCATTGAGCAGGAGCATGGGGATGTTGGGGAGGAACAGAGGTTCATTGCTGCCAGGGGCAGAGCTGTAGCACGACTGTGCACTGCTGTTGCTGGGCTCCTCTGGCTCCAGCTCACCAGCCCTCCACCATACAGCTCAGTGGGACACACTTCCTGCCTTTCCTCAGGGTCTCAAAGAAACCCCGGGAGATGAAAGGAAAGAAGAGCAAGAAGATCTTCCTGAAATATACAGCAGCCCGACTCCACGAGAAGGGGGTCCTGCTCGAGATCGAAGATCTGCAAGTCAGCCAGTGAGTGTTACATGCGGGGGGGGGGGGAGGGAAAGCATCCTTCAAGTATGTGGTCTCCTCCCACTTGGTTGCTCTTTGGGCTTTGAGGCTCCAGCAGGTCAGTAGATGCTCAGCCCTCTGGCCTTCATTGGCCTGGTTCTGACCAGGAAGCTTTGTCCTCTCTAGCAGCCTGTGCCGTGGTGAGAGTGCGCAAAAGGCATTTCCACGGTTCCAAAGAAATGCATGTGCAGGAGCTCCCCACCCCCCAGGCTCAGGTAGGGAAAGCTCCCTGTTGAGCCTTGCTCTGCCCACTGAGGGCACTGAGCCGCCAGGCAGTGCTGGGCAGGCATTTTACTGCTCTTCGCTCCCCCAGCCCTGTAACAATATAGGCATGAGGCTCACCTGCCTTACAGAACTGGCAGAGACTGCCGAATGTCAGTTATTCTGCCAAACCAAGTAGTGAGCTGTTCACAGCACGGAGCTGCCCAATGGTGCCTCTGGAAGCAGGTGTAGCACTTGGGAAGTCGTTCCACCAAGTGCATAACTCATACAGTGGGCAGGGGAGTTTTAGCTGAGCTCTCTCTACTGTTTTCTGCATTGGGCAGCACAGAAAAATGCCCTGCTGTCTGAGTGGGGCCACCCCCTGAGGTCTGTGCAGAAGCTGGTGGTGAGTCCCGTGCTCTGGGAACAGCCATAGGCCCTGTCCCCTGAAGGCGTGCCACCTGGCTGGTGGGTGCCTTGAGCCTGTGGAGGCTGGCTTTGGAAAGGCTAGCAGCACTCGCAGTTTGGCTGCGCTTCCGGTTGGGTCACCCTCACCCACCTGGTTGTGTGCCCGATTCAGCCCATCATCTTGCTCTGCTTGGATGGTCCTGTGAAGTGGCCGCTGGGGGCTTGTGAAGGCACTGAGGACAAGACCAGTTCCAGAAACGGTCTCTTGTGCCGCGATGGCCATGAGAGCAGGAACCTAGCTTCCTCTGCCCACTTTTTGCTTTCCAAGAGTGTTGCAGTCAGTTTTGGGGGGGAGGGGGGCAGTCTCTGCAAGCCGCTTGTCTTGCTTTTGTCCCACCTTGAAAGGCTAAGGAGAACCACCACTGTGTGGCCCCAATCCCTGCCAAGCCCCCTTGTTCTTCCCCACCATCACTTGGAGTCATTCTGTTTGTCATTCTGGCATCGCGCTTGTCTGGGCTCCAGCTGCATGTTGAAATAATGCAATAACCATGCAATAACCATGGCTGTTTTTGTCTCCATGTAGATTCAAAAATGTGATATTTGAAATTGGTCCAACGGAAGAAGTTGGAGACTTTGAGGTCAAAGCAAAGTTTATGGGGGTTCAGATGGAGACCTTCATGCTGCATTACCAGGTGTGGATCTTTGCTGCTGTCATCCTGGATGGAGTTGCTAGTTGGTCCTCCCTTCAGCTTGTGATATGGGCTGGGATGGTGTTGGGGCTTGTGAGGATGTGAGTGCTGGATAGAAACCTGCCCGGCCTCTTGTTCTCCTGACCAGCTTTCAGGGAGAACTGCAGGACCCTAATTTCAGCCCAGGTTTGTCTACATTAGCCAGTCGATCCCTGTGGTCATTCTTAAGGGAGAGACAGTGGCCATGGGCCACTGAGATGCAGAATAAGCGAGACCTCACAGCTGGAGTTGCCACATGAGTTGTTAGGAGGGAATTGTGGGGCCCTGTGAAGAGCAGCAGCCATGGAGACTGCCACAGAGTAGCTTGCTTGCCATCGATGCTTGCTTCCTGCCAGATGGATGAGAACTGCCACCAGCATTGCTCTTCTCACTGCTTGCATCTCTTTGCAGGCGGGGGGCGGGCAGATGAGTTCTTCAAGGGAAAGGCAGATCTGGTCTATTAGTTCCTACCTCAGGATCTCATCCTGAACTGCTCTGGGTGGAGGGAAGTCTCTGTTGATGCCTCTGTTTTCTTTGCAGGACCTGTTGCAGCTGCAGTATGAAGGGGTGGCTGTCATGAAGTTATTTGACCGAGCAAAAGTCAATGTTAATCTCCTCATCTTTCTCTTGAACAAGAAGTTTTATGGGAAATAACTCCCACGCCCTGAAAGTCTGCCATTCCTTCTTGTGCGCTTTTTTCACCCCATGGATTTGTGACCAGATAGATCTCTGTGCAGCACAGACAGGTCCCCCTGCTGCTCAGAGGCTTCAGGAATAGCCTGTGATCCAGCCCCGGGTCTCCTGCTTTGTGTCTGCCTGCCTGTCCCCAACCTGGCTCCTGTGCACTGTTTCCCATGTACTCAAATAGCTGCACTGCAAATTAAACCATTATTCGCTCCTCTACTCAAGGCTTAGTTGTATTCTTTTCCTCAGAGGCCGGGGGGGGGGGATTTGTCCTGCTCCAGCTGCCATTTGTACTTGTTTGGGCTGCCTGGCCTAAGGCCTTCTCCCCAAGTCACAGAAGAGCCAGCCAGGAGGGTGTTCACCCTGGAGAGGTCTGTGCTACTGACCTGGCTGCTGGAAGCAGAGCCTCAGAGAGCCCCTTAGAGTAGCTTTATGTGTTGTGTGGAGGCCTTGGTATCTGGACCAGCCTCCCCTGGCCTCTGTATGGCAGTGGCTGCTGCTTTTCCCTCCTGAAACCTAACCATGAAGGGAGCAAGAGACCCAGAATACATCTCCATGTTTGAGTGCCCCTAAGTTATTGCAGCTCTCCCAGCAGTGGGCATTACGTGGTGGGTCTCGTCCCAGTTTCCTGCACTTAGCCTCCCTGTCTCCACTCCTGACTGCCTTGCACTTTGTTGCAGAAAAAGTGCTTTCTGTGGCTCAGAGGTCCTGTTCAGCAGATTGACTGTGCCCAGCTCCCCTGGGATCAGTGGTTGTTCTGGACCTCCCTCTCTCCTTCCCCTGCCTAGAATGTGCAGCATGAGTAATTGTGGTCAGTTAATTGAGAATTAACATTTCTGGGCTAATTATGGAGGCTGCTGAGTTTGGACCCATTCCATGATAATTTCTGCTCTCACCTATGGCAGTCCAGTCCCTATGATGATGTCATGACAGTTTCTGCTGGAAAAGCTGCTGGTGTGGAGAGGACAAGAATGGCAATGAGGAATGGAGCGGAGCTGCAGCTCTGGCCTCCTAGAGTTTCTTTATAGGAGGAGGATGTACCCTGAGGTGGATGCAGCCAATTGTGTCAGCAGTGACAGAGCCTGAAATGTTTTCAGTGTGCCCACCTGCACTGTGTGTGTTTCAGGTATCAGGTTTGCACAGGGTCTCCCTCTGGGTTTTAGGCTCTAGTCTCCATATACTGTCTTTCTTCATCAGGTGGAAATGTCTAATTACACCATAATTACAGTTGGTCCTTGGTATCCACATGGAGCCAGGGTCCACCGCTGCAAACACTCACCTGGGAGGCTGCACTGGTCTCCCTGTCTCTTCAGAAAACGTGGCACAACTGGAAGTCATCTGTGGCTTCAGTTGTGTCCAGGAGGTGTTCTGGGGCCAGGGGCCTTCCCCAACTTCAGAACCCCTCCCAGACACAACCGGAAGTGGCATCCTGTTGTGTCTGTGAAGGCCTCTGAGCTGCGGGTGCTCTCTCAGGATGTTTACCCTGTAAACAAAGTGACAACGTTGCAAAACAGCCCAGTGGGACTTGCTGCCAAATACACTGCTAAAGCTGCATATTTTGGAAGAAAAAAGAAAGGTTTTTGTAAAGAATCCTTTTTTGGACTATGCTCTTGGAGAGAGAGAAAAAAAAGCAGACCCTGTGCTTCTTCCTGGGCAGGTCCTCTGCCTGCTCTCTGTCTTCACAAGAAGTGCAGTTCCAGGATTCCAGTAGCAGCAGACTTCTGGGGAGTCTATTTGCACAGGGCCAGAGGAAATGCCTTCTTCCTAAAATGCTTTATTTCTCCCTTTGAAGGGAAGAACCTGGAAACAGCCTGTGCTGATTACACCTTTGTGAGGCTTAGGAAAATAAATTTTTTATTTGGTTAAAACTGCCATCCTTGGGGTTAGGGTTAGGAAAATAAATTTTTTTTTTTAAGGAAAATAAATTTTTTATTTGCTTAAAACCGCCATCCTACCACATGTTGTTTGGGGATGCCTGTTACACACTCATGAGGAGAGCTCTGCCATACAGAGAACTTGGCACGTAGTACTTCATACGGGTACAGGCTTACAGGTTCAGTGAAAACAGGACAAAGTTACATACCCCCAAGTGATTTGCCCTCCCCCTAACAAAGTCCCTCCAGGTACAAAACACAAATGCCCATCCAAGGTCTAAAACAGTTACAACTATTTATACACGTTTACAGATATTTACACGGGTACAGGGGCAGATGGTTACAGGTAGGACTCTTTAGGTGATGGGCGGGTGCACCCCCTGCAGCCAGCCCCACCTCCTCTGCCACCTGTCCCAGGCCATCCTGCCCTTCTCGTAGCTGGCCTGGTTCTGGAGTCTGGACATGACAAAGTGTGTCCAGGCCATCATGTCCGTGGGTTTCCTGCCCTGCAGCTCCTTCCCCCACTGGATGAAAAGCGCCAGGCTGACATACAAGTTGACCAGCCTCACCACTGCCCACGGGACCGCGGTAAAAGTCACTTGGGCCCGTATGGTGGTCGATACCGGCTTTGGGCCCTCTCCACATCCCCGCCACGGGCTCTGCCCCCGAGACTATAGTCTCCCAGCCTTGGTCTGCTAGGCTCGGCCAATCCAGGGCCTCCGCCACTCCCCGCCACAAGCACTCTTTCACAAAGTGCACAACGGTCTCCCTCTGCTGAGGCCCGTCGCAGGCCAGCCGCTTGCAGAGCTTCCACAACTCCACCAGCCAGGGGGTCGTGGTGCCCACCTGCAGCACCTGGTGGAATGCCCGGCACCGCAGCTCCCAGAGGCTGTAGAGGATCAGCTGGTCCCCGAAGGTGCTCTTGACCACCCCCTCCTCCAGCAGGTACCCTGAGATCTGGGCCTTCTTGAGGCGCTTGTACGCCCAAGCCATCTCTAGGATTCCCTCCATGAGGGTGCTGTAGATTTTACGCTTGAAGGCCTTCTTCCCCATGTCCGGCCCCTTGCACTGCTGTGCAGCGACCACATATTCCTGGGTCCGGCCCGCCACCTCCTGCCAGTAGTCAGGGAGGCCCAGCTTGAGGCGGAAGCCCGTCTCCTCCCCCATCCACCACAGTCTACCCCAGGCCGTGTAGACATCCAAGACATCCCGCAGCCTGGCCCACACCGTCCCGCCTTTCCACCAGGCCGGGGGAATGCCCGACTCTGCCTCCTCCCACGCTCACTGCCAGTGGACAACGCCTCCACAGTTGGCCGCCAGGAAGATGGCCAGAAACAGAGGACCCAGCGCCCACGCCCGCAGGCTGCCCTTGCCCACCTTCCCATAGGCGGTGGCTCTCGCCAGAGGGAAGAACTTGGTGCACCACAGGAACTCAAACAGCCGCCCCGTCACCCTCTCCAGGAGAGGCTTGGGCGGCAGGTTAGGAAATTTATTTTTTTTAGGAAATTTTTTATTATAAAAAAGCTTACTACTTATTTACAAAATCATTATTTACACCCGAATGCGAAAACTCGTTACAAACTTAATTTTCCAGTTGCTCTATCTAATACAAAAACTTCTAACTAACTTACTCTAATACAATTATAAATTCCTGTTCTAATATCATTTAGGTTATACCCGATGTTACATCCTTCTTCCACGGCCAAACTTTTCCCCATTTTACCACATCCATTCGCCCCTTTTCATATTTACAAATGGTCTCTATTCTATAGAGAATAAAGTGTACAGACTTCTCACTATTGACTGGTATCTTTGTTTTCTTCTCGCGAGTCTTTTGGTACAAAAGGGCTATAAGAACTATGTAATTTATAAGCTGCACGGTTAACCACGGCACCTCCCAATAGGCTGTAAATGTTTCTTTTCGTTTATACCCCCTTTTCCTTGTCTTATACTTTATGGGCCCTTTGATGGGCGCGCTCGGCGGTAACCCTGAAAGGACATTCATTGGATCTTGTTGCAGATCAACAACAAACCGAGTGGTTTGGACACCTTGAACCAGTTTAGATACAATTCCTGTAGAACAGGGGTGTCCAAAGTTTTTGGCTGGAGGGCCACATCATCTCTCTGACACTGTGTCGGGGGGGGGGGTGGGCCAGAGGAAAAAAAGAATTAACATACATTTAAAATTTGAATAAATTTGCATAAGTTTACATAAATGAATATATTAAAGATATTATATATTGGCAACCTTCAGTCTCGAAAGACTATGGTATCGCGCTCTGAAAGGTGGTTCTGGCACAGCATCTAGTGTGGCTGAAAAGGCCAATCTGGGAGTGACAATCCCTTCCACACCAGGAGCAAGTGCAGTCTGTCCCTGGTCTGTCTCCCTGGCTATGGGCCTTCCTTCTTTGCCTCTTAGCCTCAGACTGTTGGCCAAGTGTCTCTTCAAACTGGGAAAGGCCATGCTGCACAGCCTGCCTCCAAGCAGGCCGCTCAGAGGCCAGGGTTTCCCACTTGTTGAGGTCCATTCCTAAGGCCTTCAGATCCCTCTTGCAGATGTCCTTGTATCGCAGCTGTGGTCTACCTGTAGGGCGCTTTCCTTGCACGAGTTCTCCATAGAGGAGATCCTTTGGGATCCGGCCATCATCCATTCTCACGACATGACCGAGCCAACGCAGGCGTCTCTGTTTCAGCAGTGCATACATGCTAGGGATTCCAGCACGTTCCAGGACTGTGTTGTTAGGAACTTTGTCCTGCCAGGTGATGCCGAGAATGCGTCGGAGGCAGCGCATGTGGAAACTGATATTAAAGATGAACTTATATGAATGAATGAAGGTCTTGCAATAGCTCAGGGCCTATAAAAGGCCTTGCACAAAGCAAGGCTGGCCTTTCCTTTGCTGCCTCTGCTGCATCACAGACATGAAACAGTAAGCAATGGAGGGAGCCCTCATCCCACAGCTCACGCAGGAGGTCAAACAGTCGCCCTCACACTGAGAGCAGTTGTGTCAGGCCAGTGTGGGCTCCAACAAATCTCCAGAGGGCTAGAGGTTCATTGGAGACTGGGGACAAAAGGAGGGCAGCAGCTGTCTACACAGCCCTGAGCTCTTTGGAGGAAGGGCAGTATAAAAATGTGAATAAATAATAAATAAACAATTGATGCCAAATAAATAGTCATTGAACAAACTAGTCTCCAATTATTGATGCCTAATAAACAATTGATTAAATTATTCTGCAGTTATTGATTCCAAATAAATAAATAAATAAATAAATAAATAAATAATGATGTCAAATAAATGGTCACTGAACAAACTAGTTTCCAATGATTGTTGCCTAATGAATGAATGAATAAATAATAATTGATTAAATTATTCTCCAATGATTGATGCCCAGTCAATTAATCAGCCAGCCAGGCAGGGGCGGTGCCACGCGCGCTTTCCTGGGAGTAAGCCCCACCGAACTCGCTTCCGAGGAGACCCGCCCCGGCTGGGGCTTGCTGTCGAGCCTTGCGCTGCCCAGGAGCCGAGTGCGGGCAGAGTGAGGGCAGCGGCTTCGCGTGCGCAGCGCACATGTGCGCCCCCGGCACATGCTCAGTGGGGCCGCGGAGGGGCGCAGGCGGGGGCTGAGCATGAGCAGAAGCGGGCGGGAGCAGGGCGAGCGCGGCCGCCGCGGCCAGACATCTTGAGCCGCCGGTGCGCAGCGCCTGGCCGGGACGCGCGCCTTTGTGTGGCTGCGGCGGCGCGCGCGCCGGGGGGCCGGCGCCCGAGGCGAGATGGCCACGCCGGCGGCGGCGAACCCTCCCGGTGAGTAGCCCTGCGCCAGGGGCGCCTCTCGCCGCCTCCCTCCGGCGCTGTGGGAGCGGCGCCGGGCCCTTCCCGAGCAGAGGCGCCCTGCGGCGAGATGCGTCCGCCTCAGCATCACTCGGGGGCGCATCACCCGCTGCGGTGGCCCGCTGGAAAGCCACAGCCCCGCACGGCCCGCCCCGCACGCGCTCGGGCTGCGGCAGGGCTGGGGAGGTCCAGCTGCTGTGTAGGCGCAGGAGCCCAGTCAGTCGGCAGCCTTGCAACCCACCAAGGCGGCAGCTCCCAAACTGGGGGCGGGAGGGAGCCGCAGGTGGGTCGCCACCTGATTGCTGGTGGGTCACCAAAGGGTGATGGAAAGCGCACAGGACTCATTGCCTCCAGCCCAGGGGCTGTTCAAAATTCAGATCCTGTGGATGTGCATGACCTGCAAAGAGCTCGGCTCCCGCAGTTTGCAGGGCTGCTGCTGACTGCCCTGCAAAGAGCTCGGCTCCCGCAGTTTGCAAGGTAGCTACTGACTGCCCTGCAAAGAGCTCAGCTCCCGCAGTTTGCAGGGTTGCTACTGACTGCCCTGCAAAGAGCTCAGCTCCTGCTGTTTGCAAGCATGGATGAATACAGAAAGATAAAGTTTGAGGGTCTTTTTCTGGTTATTACTTATAAATAAAATAAAATATTATTTCTTTCTATATCTCATTTTTTTTTAAAGTCTGGTAAACCAAGGTGGGTCCTAGCAGAATGTTTTAAAAGTGGGTCCTGGTGAAGTCCAAGATACAGACTGGGAACTTCTGCAGTAAGGATTTCAAGTGTTAGGTGAAATCTGAACGTTTTCTTCCTTCCTTCCTTCCACATTTGATGATGGCTTTATGTTTCCTTTTTATTATTATTAATTCATCACTGTTGGTAAACCTTGCAGTCCTGGAGAAAGTTTCAAGATACTTAGACATTGATGTTTCAACTCTTTAAGTCATCATTTTTCAAATTGTGGGTCATGCCCCCCTAGGGTCAATTCCAGGTGGGTCCTATAGGAGCTCAGCAGCCATTTAAAATACAGAGCTAAATATATAGGGTTCAGAGCTGCTGGGCAGGGTGGCCTCCTGATGGGAGAGAGGCATGGTGTTTTTCTTTGCCCTGAATAGGTGGGAAGATGGGACGCTTGGAAAGGGAGGAGGGATGTGTGTTTGGAGAAGGATCCAAGTCTGTGTCCTACTTTGGTTTCAAGCTCGAATGTTTTAATTCCAAGCTATGCAAAATAAGAGCGCAAGTGCACTATGGACCTTTGGCTGACTGTGGCTTAGGTTTGAAACCTAAATTGATGATGTCACTTCCAGATTTTTGATATCACTTCTGGTGATTAATTGTAGTGGCCATGTTTCTGAGTCCAATCCTATCCAACTTTCCAGTGCCAATGCAGCCAGCATTCAGCCCCGAGATAAAGGAACGAATGTTTTCTTACCTTGTGGAGGCCTCTGTGACTGCAGCCCCACCACAGGATGCAGTGCATACCCTGTTGGCACATTGGAATGTTGGATGATTGGCGCCTTGGAGCCACTGAATACAGCCCTCAGGCCTCTGAATGCAGGTAGCTGAGAGCACAGCTACCCAATTATGAGGCAACCTGAGGCAGCCTGCATCACCAGGGCAGGTGGTGGGAGGGGCAGTGGACTTGGAGTGCCTTTTACCCTGTCTGTTGCCATCTCTCTTCAGCCCCCCACAGACGTGAGCCACATTGATCTGCTTGCTAAGAGCAAGCAAGAATCAGATCATCTGCTTCACTACTCTGTCCCTTCATTCCTTCTTTCCTTTGTGTGGTTAGACCCAGTGAGTGAAGTGAACCAGCTCACCACTGCCTGTGGTGAAAAAAGTGGGTAGCAGTGAGCCATTATTTCTTTACCGCTTCTGTTTGTTCCTTCTCACCTGATTCATTAAAACTTAAAAGGATCACTCAAGATAGAAGTGAAGGGAAGCAGCCACACACCTGGCTCCTTTGTTGCCATTCTTTTAAGTAAGACAGAAAGTGCAGTGCGTTCTGGGAGCTCTCACCATATCCTGCACCTCCGGTTTTATCACAGAGATCATGCGGAAAGAAGCCAAGACAAGTAGCTGGGTTTTTTTTTCAGTTGGCGAGTGGTTTGGCCATCTGTGGTCACAGCAGCTGAGGGCTTTGGACTTCCCAGAGTCATCTGGGTGGCCACCATATGAAACAGGATGACCCTTTGGTCTGATTTCAGTAGCGCCCTTCTTATGTGCTCCAGTATAAGCATGTCACTAATTTTGGCAGCACTTGCCACAGGTTGACCACCCATGCGCTGTCTAGATAGCTCTGAACAGTTTTGCTTTTCCTTGTACCTACTAAAACCTGTGTTCAGTTTGAATGTGGTAATTCCAATGATATCATAATCTAGTTGTTCATCACTTAGCATCTTTCTTCTGAAAGTTCAAGACCAGGCATTCAAACTCCAAGGTCTCAACTCACTGGTTTAATAAAAATGAAGGGCTGTAATTATTCCTCGGTAGTAAATCCCATTGTACTTCATGGAACCTACCTCCAGGTCAGGGGGTCAACCAGATCAGGCGCTAGCTGATGGTCCATGCTTATTGAAGGGCCCACATAGCCAAGCTGACCCCGAGCCTTCAATGCCAGTGGAAGTGGTAGTGACCAGTGGGTCATCAGAGGACAAGCAGGGGGCACTATAATGGGCCCAGGGATCTCTTTGCCCTAGAGCAGTGGTCTTCACCCCTTTTCAGGCCATGACCCCAGTATAAGACTGGGGTCCAACTGTCAGCCTCGCCCCCCTCCTGGGACCCTATCCGCCCACCCTTGTCACCACCCACTCCCTGTTCCAATTATGCCCTCCCAGCATGTTTCACTGTAACCAAATACTCTTATTAGAGAGAGCAGAAAGAGCCTGGCACTAGTGAAAGCTATTTTAGCACAGTTGCTAAGAACTGGAACACAATCTCTTGGTATCTGAAGGGGCACACCAGATGCCACCCCCTCTCCTTGGTGGTACTTAGTCTAGTCCAGTGGTTTTCAACCTGTTTCATTCCCGTAAGTGGCTCTGACCCTATAACTGAGACTTCATGACCTCATTGGGGTCATGACTCCAAAGCTGAAGAACATTGCTCTAGAGGTGCCAACAATTGGACACTGGCACTGTTCTGGGTAAACATGCTGGATTAAGCTGAAGTCCTAAGCACACTTGGTTTCTTGAATTTCTTGAATTCATTGGGACTTCTGAGTAAATGCACTTTGGATCTGGGTATTTATTGAATCAGTAAAGGTTTCTGGAATCTGCCCGGTATTCTCAAAGCTCTGTCAGCCTTTTTTGCCACCCTCTTTAAATCTTCTGAAGTTTAAAAGCAAGCAGTTTGTCTTAATAAGAGTTTGCTCCCCTCATACCCACAAAATGAATGTGGAACAGATAGCTGACCCGGAGATCCATTTTTAATTGGAAAGTTTTAAATCTTAAACAAAAATCAATATTTGATGAAAGGTTATGAAGTGAATATTATCTGGCTCCTGACTTAGAATGTCACATGTGTGAAATTCATTCTGCTGCCATAAAAGCTGAGTGAGTGAATGAGTGTAAAAGAGCAACAGGGTGGGAGACTGTGCTTTTGTGCCCCTGAATTGTGGCAGGTAAACTTTCCAAGGTTGTTTTCCTTGACAGGAGAATCTTGGAGTATTGGGAATAATGGTTCACATGGTCAGAAAGCTTCGTGACCTTGTCCCTTTGTGGTGATGTCTAATCAGTGTTCTCAGAGTGAGTTTAGATGAGAGGTTCCCAAAATGTGAGCTGTGGCTTCCTGGGGAGTGGTGGAAACCAGACAGAGGAGTCGCGGAATCCTCACAAAACACCCACCACCCTGTACAATGTATAGGCTCATAGCCTAATGGGGAGCCGTATCCAATGGCCCAGTAAGATCAAGGGAGCCACCAGCCAAAAATATTTGGGAACCACTGGTTTAGACGCTTTCCTGACTTCGTTTTGAGAGGGCCTGTAGCTCAGTCAGAGAGCATCTGCTTGGCATACCGAACGCCAAAGGTTCGATTCCTGGCTGGCAGCATCTCTAGGCAGGACAGGAAGAGATTCCTTTTTGAAACCTTTTAAAACCCTGCTGCCAACAACATTCCCTCTAAGCAGCTCAGGACCTAATCCTATCCAATTTTCCAGCCCCGGTGCAACCACAATGCAGCTCCATGGAACAAATGTTCCCATACCTTAAGGAGGCCTCTGTGACTGCTGCCCCACTACAAGATGCAGTGCATGCCCCACCAGCACTGGAAAATTGGATAGGATTGGGTCCTCAGTTGTGCCGCTTGAACTGGAGTCCTGTGCACTTCCATCATGATGCTCTGGAGCTTGATAATGTCATTGCCTAGTGCTCTGGAGCTGCCCCCGTGCAGTTCCATGCAAGTCTCATGAACTCCATGTAAGAATTATAGGGAACATTGACTGCCAGTCAGTGTAGACAACATGGAACTTGTTGGTCCAATGATCTAACTTAGTGGTTCCCAAGTGTTTTAGCACCAGGACCCACTTTTCAAAATGACACTCTATTGGGGTCTACCTAGCTTTACAAGACTTAAAAAAAACGTGTTTCACTTTACCTGCTGTTCAAGCCTCTGTTTTTATCCATTTTACTATGGTAGGGGGCTGCCTTTGGATGCATTTTTTGAGCTCCTCGTTCATCGGATAGGGACCATTCCAGTGGCCTTGTGTTCCTCTTTGTCTGGCCTTCGATAAGAACAGAGGCGTGCTTGGCTATTCATGAGCAAATGTGCACGTGCGCCTCAGTTTCACTTTTTCCGGGACTCAATACATTTTCCTTCTCAGTTCTCAGCTTGTCAGACTCACCAAAAATCAGAGTTCTGACAAACAGTTAGGGAACCACTGGTCTAACTCCATAGAAAGCAACTTTGTTCATTTTAACCAAGTGTCAAAGATTTTGAGGCTGGGACCTTGTTATCTAAGCCTGGGAGCTAGTGTACTGAGTTACTGTGGACTGTGTGTCTAGGCTTCAGAGCTATCTTCGGGTTCCAAAAGAAATAGAAGAGTGCCATGTCACCCACTGGGATTGGAAGGCAGTGAAAGGCCTCTGGTTTGGGCATGTATGGTATCAGTGCTAGGTCTTCTGCTTTTGCTTTGTCAGCCAGTCCCTAGATTCTCTTTGCTGCATTTCAACCTCCAGCTTGTCTTAAGCCCTGATTGATACTTTCTATGTCTATGTTCAGGGTCAGCCTCCCGCATCCCTGTAAAGTGATGCAGGCTTAGCAACAGTGTTGTTTAATGTTGAACCTGGACAAGGGAACCTGAACATCAGGAGCATAAGAAGCTGCCCCCCCCATGGTACACACACCGTACCAGTCCATCTGCAGTGGTTCTCTGGGGTTTCAGTTGGGGTGGGGGTCTTTCCCAGCCCTGTTTGGAGATGACGAGGTTGAACCTGGGATTTTCTACATTCAAACCATGTGCTCTCCCACAGAGCTATGGCTGTTCTCCAGCGTGGGGTGTGTGTGCATGTAATCTCTACAATCGGATTCCTCAAGCTCTGAAATGGGCAGGTTCCTTTGACACTTTCTCCGCTTTTATCATATGGAACAATTGGGCTCTTGTTAAAAAGATTTTCCTTCATCTGGAAATCATCTAGGCTCATGCTGTTAACAAATTTAAGTGTGTAGGAAGCCTGAATGTGTGTTCTTGCAAAGACTGATACTCCTCTCTTATAAATGAAATTTGACAAGTTAAATGCAAGACAAACTAAATGCTGCCTATATAAAAAATATGCGGAGGTGTAGCTGCCTTTTCAAGGAATTTTGCATTCTTTAAAAATGGCCTTGTGCTGCGTTTTGAGGTTAGATAAGCAGCTGTCTGGGTCATAGATGCACTTTAATTTGAGAGTCAAGTAATTTTCTTAAAATTTAATTGACTGCTTTTCCAAATAGACATCTTTGGTAGTTTTGTTGGTCTCATGGAATCAGGAGCATGGAAACAAACAGAAGTGACCAATTTCTTAAGCCAGTATATGTTTAAGGACCCCTGGGGGGCTGGGGGATAAAAATAGGCCCTCAGTTTGGCTGTACTTGTCATAAGAGGTGACTAAACAGCCACCGGGTAGATGGGACTCGTTAGCCTGGGAAGGCAGCTCATCTGAGAGAAGGAAACTCTGATCCCAAACCTCCACTGCCTTGTGGCTACATCCAGTTATGGAAAAGGCTTCAGGAGTCAACCTCGAGGCAAAATTCGGAGCCGGAGTCCCTGAGGCAGTTCATGGCTGAACACAGTCATGTTCTGGCAACTCCTGCGACGCCGCTGGAACCAACCGTATTGGCTTCTGCCTTTCCATTGGACCATTCCAGCGACGTGGAGAGGGGGGATTTGCTGCATGGGTAACAGTCTATCCTCCATATCTACTTTACCCAGGCTTTGCGCACTGGAGAGGACACTCTGTTCCAGAACCACCATTCAGAGTGCCATTCATGGTCTTCGGAGACTGAAGGATGCCAACAACAATATGTTTAAAGTGAACTTTGGGGGAAGCTCAATGCTCTTCATCTCACAGGGGAGCAAGCCGGCCCTGTGAGTTGTATTGCTGTTGGTATATTTCCCATTATGACAAAGGGCCCTAATTTTGAAAGAAAAAAAAAATTGAAATCTGTGTGTAGTAAGTTCCATGATTAAGGAACGGAGTACAGTATATGTTCTGGATCATTTAATGCAGGCTGTCCAGGGCCATCTTGGAGGTTTTGGGCAGCTGCCCCAAGATCTCTCAGCACCTGAAACAGCATGCCAATTGCTGCCCTCTCTTACCTAGTGATGTATAAGCCTTTCTGCCTCCCACCCTCTGAATTGGAAAAGGCAAAGGAGGATGGACCAGGAAACAAGTGTGGTCTAGAACAGGGGTTCTCAAATTTCCTCCTACTGCACCCCATCTGTTCTGCAGCGGAGTGCACCAGGTCCCCCCCTCCTTTTCAGGCAGCAGGCCTCCACAGGTCTCTGGAAGCAAGTCACTTACATGAACATGGAACGGACTTTTTGGCTGCTTCTGGAGACCTGTGGATGCCTTCTGAGGCCTGTGGTGATCTGGTGCGGCCTCTAATTGCATCTAGAGGGCTCCAGTTTGTAGCCAA
The DNA here is from genome assembly GCF_035046505.1 of Tiliqua scincoides. Lineage (NCBI taxonomy): Eukaryota > Metazoa > Chordata > Lepidosauria > Squamata > Scincidae > Tiliqua > Tiliqua scincoides. The sequence continues at coordinate 9,770,138 of NC_089828.1, forward strand.
GGATGAATGGGAGGGCCCATCCCAGGACTCACTGGGCATCAGGTCATGACCCACAGCTTGAGAAATCATGTGCTGGAGCATATCTGATATTCTAGCCTGCTACTTTTTAATTCTGCATGCTTCTGCTTTGTCCCCCTCTTCCTGTTCCAATCCAGGGACTGGGAGAAGGAGCAACAGCAGAAGCAAACTGCTTTTGAGACTTTTGAGAGTTTCAAAAGTCTTATATAACATGCTATTTGGGGGTGGGGAATGCCCCAAAATCTACTGTGCTAGCCTAAGCCATCTCAGGTGAACGCTAAGCATCCATAACTGTTCAGAGCAGTGGTTAGTCGTATCAGCTGATTGGCCATGCAAGTGGTTCTCTGTATGATTAAAAGTGCATTTATTTATTATTTGTGAGATTTAGGGCCCAATCTTAAGGGGCCGTAGGGTCAGCACTGGAACTGCGCCCGTGCTTGGTGTCGCAAACATGCTGTAAGGCATGCCCGCGGCACCTGGGGAAGGGGGCCGTTGGCACTGGGCCTTGGCGCTGAGTGGAGATGCCACAGGAATGTCCAGGGGGCAAGTTGCACCACCAGGTGGCAGTGCGGGTTTTCAAGGCAGGAAAGGAGTTCTGGGGTGGGGGCAGTGTCCGGCTCGGGAGGGAGGTGGGACTGGCGGAGCCCTGCTACTCCAGATCCTATCCTCTGTATTGGGCTGCAAAGCCTGACATGGAGTTTCTCCTCTCTGTACTGGCAAAGCAGCTGGTGCAGACTCAAGTAGCCCCATTGTGGTGTGGTAGCCCCATTACATTCTGATCTAATCTTGAAATAGGTTGCTTTTACTGTATTTTTTTAAGATAGGATTTAAATCTGATTTTTAAAAAAAAAAGTCATTTGAATTTAAAAAAATGTAAATTAAACTAATGTAAAGTAATAGTTTTTTAAGGCCTTTCTGTTCATGCACAATGGTGTTTATATTTTTTATGTTATAATTCTAGTGTGAGCTTAAATGTTCTGATTTTATAGGGGAATATTGTATCTCTTCCTATATGATAACTTATCTCCCCCACTCCCAACTGAGGGCCCAGTCCTATCCAACTTTCCATCACCAGTGTACCTGCAGTGCAGCCCTGAGGTAATGCAACAAATGTTCCCATACCTTGAGGATGCCTCTATGACTGCCTCCCCAACACAGGATACAGTACGCACCCCACTGGCACAGCTGCACCAGCACTGGAAGATGGGATAGGTTTGGGGCCTAAGATTTAAGATATACTTATTTTTAATTATGTAATTGCTTTATCTGTTACCCTTCAATTGGAATTGTAGTGAATGACCTTGATAATTAAAAAAAAAAAAAACCTTTCTGAAAATACCCATCTTTGTACCACCTGGAATTCCTCTGAAAGTCTCAGGTGGCTTCCCTGTGTCACCCTTCTGGAAGTAGATTAAAATCTTCTCTTTTCTGTGTTTATGAAAAAGCAAATCTGCTAACTCTCCTCTGCTATTTTCTTTACTTGTTCTGCTTTTAGTGTATTTCTGTTTGTAATAACAAATACAGTTGACAGTTAAAGAAATACAGAAAATGAGTTATCTGGTCGTTTACAATTTGATAACAGGTTTTTTTTTAATTGTACACCAATTTTGGAATTTGTGCAGCAAGGAGACATAACATTTTTTATTTAAATAACTAAAAACATAAGGGTGGACGGCAATGGCTAAATGAGACCTGCCAGGTGTGGACTGGAAACCACATGGTTTTCAACTCTGCAGGTGCTTGACCTTAAGAAGCACATAAATGGATATATTGCTGCCAGGGTAGCAGCCTGTCCTGGATTTTAGCACATTCTATCCAGCAAAGTCAAAAAATCAATTTAACAATGCCCTTGAGGAACAGGCAGAGCTGTATAGTAGTATGAGTTGTAAAGTGGGAAAAAAGGATCTTCCTCTTTGCAACATAACATTTATTTGCTGAGTTCTTAATAATGGAGTACTGTATAAGCAAGGAGCGGGCTTTGCAAAAGAATCTTGGGAAGTTCATAACAGCCTCTATTATTAGTCCGTAATCCAGAGGGTGTGTGTGTGTGTAGAGAGAGCGTCCATGCGTTGCATCAAGTCATCCAGTGATATAGCTTTTAATTTTAAAACTGTCAATGAAACCATAACTTGTGATAAAGGGCAGCTATTTCTCCTGACACTTCTGATTTACAGGCTCAAGAAAAGAGTGGGGTGGCCTTTTTTGCAAGTTTGTCTTCATTTTTGTTTAAAGGAGATGCTGGGGTTTCCAGAACATTCTTTTTCCCCTCTAAAAATTATTCTATGCAGATGTCAAGCTGTATGTCTGACTTGAAGTTTATTTGAATCTGAAGTCATATTTCACTATGTAGGCATAAACAAGGCTTGGTTCTAGAGAAATAGCACAGATGCAATGCTGGTGATCTCTCTACCTTACTTAGGAGATCAGGAGTTCACCACAGAACTGCATGTTTCCCTTCCCCACTCTGTCAGCTTTAACCATGGTTAAAGGTGGTGTCAGGCCTGATTCGGAGATAGATAGATCGCTCTATTTCCATTCTACTGAAATCTTACACAGTTCCCTTTTATTTATGTTTGCTCTCTTCTGCTAAAAGTCCCATTTTTTTCCTGTCTCAGGAAAGAAATCACTCTAATGCATAACTACATTTTCCAGGTATTTTCACATCTTTCTGGATGCATAGCAGCTGCAAAGTATGCATTTAAATGCATTTTTTTTTTTTTTTTGCAAATGTACCAAATGCATAGAATCTGTCTGTGTCCATGTTTTATAAAATTCATTCTGCTGAGAACCATGCATTTCATCTGGAACCATGCATTTCATCTGGAACCATGCATTTCACTGTGAATTTTGACAAGAGAAGAATTTGCTAACCTTCTGGAGATCTTAACCATGGTTGATGCAAACACATCTCATAGGAACCAAGCCTAGTGGAATGATTCATTGTAAAGATGGCTTCCAAAATTTGGAGCCGCCTCTCTAAGCAGTCTCTTCTGGATCCATCATTGCTCACCTTTCAGCAGGCAAGCAAAGACTATCGTATTTCATTTCATCTCTCACTGCAGTGTTTAAAACTTCTGCTGGTTTTGCTATGATGTTTTGAAAGTCACTTTTATTGTTACAGTAGTTACTGATGATGGCTTTCTGTTAGTCACTTGGTTGTTTGCATGGAACAATAAAGTATAAATGTGGAAATTAATAGATATATATATGGAAATCCTTTGGTGGTATCAGGGTTTGAAAGTTACCTTGCAAACAAGTCTACAAACTTATAGACACAAAATCCCACCTATGTTAGTCATTGTGAGAAGAGGAGAGAGACAGAATAAACTCTCTTCTAGTTGACACAAATCTCTATACCTGCAGGTGCAAATGCAGTTACTTCTTGTCTGAAATGGCCAACAAACTGCTAGTTTAACCTTGAAACCAAAATTTGGTTAGTTGTCTCTGCTAAGAGTCTGCTAAGAGTTAGCATTAATGGGAGGTACTGGTAGTTTGCTGGATTCATATGAGCTTCAGGTGCTTATAATACTCTTCTCAAATAACAAAATGAGAGAGAGAGAGAGAGAAGGAGAGAGAGAGGTGAACATTGCCTTGGATTAAAGTTAGAGGGGGAGAAAACATGCCAGTTTGCTTGTCTTGCTGCCAGTCCCCCTCACCCCGAAACTCAATCTCTCCTTCCCGCAGCCCTAGTGCTGTTTCCCCAAGTAGGTAAGTATAGCTTAAGAAGGGTCGAGATCTGATCTCCATTCTTTCTCCAGCATGCTGGTAGAGCAGCTGGAAGAAAGCTCACAGTAGGTTGAGGATCACCTTGGGGACATGTAGCTTCTCCTTGGAGGGAAAGAGCAGTTCCAAAGTTAGAGCTGCAGTCCTAGGCCCACTTACTAGGGAGTAAACCCCATTTAATGGGTCTCTCCTCCAGCAGCAAATGATGCTCTGTGTATCCTTCCCTACTGGGATTCCTAGGGGTTGGCTCTAAGCCCCATGATCCTTTTTCTGTATATTGCTTTGCAACTCAGGAGGAGAACCTTCTCCTCCTGCCCAGGCTCAACTAATTTGGGGGGCAAACCTTGTGATGCTTGTCCAATCAGACTGATAAGTGACTCCTTGCCTGTCTTTAAATCTAACCTGCATTTTTATCAGTTTAACGGCAGTCATTGGCACCACTGCAGTTTCCCCCCCAGGAAAAGGGGAACTATGAAACAGGGGTGGTAACTCTTTGACTGTCAAGGGATGTTACTATAGTGCAGACATTATTACAGCTTCAAGAGGCAGCGAGAACTCCCTGTCCTGCTTTCTCGATCCTTTCATCATTTACCCACTGCTGCAACCCTGCCTTGCTTGTTCTCGCTTCCTCTTGGCTTCCCTAGACCTTTGTATGCTCTGCTAAAACCTCTCGTAGTTCCGCCACCTTCTTGCCGGTTCTATTTCCTTTCGTCCCCCTCCTCTTCAAATCCCCTTTTCATCTTCTGTCGCTACTGTCCCTACCAGGATGTTCTAAAAGCAGCTGCAATGCTCAACTCAGCAGTATTCTTGCTTCTCAGTTACCATTGTTTAAATATGAATGAGTGTTTGGCGCTGGACGACATCCCTCCAGAGTGCTTGAACAGCATTTAAGGAAGTTGTGCTCTGTTCCGTGGGGAGGGGGCTCCTGAGCTTTCCCTGAAAGGGAGGGTGTAGCTTGTGTCTAACATGAACTGCACTTGTCATCCCTTCTGAAATTTGCCGTTAGTGCAAAATTTTGTTAATAGTTTACATAAGAACATAAGAACAGCCCCACTGGATCAGGCCATAGGCCCATCTAGTCAAGAGATCTGCAACTTCATTCTTCAGTTCCTTAATAACTCTTGGGTGGATGCCATCAGGGCCCGGTGACTTATTGATCTTTAATTTATCAATGAGGTCTGAAACATCTTCTCTTTTAACCTCTATCTGACTTAACTCCTCGGTCAGGAGGGGCCGTTCGGGCAGCAGTATCTGCCCGAGGTCTTCTGCCGTGAAGACAGATGCAAAGAACTCATTTAATTTCTCTGCCATCTCTAAGTCTCCTTTTATCTCCCCTTTCCCTCCCTCACCATCCAGAGGGCCAACCGCTTCTCTGGTGGGTTTCCTGCTTCTAACATAAGAACATAAGAACAGCCCCACTGGATCAGGCCATAGGCCCATCTAGTCCAGCTTCCTGTATCTCACAGCGGCCCACCAAATGCCCCAGGGAGCACACCAGATAACAAGAGACCTCATCCTGGTGCTCTCCCCTACATCTGACATTCTGACTTAACCCATTCCTAAAATCAGGAGGTTGCGCATACACATCATGGCTTGTACCCCATAATGGATTTTTCCTCCAGAAACTCGTCCAATCCCCTTTTAAAGGCGTCTAGGCTAGACGCCAGCACCACATCCTGTGGCAAGGAGTTCCACAGACCGACCACGCGCTGAGTAAAGAAATATTTTCTTTTGTCTGTCCTAACCCGCCCAACAATCAATTTTAGTGGATGTCCCCTGGTTCTGGTATTATGTGAGAGTGTAAAGAGCATCTCCCTATCCACTCTGTCCATCCCCTGCATAATTTTGTATGTCTCAATCATGTCCCCCCTCAAGCGTCTCTTTTCTAGGCTGAAGAGGCCCAAACGCCGTAGCCTTTCCTCATAAGGAAGGTGCCCCAGCCCCGTAACATATTTGAAGAAGCTTTTATTATTCCCCTTCATGTTGCTGGCCATGCGTTCCTCATAGTCTCACTTGGCCTCCCATATCACCTTCTTACATTTCTTTTGCCAAAGTTTATGTTCCTTTTTATTCTTCTCATTAGGGCAAGACTTCCATTTAGCTTCTGTCTTGAGTTTGCTCAAGACAGAAGTCTCTCTCCATTTAGGGCTCCAGTCCCTGGATGTGTGTGTGTGGTTTCCAAGAGTTGCACTGGCTGACATTCCCTGGTTATGCTGGCTGCTCCCATGTAGCCTCTGCCTCTGTTGGGAATTTGTGCTGGGAACAAATGAGGAGCCCATTTAGTCTGGATTACATTCCCCCCCCCCCAAAAAAAAAATGAATGGGAGTCATGTGTCGAACCCTCTGTGTTGCCCATTTGTTTTCATTTTGATTTAAAACATTTGTTTAATTAGTAGTTTTTCACCGCTATGTGAAGGTCGTCGGAGCTCGAAGCAGATGCTTCAGTTTGCAGCCGCTGTTCCTAAGGCCAGTGCCAGGCCTTCCAGCCTCTGGGGTGGTGTGTCAACTGCTGCACCCCCTTACTTGTTGATGTTCCAGCTTCTCCTTCTTCTGCTTTCTGGATTAGAAAAGGAAGAAGGTTTAGAATGGAAGAGAAAATGGAGGAGAGAAGAGTGGTGGGTGAATGTGTCCAACATTTCCAGTCCAAGTGGGAGGAGGAGGGGCAGTGGAGGTGAGTGTGTGGGACTAATTTGGGCATGTCCCATCGGTTTTGTGCCTGAGACAACTGCCTCAGTTGGCCTCATTGATGGGCTGGCTCTGCCTCCATTTTTGTAATTCCTTTTGAGGAATCACCTTTTGTCTCAATGGTGAGTTCGAAATGACTCAAATAGTAAATAGTTAAAACTCCACTTTCATTGACGGTACTGTATACCACAATACTGGGTGCTGTGATAAAACAACTAAGGACAGTGGTGTCACTAGGGTTTGCATCACCCAGAGTGAGAGGCCAGTGCATTACCCCTATAATGAACCTCCTTTCACGAACTGGGCAGGTCAACGCGCCATATGGAGGGTGTGATGATGTACCATTGCCCCACCCTGCTGGTGTTTTTGGTCATAACTTTTGATATAATAGAGATATTTCAACGCAGTTTATTTTATTGTATTCTGCATGAAATTATGCATTGATTGATATATAACCTGATGGTATTAAAAATAGCAAGATTTTAAAAATGTTGACCAATAGCAGTGTCACCCCCCGCCGTGCAAATCACCTGGTGCATCCTGAACCTTGCACCCCCCTAGTGACATCACTGACTGAGGAACAAGCAACTGGGGGTGAAATCTTTTGTGCACTGCCTGCGGGCTTTTTGTATGTATCTGACTGGCCACTAGCTGGAAACAGAATGCTTGACTTAGTAGTCTATCAGTGAAATCCAACAAGATGATTCTCATGTCCCTGTGCTATGTGTACCGATGGTGTTGTATAAATAACAATAGTACATGACCGAGCTCAAGGACGCACCTGTGAAGTTCCCCAGAATATCAAATACCACCTGTTAAAATTGATTTGCAAAAACTCATCACTTTGGCCTCTCCAGTAAAGCTAACCAATGAGAGTGAGATTGGAAGGGGACATTAACAGTGCATGATGCCCTGCTGGCCACAGAAGCTCAGCATCAACAAGCTTAAAGAAAAGAAGAAAAAAACCTTCCCCACTATTACTGCCCCCACCACCTACCAATTTAGTACAAAATTGTACAGTCTGGTCACTTTTGGAGTTTTGATGACAAAGATGTCATAACTTGCCATATTATTTTGCGCCATTCTTCCATGATGGATATTTTAGATCTTCTCAGATCCTTGGCCAGCAACACTCAGATGGATGCACATGGATCATAGTAGGCCTGTGACCGGGATATCTCCTCCCTACATGATCATTGCTCCCAGTTTGAGTGTCAGGCTATAATAGTTGGCAACCTTCAGTCTCGAAAGACTATGGTATCGCGCTCTGAAAGGTGGTTCTGGAACAGCGTCTAGTGTGGCTGAAAAGGCCGATTCGGGAGTGACAATCCCTTCCACACTGGGAGCAAGTGCAGTCTGTCCCTGGCCTGTCTCCCTGGCTATGGGCCTTCCTTCTTTGCCTCTTAGCCTCAGACTGTTGGCCAAGTGTCTCTTCAAACTGGGAAAGGCCATGTTGCACAGCCTGCCTCCAAGCGGGCCGCTCAGAGGCCAGGGTTTCCCACTTGTTGAGGTCCACTCCTAAGGCCTTCAGATCCCTCTTGCAGACGTCCTTGTATCGCAGCTGTGGTCTACCTGTAGGGCGCTTTCCTTGCACGAGTTGTCCATAGAGGAGATCCTTTGGGATCCAGCCATCATCCATTCTCACGACATGACCGAGCCAACGCAGGCGTCTCTGTTTCAGTAGTGCATACATGCTAGGGATTCCAGCACGTTCCAGGACTGTGTTGTTTGAAACTTTGTCCTGCCAGGTGATGCCGAGAATACGTCGGAGGCAGCGCATGTGGAAAGCATTCAGTTTCCTCTCCTGTTGTGAGTGAAGAGTCCATGACTCGCTGCAGTACAGAAGTGTACTCAGGACGCAAGCTCTGTAGACCTGGATCTTGGTATGTTCCGTCAGCTTCTTGTTGGACTAGACTCTCTTTGTGAGTCTGGAAAACGTGGTAGCTGCTTTACCGATACGTTTGTTTAGCTCGGTATCGAGAGAAAGAGTGTCGGAGATCGTTGAGCCAAGGTACACAAAGTCATGGACAACCTCCAGTTCATGCGCAGAGATTGTAATGCAGGGAGGTAAGTCCACATCCTGAACCATGACCTGTGTTTTCTTCAGGCTGATTGTCAGTCCAAAATCTTGGCAGGCCTTGCTAAAACGATCCATGAGCTGCTGGAGATCTTTGGCAGAGTGGGTAGTGATAGCTGCATCGTCGGCAAAGAGGAAGTCACGCAGACATTTCAGCTGGCTTGCCTTAAGGGTAGAGTTGGGAGATGGCAGCCTTACGCAGTAGAGAAGGGGTGTCAAACTCGTTTCATTCAGCGCGCCGAATGGCATTCATGATGCCTGCTGAAGGTCCCAAAGTGATGTCATTAGGCAGGAAGTGACGTCATTAAACAGGCCACAACCAAAAATAAGCACTTTTTCTCACTTAGGAACTCTAACTGCAAATGACAGAAGAGAAAAATACACAAATCTTGATTATATTTCAAGTTATGGGAGAGTGTATCCTGTGTGTATCAGGAAGTTGAACAGGGAGCAGTGGTGAGGCAGACGGGATGCAGGGGGAGGGGCAGGAGAGGGGTTTGTGGCTATCAGGAAGTTGAACAGGGAGCAGTGGTGAGGCAAATGGGATGCAGGGGGCAGGCTATAATAGTATAGGTCTATACCTGGCTTCCCAAACTTTTTAGCACCAGGACCCACTTTTTAAAATGACACTCTAACGGGACCCACCAAGGTTTACCAGCCTTAAAAAAAAGAGAAGACCTTGAAAGAAATAATATTTTATTTATTTATTTATAAGTAATAACCAGAAAAATATCTTCAAACTATTTCTCTATATCTCTCTCACAAGCTTGCAAACTGCAGGAGCTGAGCTCTTTGCGGGATAATTAACAGCTACAGTATCTGATTTTTCAATAGCCTCAGGGCTTGAGGCAATTAGTGTCTGATGTTTCCATAACCCTTTGGCGAACCACCCAAAATCAGGTGGGTCCTGACTCACACTTGGGAACTTTAGTCCAGGGATGTCAAACATAAGGCCGAGGGCTGGATGCGACCCCCAGAAGCTTTTTATCTGGCCCTCAGCTGCCGAGGTGTTACCGCTAAAACACATGAAAATTGGGCTTTCCCAAATCTTGAAATATGATCTGTCATATTTAAGATCTATTTATCATATTTAAGATCTGTCATATATAAGATCTGTCATTTGCAGTTAATGAGTTTCTTTATGAGAACAAGGTCTGGTTTCTGACCATTAGCTGCTTAATGATGTCACTTTCTGCTTAATGACATCACTTCTGGCCCTCAGCAGGAGCCCTGAATGCTAATTTTGGCCCTCTGTATGAAACGAGTTTGACACCCCTGCTCTAGTCTATACAGTAGTATAGGTAGATTTTTTTTTCACCCTGGCTCGTCCCAGTCATAGACATCTGCTGCAGTCTCACAGAAGTGCTTAATAAGAAATCAGCCACTATATACTGGAAACAGTAGAGCAAATGTACTTTATAACCTGTCAAGTGAGTATTGATGTCCCCATAATGCAGGTGGGAGAACTGAGGCTGAGAGGAAGTAACTTGCCTAAGGCCACTAGGTGAGCAGATGGTAGAGATGGAATGTGAACTGGGGAGGTTCTGATTCACAGCTCCGCTTCTGAACTACACCAGGTTGTGTATTATCCAACCGCATGCCAGTTCAATTCCCAGAAAATGGTTCTAGCCTTAAAATGTGCCATAAAATCCACACCTAATGATCCCTTTCTGTGTCCTCTGAGTCACGTTTGTGGTACTTATTGACAAAAACACGTTTTATGGACCTCGGCGCAGCCATGCTGGGGAAGAGATGTGAGCCGACCTTCATTCTATTTCCTGTGCAATCAACAAGCCCATTTAGGAGGTGAGGACCATTATCGGCCATGCTAATGTGAGAAACTCTTCTCCATTCCCAGACAGAGGGAGCTGACCTTACGGTATTGCCAGCTAGGGAAAAAAATCCTTGTTCCAGCTTGCAGAAATACTTTACCTTTCTGTGCCATTATGGAGACATTAAGGGGCAATGCAGAAGTCAGCAGATAGATTGTCCCTGGAGGCATAGGCAAGGCAAGTTTTGCGGTGGGGGGGAGAGAACAACAGTGTGGGTGCTGATTTGGTTGGGTGGGGAGACAGAATCTTCACAGGGCTGCCAAAGCTGAAATGAAAGTTTATAACTTCTAGTAAAGGAATTAATAATGTCCAAATAGAGACAGAAAGTATTGGCTCCTCTCAGCAATCACACAGAGCGGTATCAGTATCCAAAGGGAAGCAACTTCATGTTATAGACTGAAAGCTCTGCAGAATAAAGAGGGGCCGAATGAACTTGACTTGGCAGAGATTCCAGAGCCTGGGTGCCACAACCAAGAAGGTCTTGCTCTGAGTTTCTGTCAACCACACTTTACATCCCAGGACTTCCCTTGAAGATCTGCTGACCAGGCAGGACCATATGAGAGCCTTTACACAGCATCCTTTTAAATATTTGGATCCCAAACTATTTAAGATTTTAAAGGCAATGGCCAGCACTCTAAACCAGTGGTTCTCACACATTTAGACCCACTTTTTAGAATGAGAATCTGTCAGGACCCACCAGAAGTGATGTCATTACTGAAAGTGACATCATCAAGCAGGAAAATTTTTTAACAATCCTAGGCTGCAATCCTACCCACACTTAACCAGGAGAAAGTCCCATTTACTATCATTGTTAAAAGAATATACATAGTAGCTTGTTAAAAGCACAAGTCTGTAACATTTCCCTAAATGCAATTACGTACATACCATGGTAGCATCAAGTCTAATATATTAAAAATAAAATATTGAAATGAATGGGGACCCACCTGAAATTGGCTTGAGACCCACCTAGTGGGTTCCGACCCACAGTTTGAGACACTGCTCTAAATTATACTTGGAAACGAACCAGAAGCCTATGTACTTGATGTTTATTTAATCTCTCTAGCTGCTACCCATTAAAATGTTCACTGCCATGTTCTGCTGTGGCAGAAGCTGTGTTAAGCAAGTTTCTCTCCCCCTCTCCTGCCCCATTTTTTTCTCTATATTTCTCTTTGGAGCTAGACCTCAATGGCTTTTCACACACCGCAGCTCTCTTTCCAGAAACTTGACAATGGTGAGTTCTTTAGTATGTCATTACCCTGAAATCCTTTGCTCAGGGATAGTAAGGCGAATGTACTTGGCAAATCGGAGGGTGTTCGTGTGCTTCATTTCTTGCTTTGCATCTGAAAAGCCTGGAATGCTGAATTCTCCATTCAGCAAACATAAATACATGTAGTGGGGAGGCATAGTGTTTTATTGGGTGCATTCAGCTTGCCCATAGCAGTTTATTTACGCCCCAGTGCTTCAGGCATAAAAATTCTCTCTCTCTCTCTCTCTCTCTCTCTCTCTCTGTGCCCTTTGGTAAAAGAAACCTTGTGTGAGAGTAAGCCAGGATCCTTTTCCAGAGAGATTGGGGGTGGTGCTACCCAAAATCCTTGTACTCCTGGAGTACAGGAGTTGAACTTGGAGTACATGTCAGGAGTTGAACTTGGGAACTTATGCATGCAGGGCATGGGTGCGCATGTGCTCTGCCATGGGGCTGCAGCTCTTTCCCTACATGTGAAGCTCCTTCTGCTGGGTCAGACCATTGGTCCACCTGGCAGTCTCTTCCAAAGAGATTGGGGGTGGTGCTGCTATATCTCAGTGGAAGAGCACCTACCTGGCACTCAGATTCAGTCACTCTCCTACCCGTTGTGTCTAAGAAAGAACTTTGTCTGAAAACCTGGAGAAATTCCAGTCAGTGCAGATGTCACCAAGCCAGGTGGACCAAACTGGCACTTTTGATAAGAATTTGAACATAGAATTTTTCCTCCTTTTCAGAAACCACATATACTTCCCTCTCCATGCTTCTTGTCAATTTTTTTGTCATGTAATGATTTAATTTGATTAATTTTACTAATTCAAGATTAACTAGTAGTTGGCAACCTTCAGTCTCAAAAGACTATGGTACCACGCTCTGAATGGTGGTTCTGGAACAGCGTCTAGTGTGACTGAAAAGGCCGATCGGAAGTGATAATCCCTTCCACACTGGGAGCAAGTGCAGTCTGTCCCTGGTCTGTCTCCCTGGCTATGGGCCTTCCTTCTTTGCCTCTGCCTCAGTCTGTTGGCCAAGTGTCTCTTCAAACTGGGAAAGGCCATGCTGCACAGCCTGCCTCCAAGCGGGCCGCTCAGAGGCCAGGGTTTCCCACTTGTTGAGGTCCTTCAGATCCCTCTTGCAGATGTCCTTGTATTGCAGCTGTGGTCTACCTGTAGGGCGCTTTCCCTGCACAAGTTCTCCATAGAGGAGATCCTTTGGGATCCAGCCATCATCCATTCTCATAACATGACCGAGCCAACGCAGGTGTCTCTGTTTCAGCTGTGCATAGTACATAGTTGGCAACCTTCAGTCTCGAAAGACTATGGTATCGCGCTCTGAAAGGTGGTTCTGGAACAGCGTCTAGTGTGGCTGAAAAGGCCGATTCGGGAGTGACAATCCCTTCCACACTGGGAGCAAGTGCAGTCTGTCCCTGGCCTGTCTCCCTGGCTATGGGCCTTCCTTCTTTGCCTCTTAGCCTCAGACTGTTGGCCAAGTGTCTCTTCAAACTGGGAAAGGCCATGTTGCACAGCCTGCCTCCAAGCGGGCCGCTCAGAGGCCAGGGTTTCCCACTTGTTGAGGTCCACTCCTAAGGCCTTCAGATCCCTCTTGCAGACGTCTTTGTATTGCAGCTGTGGTCTACCTGTAGGGCGCTTTCCTTGCATGAGTTCTCCATAGAGGTGATCCTTTGGGATCCGGCCATCATCCATTCTCACGACATGACCGAGCCAACGCAGGCGTCTCTGTTTCAGTAGAGCATACATGCTAGGGATTCCAGCACGTTCCAGGACTGTGTTGTTTGGAACTTTGTCCTGCCAGGTGATGCCGAGAATACGTCGGAGGCAGCGCATGTGGAAAGCATTTAGTTTCCTCTCCTGTTGTGAGTGAAGAGTCCATGACTTGCTGCAGTACAGAAGTGTACTCAGGACGCAAGCTCTGTAGACCTGGATCTTGGTATGTTCCGTCAGCTTCTTGGACCAGACTCTCTTTGTGAGTCTGGAAAACGTAGTAGCTGCTTTACCGATGCATTTGTTTAGTTTGGTATCGAGAGAAAGAGTGTCGGAGATTGTTGAGCCAAGGTACACAAAGTCATGGACAACCTCCAGTTCATGTGCAGAGATTGTAATGCAGGGAGGTGAGTCCACATCCTGAACCATGACCTGTGTTTTCTTCAGGCTGATTATCAGTCCAAAATCTTGGCCGGCCTTGCTAAAACGATCCATGTGCATACATGCATATCCAGCTGTGCATACATGCTAGCGATTGCAGCTCGTTGCAGGACTGTGTTCTTTGGAACTTTGTCCTGCCAGGTGATGCCGAGGATGCGTTAGAGGCAGTGCATGTGGAAAGCATTCAGTTTCCTCTCCCGTTGTGAGCAAAGAGTCATTCTACGATGACCTGGCCACCACTATCAAGAAGATCCCTGTAAAAGAGCCACTGTTCGATGACAGCTGTTTTGCGTGCGTCGTTTATTTCTTGCAGGTCGTCAGAGAAGCCAGGTGTCATTGTCCTTATGTTCCAGGTGCCCCGCTTTAGGGGGTTGTGGGCAACGGAGGACTGCAGGGGGAGAGAGGAGGGTTGTGGGGAATGGAGGATTGCAGAGGGAGAGAGAGGATGAGGGTAATGGAGGATTGCAAAGGGGGGAGGGGGAGATTAACTGTAATGGAGTAATTTAATGTAAGTAAAACTGGTAGTGTGCCTTGACAATTTTAGTGCCTTGTCAGTGTGCCGTGAGCTGAAACAGGTTGAAAATGGCTATTCTTGCAGTTATTTTCTTCTGCAGTGAGTACTCAGCTCCTTCAGGATCCCCATTAACTTAAGTGGAAGCAGCAGCTGCTTGTACAAGGTAACATGGGGATGAGCTTCCTCCAAGGCAAGCCCTGCACATGTATTATAGACCAGTGTTCCCAGAACTGTGGGTTGAGGCTCACTGGTGGTTTGCGATCTGATTTTTGGTGGGTTGTGAAGTGTTGAGCAAAGCTTCAACAATGTAAACACAGGTGATGTCTAGATCAGATAACTAATTGCCTCAAGCCCTGATGCTACTCAAAAATCAGATAACTGCTAATTACTCTGCAAACAGCTTAGCTCCTGGAGTTTGCAAGATAGCAGCTAATTGCCTAGAGCTCAGTAGCTGTTTTGCAAACTGCAGGAGCTGAGCTCTTTGCAGAGCAATTAGCAGTTATCTTTCAAACTGCAGGAGCTAATTGCCCTACAAAAAGCTTGCAGTTTGCAAGAAGCTGAGGTCCTGCAGTTTGCAGGCATGTGTAAATATAGAGAGATAAATGTGACTTAGTTAATGCCTCCTAATAAAGAATTTTTAAAAACCAGAAGATTTTGTTTTTTATTTTGCTGGCAAGGAATGGGAAAGGAAGGAGAGCCATGAAGTTTCATTAGATCTGCCTCATTAAAAAAAAAATGAATCATTTTTTAAAAATAAATAAATAATTTCTAGATTTTGAAAAGTCTCATGAAGCTAGATGGGTCTCGATAGAGTGTTGTTTTAAAAAGTGGGTCCCGGTGCTAGAAAGTTTGGGAACCACTGTTGTAGACTAACAGCCCAATCCTCTCCCTGGCACACCTCCCTCCCCCCCGGCACGCCTCCCCCTGCCCTCTCTCTGCCCCCTGCCGGCCTTCCCCCTTCCTGGAACACCTCCTCCCCACCCCCGTTCCTGCCCCCCGCTTACCATGCCACAGCTCGGCGGTCCAGGAGACAGCTGAGCCGCGGAAGCTGGGCGACCGCCCCGTGCTAGCTCAGCACCGGCCGACACTGGGCTAGCACGGGCGGGAGCCCAGCGGTGAGGCTAGCAAACGTGCCTTACGGTATGTTTGCGACAGTGCTTGGCGGCACAGCTCCGGGCCAGAATTGGGCTCTAAAATACTTTGATCCGCAAATCATAAAAAGCTTACGTAAGGAATCCTATGCTTCCCTGCTGCTGATGTTTTGTTGTCAGGGATTCCGTTTCCAAACTTAGAATCAGCTTGTTTATGTTGACGAAGAGGACCCTGGACTCAGATAAAAAGGCCAATTAGTTATTTGGGTGTCAAGTAAGAGATGTCTAGGTTGCTGACCCAGCAGGACTGCACAAATAGCTCCCGCTCTCCCTTAAAATATTCATTAGTGTCCCAATATTCTTTTCTGTAGTGTAGTAGAATTTAAAAAACGGGCTTTCATCAAATTCATTTGAAAGTTGTATCCCAAATATTTTGCTGTACTGATACGCTAAACCCCCAACATATGCACTGTTTCCATTCTGGAGGTCTGTCTGGACATCAGGGGGTTCGTAGGTGGTAACAGCCGACTCGTGTTGGCCTACGCAAAAGCAACACAGCAGATGTGCTGCACCAACTAGACCAGTGGTTTTCAACCTTTTTTGTGCCACAGCCCCAATAAACAAACTGTGAGACTGGGGGCCCCACTATTGATCCCGCAATCCCTCCCAGGGCCCTATCCGCTCACTCCATGCCCCTCGCCACCATTCTCCACCCTTTGTGATGCCCTCCCAGCGCTGTTCACTGTAATCAAATATTCTTATTAGAGAGAGCAGAAAAGGTTATCATGAAGCCTGGCACTAGTGAAATCTATTTTTTCACCATTGCTAAGAACCTGAGCAGGACTGGGACAGACAATCATCTGGTACCTGAAGGGGTACACCTGATGCCTCCCCCTTCACCTGGTAGTGCTGTAGTGCAGTGGTCTTTAACCGTTTTCATTCCTATAAGTTGCCATGACCCCATGACTGAGGCTCTGTGACCCCAAGGTTGAAGAACACTGGACCATCTCCAATTTAGATGTCCATAATGTGGGGAACCCACATATTTGTTAAATGAAACACATGCGGGCAGGGATGAAGGGAGAGGAAAATAGTGCTATTGTCCAAATTACATTAGTTTTATTAATAAGAAATTTGTTGTTTAGCACCCTTTCTGTGTATGGAGATTTGCAAAGAATGAGAAGATGGGTCCTGAACGCATGACTTCAGATTCATTGTATGAGTCTCCATGTTTTTCTCATCAGTAGATACTTCTGGTGGTGGTGCTGTTGGTGGTGCATTAATTGATTGATTTCCAATAAATGTTAAATAATACAAAATAAGTAGCAGCTGCAGGAGGGCAGAGGGCAATCCAGAGAGGGGCTAAAGTGTGGAGGAGGGGAAATTTAACCCTTTGTTCCCACTACAGCCTGCTTGATCATCCCTATCCTGCAACTGCTGTCTTTGACAGTACCCCAAGTACAGAGCCTAACAATTAGTTTAAACCATTTCTGCCCAACGCTGCATATACGCAACAGGGATCATATGTGTACACCTGTGCACTGGGCAAAAATGGTTTAAAGTCATGCCCAGTTTGGCCCATGGGGAAGTAATCAAGTACAGTATTTGGAAATGGTCCAGTACCCAAATAGATGCTGTACAAAAATGAAAATGGGTTTACAGTTCTAAGGTTCGATACCACTGAGGAGGCAGGGGAGAGGAATCAAATGGGAAAAGCCAGACCAAATGGATATGTTATATAGGCAGCCGCACAAAATACAGTGGAGAAGTCCTCTACACGAATTATGCTCTCTAGGCCAGGTATTGTTAGCATTTTTCTTTTTGTGGCACACTGGCCTCGATGCTCTTTGCCTCTTGTGATGTCACTTCTGGCTTTCAGGAGACCCTTCTGGGTTCTGCAGCTCTAGGGCACTGTCTATAGCAGGGGTGCCCAAACCCTGGGAAGCCTCCAGTCTCCAATGAGCCTCTGGCCCTCCAGAGACTTGCTGGAGCTTGTGCTGGCCCAATGCAACTGCTCTCAGTGTGAGGACGACTGTTCAACCTCTCACCTGAGCTGTGGGACGAGGGCTCCCTCCACTACTTGCTGTTTCACATCTGTGATGCAGCAGTAGCAGTGAAGGAAAGGCTGGCCTTGCTTTGTGCAAGGCCTTTTATAGGTATAAAGGAGCTATTATAAGACCTTCATTCATTCATATAAGTTCCATCTCAAATATACTCATTTATGTAAATTTATTCAAATTTTTTCCCCAGCCCCCAACACAGTGTCAAAGAGATGATGTGGCCCTCCTGCCAAAATGTTTGGACATCCCTGGTCTATAGAAACAAATTGTCTGTCCCTCTTCTTCTGCTGGCAGAGTGCACAGACAATGCGTTACTACAATCACCCTAAAAACAGAGCTGCAGAACCCAGAGCAGGTTTTCAACTGCTGTGTTCTGAACTCATGTGCCACACCTGTGGATCTGCTTTGGCACACTGGTTGCAAATCACTACCCTACATGATTCTGAGCCAGATGGACTAATTGGTGTAATCCAGTATCAACCGTCTTCATGTGTTCAACATAGCTGTAATACATTTGCAGTCTGCCCCTTTAGCAAAACGGGACCCCTTTGGGGTGGCTACAAAGTGAGACCACATTCTTCCCACAGTCCCTACTGCATAAACGGTGTGAAAACAGTTGCTGAACTCAGCATCCCAGGTCCCTGTGCTTATGCGTGGATTACACCATTCAAGAAAATGCCTTAAATAATAATGATACTTGGAGCATAGTAGCAGCCAGCCTATAATTCTAGACCCCCCTCCCCAAATTCTGGCAAGTGGCCCATCAGTATTAAAAAAAAAAAAAAAAAAGGCAAGTGGGATATGGGATTTTTTCCTCCTGGTTTTCAGCCCTACTCATCTGAAGTCATACCCCTGATTCACCTAGCTCAGAAAGGTCTGCAGCTGACCCCCCCCCCCCCTTACCTGAAGAAGTTGCCAGGAGTTGCAACCTGGACCCTTCCACATGCAAATCAGGCACAATGTTTCCCCAAGTTACAGATACTTCTCTTAAGAGAAGACAGAATTCTCATCTTCTCCTGGTGATTTTTCTTCTCAGACAGATCCCTGTTCTTGGAACCTTTGCCCATGGCTCCTTTTATAAGCCCCCAATTTCACCACCCTCACTGGAACCCAAATGGTTAACAGAGAAGACTGGTAATTTTCCCTGCAAATAAATTGATCAGTATGCAAGGCATTTGTCACCAGCTGAATCATGGGCCCACGGTTAAGGTAAACAGATCTGTGATGACAGTTTCTGAGCAGAATACCAATGCAGCTATATTTCTTCCCAGAGGTTTCTGACATAGCTTGTGTACAGCTTCAGATTCCTTTGAAGGAAGGTTCGGTCCCAAGGAGAGCACAGAATCTTTGGGGGAGCTGCTTTTCTGCAAAGGTGGGAGTCGTTACCTGGGGGAGGGGTCCAGTCCATCAGGTACCTGCTGTGATTGAGTAAAGGGCATTTGATATTGCATGTAGATCTATGGATTTTATAGAACTTAATGTCTGGATGGGGGGGAGGGTTCTTGATGCTGTTGTTATGCACAGAAATATCCCTGGTCCTTAAGAATTCCATTTGTGTTTCTGTTGCAAGATTCATGTTCTTGTACAGTGGTACCTGCCATGCAGAAGGGATGTGACTAATTTTATAATTATCTATCTTCAGTAGGTGTGCTGTGATGTATTCATTTTAGTGAGTTTGTCTGCCAAGTTCTGGAGTTAAAATCCTAGGACCTTTCTCTTTTCCTCCCTCTCTTTTAAAAAAATAAAATAAAAATCTGTGTTTATTGATTATGAAAGTTGCACTGATGGCTCAGTGTACCTACGTACAAGGTCAATATCTGTTTTCAAGTCTGCTTTTAAATAATAATTATTAATATCCTATAGTTTGAGTACTCATGTTTAGATACATTACCCCATTTTCATCCTGGCACTAATGTAAACTGAAGCTCTACTTTGAGGGAGTTGGTAATTCAAGGCAGGTAGAAACTTAGGGCACAATCCTAACCAGGTCTACTCAGAAGTAAGTTCTATTTTGTTCAGTGGGGCTTACGCTCAGGAAAGTATGGTTAGGATTGCAGCCTTAAGATGGTATTCTTCAGAGCTCACCTCAGATTTGTGTTCCACAGTTCTTTGTAAACTTGGGTGTTGAGTCCCACTGAACACAGTGGGATTTACTTCCAAGTAAATACCCAAAGAATTGGATTGAGAACCTGGTGTCCAGAGCTTAGTCAGCAAAGCTTGTTCAGCAAAGTATTTGACACGCTCTCCCAAAGTATCCTTATGGATAAAATGGTAGGCTAGATAGTATTGCTGTTAGAGGGGTTCAAAACTGTTTGAATGACTGTTCATAATGGGTGCAATTAAATGGCTCCATATCAATCTGATCGTGACAGGCAAGGTCGTTGGGCCGTGAAGCTGGCCAAGGAAGAGTTCTCCTAGTCAAGTTGAAGTTCTAACTTCAGAATTTCAGAGAGAAATGGAAAGTCCTGCACATAAGAACAGGAGGCACAAGTACAGGATTGGGAAAACCTGACTTTGCAGCAGTATATGTAAGAAAGATCTAGGTGTCTTAGGTCGCAATCCTAACCATGGCTGTGCCAGTGGGGCATGTGCTACATCATGCAGTTTGGGGGGGGGAGGGCAGTCACAGAGGCCTCCTCAAAGTAAGGCAGTGTTTGTTCCCTTGCCTTGGAACTGCATTGCCCTTACCTCTTGCTGGAAATTTGGTTAGGATTGTGCCCTTAATTGGCTGCAGTTAACTGCTGACTATGAGCCAGCAATATGGTGCTGCTGCAAAGAGAGCGAATGCATTCCTGTGTTTATGTTAGTGGAGGCACAAAGTCCAGATCACAAGAAGAAATAGTTCCACTCTATTCTACATTATTCAGCCCTCATTTAGAACACATTTTGGCCACCACATTTTAAGAACATTGATAAGCCAGAGCAAGTTCAGAGGAGAGGCAACTAAGGGCCCAATCCTATCCAATTTTCCAGCACCAGTACAGCCGCAATGCAGCCCCAAAGTAAGGGAACAAATGTTCCCATACCTTAAGGCAGAGATTTTCAACCTTTGTTGTCTCATAACACACTGACAAGGCAGTAAAATGGTCAAGGCACATCATCAGTTTTTTGGCAATTGACAAGGCACACTGTATGGTCAGTAGGGGACTCGCATCCTCAATGGTCCTATTGATAAATGGCCCTCTCCCAAATTCCTGCGGCACACCTGGGGACCATTCACAGCACACCAGTGTGCCACGGCACAGTGGTTGAAAATGGCTGCCTTAAGGAGTCCTCTGTGACTGCTGCCCCATTACAAGATGCAGTGCATGCCCCATTGGCACAGCAGCACTGGTCCTGGAAAATTGGATTGGACTGGGCCCTAAGATGGTGAGGAGTCTGGAAATCAAGTCTTATGAGGAATACCAAAAGAATCTTGTTTGTTTAGCCTGAGGATGAGGGGAGATATGATAGATGTCTTCAAAGATCTTCTGAAGGGCTGGCACACAGAAGAAGGGATGGGCTTGCTTTCAGTGGTTCCTGAAACTAGAACCAATGTGTTGAAATTGCAGGGATGTAGATTTTAGGCTAGACATGAGAAACGAGCTCCTAATGTTAAGGGCTTTCTGTCACTGGAACAGCCTGCCTTGTGCACTGTGAGTTCTCCGTACTGGAGTTTTTCAAGCAGAGGCTGGACATCAGGGATGCCATAGCTGCCTGTAGTGAGTTGAACTAGATGACCCCAAGATCCAACCCATAAGTTCTATTCTTCCATGTCCTATTTCGATTTGTGAGAGTTCTGGCTTCTGAGTCGGGCTTACGGAATTCAAATGGATGGATATATCCAGTGAGTCAGCTGCAGGTGGGCAACATTTTTAGGTATAAATAGGAGTGTTTCTCTCCACCGAATACCATTTTTTAAATGCATTTTTCTCCAATGTCTTTGCTTGGTTGCTTTTTGGCCAAGGAAGAGTTCTCCTAATAAAAATAAATGTACCAGGAGATTTTCTCCAAGGTAATGATCACGAGCAAAGATATTGTACAAAATGCCCATCGTTAAATTGTGACTGGGTGCATAATTAGGTTGCTTTTAAGTAGCTCTCCAGACAGAATGGAAGGGAGACGTGAGTTAAATGGAGGACTTCAGCATTTATCTCTACAGTTCAATTCAGGCATCACACCAAATTGTGGTTAAGGAAGTGTGGTTAAGGAAGTGTGGTATGGTGTCTGAAACTGGCCAACTCATCTGGAAAACAGATGTTCTGCTTCCGGGGATTGAACATGGGACCTTCTGCCTGCAAAACAGGTGCTTTGTCCCTGAGCTACAGCCTTCTTTCCCAAAGGAGTTGTCTCAAGAGTTATCTGAACTGGCCCATTATCTTTACCTGACGCCTATGGAAGAAGCAAATAGATCCCAGTTTAGAGTCCCTGGTCAGATCATCACATGGAGGGCCACCATCAAGAAGGCTATATCCCCAGCCAATGCATGCTTTGCCTCGTAAGGCAGCATATGGAGAAGGTTATAAATGGATAGTGTGATCTGTTGAGAAGGAGACTTGGGTGACAGGGATATTCTGCCGGGTGTAATCAAGCAGGAGTTGATTTGAATGTGACTGTTTTGGAGGGCAAGCAAGAGCAAGGTGAGGGAGACAAAGGAGGCAGGGGGTTTCGGAATGCTTCGGTATGGGTGAGGGGAGTGTTGAGTGGGGGGCAGCAGTGTTGCTGGAGAAGAGATTTAGGTAGGTAGCATGTAGAGAAGTGGTGCACTGGGGGTTGGAGTGTTTTCAGTTTTTAGCCACTGGCCCTTTTATTCTTCCACCATCAAAACCTGTGATTTTTTTTTTCTTCTCATTGAAAAATGTTGGGTATGGTTCCTGAGCAGCTGTTGGGATGGATGTTTGGCCCTTCGACTTACTTGACTTCAGCTCCTCTACTGTAAGCCTTATTATGCTAAGCTGGTCCTCTGCTTCTGCTCTGTGTTGCAGAGATGGCGTCAGATCTACCTGGGTCGGTGACCTTGCCAGTGGCACCTATGGCAGCTGGGCAAGTGAGAATGGCAGGAACCATACCTGCTAGAGGAGGAAAGAGGCGCTCAGGGTAAGTTTCATGTCAAATGCTGAAAGTCCGGTTTATCAAATCTTTCCTGGAGATATCTCCAAAGTTACGAACGTCTTCGTGGCTCTCCAGGACAGTTGTCCCAAAGAAAGACAGAGCACAAGTTACTGTTAGAGTGCACTGGGCGAAATTCAGATCCTGACATCTCCAGTTAAAAGATCTGAAGTCACTGAGCTGGGAAAGTCTCTAGCAGAGAGTTGCTGCTAGACAAATGAGAGTTAGACTCGCTTTTGGTGGTGTTATGTCCAAAGAGAGGAAAGAGGAGGGGAGGATTGGGATGGGGGGGATAGGATCTGGTGCACTCCATTGCCACCAAATCCATCCCTTCCTCCCTAGCCCGGTTCCTCCCCTTCCCCACTCAGGTACTCCCCCAGTTCATCCATCCTGTCCCCCTCCCTTCCCATCCCCTGTCCCCTTGCTGACTTATTAGCTCTGGTGGGCGCAGTGGGGTGACAGTGCTGCCTTGTGTTCCAGAATGAGCACAGCACACCATTTGGCAGCCATTTTACACAGCAGAAGTGACTTCCACGGTCATAACTTGCACTGTCTGGCAGCCCAGTCCTGAATAGGGTTGAACTTTTCGCCACTGTGCTACACCAGATCACGTGCTGGTTAAGCCAATGCTCCTTACTTGGCAGTTAATGAAAAGTTTGAGCACCTGAATATCTTACACTTCATTAAGCATCACTTTGAATGTACAAGATGTGAAGATGAGACCTAATGAGAGGAAAAAACGAGGCACTTCTAAAATGCATTTAGACATATCTCAGCTCTTCTGAATTTAAATGCAGAATTATGGAACTGTGGAGCTTCTGGAAATGATCACACAGCCATTTCTTGTTTCATTTGCCAGAAGTGATGGCCTTTACAAGTAGGGTCTCATGTGCTCTGTGTAACATGTACTCTGGACAGGCCTCCAAAATGGGTGTGCATGCTGAAACGTCAAGCATTGCTTCATTTGTGGCGATGGGCAGTCGAATAAACATGGAGCTTGTTCACGAGGCCGGGCTCCAGGTGGTTCTTCTCTACAAATTGAATGTAAAGTCCCCTTCTTTGGAAAAAAAATGGTTGATCAAAGCAGGAATTTGGAATACCAAGCCTTTCCATAAGTGTCCTGATGTTTCCGTCCCACACCAGATAAAACAATTCAGGGCCTCTTTTATACACAGAGCATAATCTAGAGTCCTCTTTCTGAACTGGTCCATTCAGACTGCACCTGGTGGGTTGCAAGTGATGGGATGCTTCTTCATTTAGTGGAGAATACACTCCTTGTACATAAGAAAAGCAGCATTGCAGGGAGTGTGAAAGTTTCCAGCTACCCTTTTCTGAGTTGTTTAGGTAGATGGAGTGCCTTCCCTAAAGGCTAAAGAGTTTGGTACTTTCTAATTCAGATGGAGCAAAGGAGAATAAGTGAGGATGTGACAGAAGTTCATCACATTTATACATGTTATGGAGAAAGTGGCTAGATGGTTTTTGTCAGCTAGCATCTCTGGGTCATCCAGTGCAACTGTAGTAGTAGTAAATCTTTATTACGGTCATAAGACCAGCCGCACCAGTGCAACTGATTGCAAGTACATTCAGGAAGACAGTCAGTAGATCAAACTTCACACAATCCTCAACTGACAGAATTTACGGGCGCAGGTTGTGGGGCTAACCACTAGCTGAGACGACTGTCAAGGGGACTGAGACAAATTTAATAGAGGAGGAGAGGTGCACTGAGTGCCATAACTCTGCATACTAGTTCCTGCAACATCTGGACAGGCTATTGTTTTTCATGCTTCTGAGCTCTCCAGAAGCATCTGGTTGTCCACTGCTGGAAACAGAGCACTGGGTTTGATTGGCCTTTGCTCTGATGCTCTTGTGTTCTTACCTTTGCTCTACTTGTTGTGTTGCTCTTGTGTTCTTACCTTTGGTCTACTAGTCTTTCATATCCAGCCATTGTGTTTTCATGGGGGTCCTTTCAAGTGAGCAAGTACCCACCTATGGTCCCAAGCAAACCATTCTGTTTGATTTGGTCAGTGTATTAACTAGGCTGGGTTATGTTACCCTTTCCTCAACCCTTTCAATATTACTGTGGTGAAATCTATTTTTAAGTACTATTTCTTTTCTAAGCATTCCTTCATAAAGTGGACCTTTTGCCCTTGGGTTAGATTCACCTTCATGTTACTCATTTATAAAGTCTAGAGGGATTTTTTTTTTATTTTTTAAAATACAGTCTTTAAGACATCTGGCAATTGCACCAAAAGCTTAATAATTATAATTATATCTTTTTCTCTTTGGCCTTTCACAGTAGGCAATTATTGTATAAAATAAGAAAATGAGATTTATTTCTTCTTTCCTAAGTACGAAAGCCATCTTTTTTTTTTTAAATGAACAATTTTAAACGAAGACAAAAGGAGCAACTTCTATGCAGTGATGCAGTTTGTCTTCCTGAAAGCCGCTTCTCCTACAATTTTGGCATGCAGTTTTCTCTCTCTAGCTGAAGGATCTTATCTGATGTGGTCAGATGTGATTGGAATTATTTTCCACATGCTGTGTAATATGACGCTTAAAGGTTGATAATGCAGGTCTTGCATTTAGTCTAATTTCCCCAAGGCCTTTCCATTCCATTGGTTTTGAGACAATGTCCTGGGGAGCCCTAGGGTTCTTTAATGAGAAGATCAGTATTGGCCCACAGGCTTTCCAAAAGGCCCACTTGCCTACCAGGACCATTCTTTCCCTGCATTCCACAGGAAAGGTGTGTTCCAGGGCGCTGTCATGAATATGTACAGTTTAGGCCTAGGTTAGCATGTGAAGCCTGAACCAAACTAAGTCAGTAACAGAGAAGTGGCTAGCAGTTCCTAGCTGCAGGAATGTGAGTGAACAAACAGCAAGAATTACAACCCATTGGAATGTTTAACACCTCAGTACATTGAGGGGCGCCTGATCAAGCGGAATGGAATGCAGCTATGGATCTCCAGTTGGGAGGGGCAAGAACTAGGAGGGCTGGCAACCAGACCCACTCCGAGAAGGTTCCGTCCTCAAAAGTTTCTGATTGGGCAGTCTAAATAAGTATGAAGTCACCTCAGTACTATTAGCATAAGAAGTATAATAATGAGTGCCCCAAGGGGTTCTTCTTGAAGAGAGTTTTTGGGTGCAACATCCTGCCCGCTGTGAGCTCCATTTTCCACCATGGGCATCTGGCCTCACAGGTAACCTGGAGCTAAAAGATCTACAAGAGTAACTGACCCAGGTGAAAGATAGGTATTAATAGAGATAGCCAGCTAGCTTTATTATTTTATTACTGATATGTTTCCTAGATGTTTATGCCTCTAGCATTTGCTGCCTTGTGTAACCTTATGTACTTAATAAACTCAAATCTCTTTTACCAAGTTGTTTCATTGTCTGTTGGGGACAAAGGTTCAGAATCCTGCCTAGCCGTTCAGCAAGCTGCCAAGTACTCATTGAGGTCTAGTAACTTGAGGACTGAAGCTTTAATTGGAGAAAGCACTCAGTGCCTGCAAGGGATAGAATTAAGCCTAGAGGGTCTCAGTGTCCCTGGACCAAGGCACTGGCACGTACAGGGTGGTGGCAGTACTACTGAACAGGGGGGCCTTGAGGGCTTTAGGGTTCGAGAACCAAGAACTCTGAGCACCCCAAACCCCCCCAAGTTTGCGACAGGCGCACACTCTGTTTTCTCTGGGTCCCAAGAGATCCCATGAGTGTCCCGTGTATTTTAACTGTGCGTCCTGGAAAGCTCCCACAACCCCTTTGCAATGAGTAGAAGTTCCATAGCAGGCATGTAGATAATAGAAACAGCTCTGGCAAGATAGTGATGCTGTCAAAATTTGTAATTACCTGGTTCAGAGTGTGATTTAGTCCAGTTCATAATGCGTAGCTGTGTTCTGAATGAAGCCCAGTTCTCACATACGCACACCTCCCAAGTTTTTTTCCAGCTCAGATCATATTCAAAGCCAGTGCACCTTTCAAGACCTCTGGAAAAATGTTGTGGAGTGTGGGCAGCAGGTGCTGGAAATGCTATCTCTCCAGGCTCCTTGCACTGAATTCTCCCTGCCTCTATGTGTGCCTAATAAAGGGCCCAGTCCTATCCAACTTTCCAGCACTGGTGCAGCCATGCCAATGTGAAGGACACTGCATCCTGCAGTGGGCAAGCAGCCCCAAAGGCCTCTTCAAGGGAATGTTTGTTCCCTTACCTTGGGAGTGCATTGCAGATGCATTGGTGGTGGAAAATTGGTTAGAATTGGGCCGTCAGGCCACAGTTCGATATACACTTTCCTGGGAGTAAGCTTCATTGGACGCATACATAGAATTGTGCACTGAAGTGTCGGCTGCAGCTGTGGGCGGTCTGTTCTCTGCCTTCTCTGGTAGTCCTTGGGGGAGCGCTCACTTGGGAGACACTTCCCCACAGACCACCAGAGAAGGCAGAGAATGGACCACCTACATCTGGCAAACAAAAGTAGCAACCCACAAATCTTCTCCGTAAGTAATAAATCTCGAATAAATCTTCTCTAATTATTACAAATGTAATTGTATTTTTTTGTGTACTGGGGTTGGGGGGTTGCATGTGGTCCACGATTATTCCAGTTTTTGCCTCAAGGGTCCACAGGCTTCTAAAGGCTGGGAACCACAGTTGTAGAGAATACATGTCTGCAGTTAGGCACCAGGTTCGCTTCTCCGTGACCCAGATCGGCCACAGGAGGTCACTGTCTCTCCATTAAATGTGCCACTGTACACTTATTTATGTACCACAAAATGAAGTGGCTGTGAAACAACCCAGGATTTCATGAAGAAAAGTTGTGTCTGTTTTCAGGAAGTATATTGGGAAGAGAATTAGTTACTGTGGACAGGTCTGAGTCCAAATTAAGCTTAATTGATCCAAAACTGAGCACTTTTAAAGTTTGTATTCTGATCTCACTTTGGCAACGAACTCACTGGGTGGGTTTAACCCCTTGCTGTCAATGAAGGGTTATAGGTTATAAAATTAGAGGAGCACATTGCATTTGGGGAAATGCAGCAAATTTGTTTTGCCTCTTCAGAATCGGAAGAAAGTGAAATTGAATACCTGCATATAAGAGAGTTAAAGAATTCATTTTTTAAAAACGTGTCATATTCTTCAAAGGAAGGGAAAGAAACCAGGTTGTGATCCTGGTATCAGCCCAGGATATGGTTAGCATGGCTAGATCAGGAGTAAAGCTAAGGGTTGTTGGATCATAGGATTCAGAGAGCGTTGCGGCACAGTGGGCAAAGGGGGCATATTGGCGAGGCTCTCCAAGCAGGGGTGCTGACCAGCTTCCTGGCAGTTTCTTCCTACTTCCTTTTCAGAAGGGACGCTAGGAAAGTAAATGAAAACAAGGGAGATCAAAAGGGCTCCACATTCTGCTTTCTGCAAGAACTTGAGAAGACCCCTTCTTGATACAGCCTTACTTGTTTCGAATGAGTTCAATAAAAACACAAGGTTTGGATCAAGTTGTTAATCTCATTCCATCTTTAGTTTTTAAAGGAAGTAGCACCAGCAAATAGGAAAGCAAGCAAGGGAGACGTTTAATCTGTTGTTCCTTTCAATGAGAGAGACTGATTCGTAAAATTTTAACCTTTTTTCAGAATGGATTTTGACGATGAAGATGGCGAAGGGCCCAGCAAATTTTCAAGGTGAGAATTTATTTTTTTTAATGTATTTTGAAAGGACTTGGAATTGGACCCTTTTACCCATCCATGAGGCCACCTGATGTGGATTGCATCAGCATCAATTTGTGAGAGGTTCAAGAGTGCAGCAGATTCGGGGTGCCTTTCATCCCAAGTCTGCCGCCATCTCCCTTCAACCTGCCACCAATGCAAGCCACAGTTATCTGTTTTGAATGAGAAGCAGATCATTCTCCTTCTTGCCATACTCCCACACGTTGCTGTCAAAGCTGGAAGTGTGCAAGGAGCATGGCAAGAGCTTTGGGTTGTTGTTTTGGCAGTGCAGAAGCAGCAGAACTGAGATGGCATCAGGTGACATCCTGGCTCACGCCACCCCCCCCCCAAGACCCATGTCTGCTCAACCTCTTAACACTGAGCATGCTTTTGTGCTAAGTCTGTGCCAATATGTGAATTCAAACTGTTTTCTTGACCTTTCACTATGTGTGTTGTCATCCTAGCTGCCGATAAGCCTCCTGTTTACTTATTGTGCTTTCTGTATTGCTTTTTTTCTTTTACAGGTATGACGATAGAAACATAGGAAGCTGCCTTCTATACTACTTCAACACCATTGGCCTGCCTCAGTCAGTATTGTTGACTAGCAGTGGTTCTTCAGTGTTTCAGACAGGGAATGCTGCCAGGGATTGAACCTGGGACCTTCTGCCTGCATAGTAGATGCTCTGCCACTGAACCACAGTCCCTTCCCCTCATTTGATGATGAGCAAATCTGGTGAGAAGGTGAAAGTATACAAGGTAGGCGTTGAGACAACAGCAAGGGATAATCTTATCCCAAACAAGAACTAAAAGTTCATCTCTGTTCCTTTTAGCTTAACAGCCCATTCCCGAGCTGCCCAGTGCCCAAGGCTGCAGCGGCACCAAAATAGCTGCCCCTGCATCCTATAGATGCCGGGCAGTTGCGGGCAGCTCCTGACACCTCCTCAGTGGAAGGGAACATTCGTCCCCTTTCCCCGGGAAAGGTAAGAAACCCCGCAATGGGGCTACTGAACTTTGCCTCACCTATTAACCAGTGCAGGTTAAGTAGTCCTGTGTTGAGCCAGGAGGCCCAGTGGGAGGTCCGCCAGTCCCGCTCTCCTCCTGTCCCCTCTCTCCCCGCCATGCCTTCCCTCCACCAACCCCCCGCCCTGGAACGCCTTTGACAGGTGTTGGCCCAAGATGCGCTCATGCCGCGCATTCTCTGGTGCTGGGCCGGCACCGACTGCCACAAGTGTGCCTTACGGCACGTTTGCAACAGTGTATGCTGGTGGGGGTTCGGCTCACATTGTTCAGGATTGGACCTTTAGTTTTCCCCATTTCTCAATGAGTGATCAAAATACAGCTGATGCCGAAACATTGTCCAGGGAGAAGTGAAAGCATCAGCCCAAGTTTGCATCTTTTTGTGGTTTGTTTTATAGAATGAATACATGGCTTATTTGGGCTGGAGATCATTTTTAAAGAGAATGCAGAATGGTGCATGCAGTTTTATTTGATCATATATTTATGTTCTGCCTTTCCTGTAAACTAACTGTAAAGACAGCTAACAATATAAGGCATGCTATTATGGCAATATAAAAAGTTCTTTAAAATACGGTGTACTATATAATCCAACAGCTGTACTAAAAACCACAGATAAAAGCAGGAAGTAAAAACAGATGTAATTTGGCTGATAGAAATAATTTCAGAGATCTTGCAAAATAAAAAAAAAATGCGTTCAGCTTCCATTTAAAGACAGACAATGAAGGAACCAATCAGAATTCAGGAGAGGAGGGGCATTACAAAGTTGTGGTGCCACTACTGAGAAGACCCTGTCTCTCTCTATAGATATATATAATTAAAATAATAAAATAAAGTATGAAGACAAGTGTAACTGTTAAACAGCGACAGAGTTCAAATACGTGCAGAACTAAAGCCAACAGAAAGAGGAGGAGGAGAAGGAGTATAAGAAGCAATGTAGGGAACATCAACTTAACTGAACACCTTTCTGAACAAAAAAAGTTCTAATCGAATGGTGAAAAGCTAACAGCAAGAGGACTGGATGAATCTCAAGGAAAAGGAATTTTCATAGCCTTGGGGCTGCCACCGGAAAGGCCCTATTGTCGTCTTCCCCCCCCCCCAAGGAGGGAGAACACATAGCAGGTCCTCTGTTGTTGAACCAACTGGGTGGGCAGATTTAATGGGAGACAATCCTTTAAGGATCCTGGTTCCATTCCATTAAGGACTTTAAACATTATGACCAATACCTTGAATTGAGCCAGAAACTCACCCGTAACCAATCAAGATGATATAAAATGAGTTTTATGCTCCCAAACATAGGCCCCAACCAGAAATGCATTCTGTACTAGCTGAAGTTTATGGATGCTTTTCAAGCATAGCCCCAGGCAAAATGCATTATCCAATGTAGCTATGTAGCTTAGAGAGCATGTGTTAGCTCAGCATAAGTTCTCACCTCTTGTGAATGACCTCCAGCTATTGCATAGAAGTGGGCAAGCAGTTTTTCGGAGGTCTGCAATTGGCCGGACACCAACAGGGAAAATATTGCAGACGGAATATCGAAACGTCATTAATTTGTCTAGTGTCTGCAGCAGAGACATCACTGCAGTGTCTTGAGTGTGTCCTTTGGCAGACTTCTTTAACCTTGAGGTGTCACTGAGTACTTGGACACTGAAATGTAAGTGATAATATATTTCTACAGATGGAATGTGTGTGTAACTCATTCTGCACTCTGAGCATTCACACATTCCGGGATCTCACATACGCTGCTTTTTATGAACAGTTTGAAGACTGTTGCAGTAAGAACTGTTTGGGCTTAAGTTTGAAGTATGCTTCTAAATAGATTATTTTTTTCATTGCAATGCATATTATTCTCTATCCCCTTAATCCAAAGGCTCAGGATGGATACTATATATAAAAGTGAATGCATTCTTAAATAATTATTATCCTTGTAGCCTAGCCTACTTTAAGGTCAAGGAACAAAAGACCTAGGGGTCATGGAGCATTTCAGTAATTATCCTTCCCAAATAAAAATTATGGGTCACCTGTTTCTCTCCCCTAAAGGAGTTGCAGTCCAGTCCATTTCCTAACAAAATATAAACTCATCAACATTGTAACCCCTTTGGGGCAGGGACTTGTAAAGGGCCATGAGCACAGATGCCCTATTATTCAGAGCATCATATCTTTGACTAAGGGTGCAATCCTAACCAACTTTCCAGCACTGACCTAGCTGTATCAGTGTGGTGTGCACTGCATCCTGCAGTGGGGAAGTACTCAAGAGAGCCTCCTCAAGCTAAGGGCATGCTTGTCACCTTACCTTGGGGCTGCATTGCTGCTAGGTCAGTGCTGGAAAGTTGGTTAGGATTGTGCCCTATTTCTTTCTCTCCTTGATCCTTTTTATGTATGTTTAGGGAGAACCACAGTGAGATTGAGAGGCGCCGGAGGAACAAGATGACCCAGTACATCACCGAGCTGTCAGACATGGTACCCACCTGCAGTGCCCTGGCACGCAAGCCCGATAAGCTGACAATTCTCCGCATGGCCGTGTCGCACATGAAATCTATGAGGGGCACTGGAAACAAATCCACAGATGGGGCGTATAAGCCTTCTTTTCTAACAGAGCAGGTTGGTAGCTCTGACAAGACTGTGGCCTTGATCCTGTGGTTACTTGCAAGTATGTAAGCTCTAGGGCAGGGGCTGCCAAACTCCTGCCCATGGACCAGATCCTGTGTGTCTGCAAAACGATCTCCACACTGCAGCGTTTTTGCCCAGTCTTTGCAGAAAGTCGCACCGATCAGCTGCTTCTCCCCACAAATCTGGGCGCAGAGCTTGGGGCAATGTGCTGCAGAAGTGGCTGTCCAGTGCAACCCCTTGCAAAGATTGGGCATGAAGAACTGAGGCTGCAGCACAGAATTGTAAGGCTTTGCGATTGCTGAGCTGCACCTGAGACCGTTTTGCAGGTGCACCGTGGGCCACAGTTTGGAGACTGCTTCTCTAAAGGGCCTCTTCACGTGTCGCATAGTGGCCACTACAAATTTACTGCCACTACCCCAACAAAGAAAGTGGAGTTGCAGCTTTTTAGTGACTGAGAGACAGTTGCTTGTCCTAGGCAATGGTGAAATTTGAAGATAGCTGGTTGATTGGATTCAGACATAGCATGGTTTGTTTAGCTAAACCATGGTTTCATGTTATGTTTCAATTCAGCCTTGCCCATAAACCATGGTTTGTTTTGGGCCAGCAGACCAGGATCTGAACCCATTTTTCAAGTGGGTTTGCAAATCACAGTAATTACTAATTAAGTAACTGGTTTTCCATGATGTCTGAATTTTTCATGGTTTTTCATGATTTTCATGGTTTTTCATGATGTCTAAATTTAAAAAAAAGCAAGACTTTTGATAAACCTGAGTAGAGCTAGTGGTCTACCTCAAGAGGCTGCAATCACTCCTGGCAACATGAGTGAAAGGTAGTGCAGGAGGCATGTGCTAGGCAAGTTATGTGCCTAGCAAACACAGTGGAGGGTAACCTTGAGCCAGGGAAAGCCTTATCTTGACTTCAGGTCAAGGATGACCAGTGGGCCATCTATTCTGGAACGTGGCAGGACACTGTAGCTCAGGGCACATGTTGATTGGCCTGTATCAGGAGAGGCAGCAGAGGACCTATCTGGAACCTTCTGGTTCTATCTAGTACTGATGTAATATTCCCTTCCCCGTTATGCCACCCCATTTGCAAGCAGTGATATGGGGGGAAAGCTTTTCTTGGAAGAAGAGGGATGATGGTTGCCAGTGGCAGCAATTTTTTTTCCCCCTCAGAAGCCCTCAAGAACAATGCTGCATAGTTGTTGCATTACAACTTGAACAACGCTGTTGTATTACTGTGACAGGAACTCCTGGGAAAAATAAAATGGTGTCTTCCGGGACTAGCAGTACCTTCTCATTCTTGTCCCAAACACAGGGAGCCCAAAGGAATCAGTGCCATATAAAAAGTGCTTAAGAATTTGTCTGGATAGTTCCCTGAATATTTGTGTGTTTTGGGCAGGAACTGAAGCATCTAATTCTTGAAGCAGCAGATGGGTTCCTTTTTGTCGTCGGCGCAGAAACCGGCAGAGTGATCTACGTGTCCGATTCAGTCACTCCTGTCCTGAACCAGCCCCAATCGGAGTGGTTTGGTAGCACTCTGTACGAACAGGTCCACCCCGACGATGTGGAGAAACTGAGAGAGCAGCTCTGTACCTCGGAGAACTCCATGACAGGTCAGTGCTCTCTTTGACAACGTGCGAGCCTCCTGTTTTGTCTCTTCCATTTTTATCTTTCCTACTACATCATGTAACCCTTGGTGCCAAAGGGAATTTCCTTCTTGGAAGGGATAGCAGCTGCAAGAGGAAGGCAATTGGATTGGGACTGTGATGGGGCTTTATGCCTTTTCCCCTTCCTTCCTTGCCAGGGTACTGATCTCTCCTTCTCTACACTGGTGCTATTTCAGTTGAGAAAAATTAAACTTACAGGGCTGAACTGTGTGCTGGACAGCCCAATCCTAATCTGCGCTGTAACAGGGAGGCCAGCTGGCTTGTGCTGTATCCAGCGCAGGATTGGAGGTGGCTGTGTTGCAACTCAGAGCAAGGGGATACCTTGCTCTGAGCAAGGGGATTTCTCCTAGCCTGAGCACTGCCCTGTCTACCGCAAGGGGGCTATACGGATCTGTGACAGTTAAATTGCTGGAGCAAATTTGAGTAGCCCGATGTTGGGCCGGGCTGCTCTTGAGGGGGGTTAGGATCTGGGCTGGAGGCTGGTCCCACCCCTTCCCAGTCCCAACCCACCCACCAGTCCACCCGCTGCCTGCCCTCCCTGCTCCAGAATGCCCCTGAAATACCCTTCCCCTTCCTCTCCAAACCCCTGCACTGGAGGCTTGCCAGCAGCACAAGTTCACCATTCCCTTGGCTTGCTCCAGTGCAGGGAGGTCGACATGCATCCTTGCGCTGGCCTCCCCGAACCAAATGGAGGCGTAGATGTGCCCTATGGCACGTTTGTGACACTTACAAGCCATTATAAGGGACATAGGACGGCCCAGCGTGATCTCTGGATTGCGCTGTAACATAATGTGTAGTAAGGTCAAACTGCACATTCCGGAAGTACTACTGTGTTGTTGTTTTTTTGTATGATACATCACTGAAGCAGGATCACAGTGAGGGGAAAGTGGTTTTCATCTGATCTTCCTGCCATTGTCCAGAGCTCCCACTGCTGCTATGGGTTAAGGAATAAAAGCTTCCACTTGGTGCAGAGGTGGGGGTGATACAGATTGGGCCCGTAGCTTGGGGTAGGAGCCAAGTTCCCACTTCCCTTCCCTGCTGTGGTCCTAAACTGCAGAGAGCCCCAATCCATCTGCTGTTTTCTATTTTTAAAAAAGCAGAAAAGTGCTAAGCACACAGTTCCTGTACTGTATAGCTTGACCCCCAGGCAGGCTAACAGTACAGACAAGAGACCCTCGGTCGTCTCA
Organism: Tiliqua scincoides; assembly: GCF_035046505.1. Taxonomy (NCBI): domain Eukaryota; kingdom Metazoa; phylum Chordata; class Lepidosauria; order Squamata; family Scincidae; genus Tiliqua; species Tiliqua scincoides. The sequence goes on from NC_089828.1 coordinate 9,804,784, forward strand.
GTCTCCTTTTCTGAAGTTAATGGAAACTCAGGTTAATAAGAGCAGAGAGAGACAGGCTGACATTTTGCCTCCTGGTGGCATAATGCTGATGTAGGTAGTTCATGATTGTTATCCTTTTTCTCCTAGCCACTGTCTCAACTTTATTTTGGCGGCTGCTTCCACTTGGCTCTGCTGCTGAATTTCCATCTCATTTTTGTCTGCCCTTTCTGTAGCCGTGCATGTGGCTTTTCGATTCCTTAATTTGTTTATGGGTTTAACTTACTCTTCCGTATGCTAGTGACCCTGAACTTAATCCTGCTTCACTGGAAGCTTTTCCTTTTGATTCTTCTGTTGTAAAAAGTTCTTTGTAGCCAGTTTTAACAGATTCTGAAGGGCTTCATTCTTAGCAAGTCAGAATCTCATGTGACCCTTCAGCGCAATGTGATGCTCTTCCCTAGGCTGCACGACTTTCGCATGGCTTGTTCTTATGCACTCCCATGTCCCTGTAAATCACTTGAGCTATGCTTGCACACATAAGCAGTGACTACTATTCAGCTATATACTGTGAAAACTGCTGATCACAGCTATGGGGAAAATGGATAGGGAAAGGTTTTTCTTCCTCTGTCATAGTTCTGGAATCCAGGGTCATCAAGTGAACCTGGCAAGAGTTTCTAGGACAGATATAAGGAAGTAGTTTGTCACAGAGTGCATACTTGTGAAACTCACTGCCACAAGATGTGGTGATTGCCACTAACCCTAGATGGCTTTAAAAGGAGACTTGGATTTACAGACGGCAATTTATCACTAGTATATGCACTCTTGCAAATTCAAGTATATGCACTCAGCCTTCCCCCCCCCCCAAAAAAAAAGACAAAGAAGAATAACAGTTTAAATAGTGCAGACCAATTGTGCCTGCCACTCGAATTACTCTGTTATGCCTCAGAATGAACCTGAAACGAGAGAATGAAGCTGCTCGTCATCTGGTCCTGCCCATCTCTCGTGCTGTGATTTTAGTTTTTTAAAAGGCTGTACGTGTGGAATTTAAGGGAGTATTCAATTACTGGTTGGCCTTAATTATCCACAGGTTTGGGACCCATGGATTAGACTCAACAAAGGTCCCTGACCCGTGTTTGGAGGGCCAGCCTGTACCCTCTGGAGGTGCCCTGCGGTTGCGCCTGGAGGTGTTTTGAAGCATGGGGAGGCAGCACGAGGCCTCCCCGCATTTCAGAAGGCCTTTCAGAGGCCTCTAACATGCACTTCCAGTTTTTTGAAAACTCCAGCAGGCCCTCTGAGATGTGAGGAGGCCGTGTGCTGCCTCCCCATACCTCAGAACACCTCTGGTCGCGACCAGAGTGCACCTTTGATCACATCCTGGGCCCACCTGCAGATCCCATTATCCTGCATCTCTGGAAGTTCTGTGAACGGAACCCCCATGGATGCCAAGGGCCTATGATATGCACCATTTTGACTTTGGATTGTAACCTTGGTGTAAAATGAAGGCTGACTGTACGGCATGGATTTCTGCATGATGGAAGACAGCAGCTATTAACTAACCAGTTTCCCAAAGCCGGTTTAAAATTTGATTGTTTTGAATCTTCAGTCTGCCATAATCTAAGAATTGTTCCACTTTGAAGTGCCTACATGGCCTCTCTGCATTGTAGCCTTATGCAAAGTTAAGACAAGTGACCCATGCAGCTCAGTGCATCCCTTTCCTTGGCTAACAAGGATCTAAGAAAGGAGGATGTTTGGAAATATCTGTACATAAAACTTTGGAAAGCCACTTCTCTTGTTGGACATGGTAGTGCTAGCTTAGGTTAACATAAGAACATAAGAACAGCCCCACTGGATCAGGCCATAGGCCCATCTAGTCCAGCTTCCTGTATCTCACAGCGGCCCACCAAATGCCCCAGGGAGCACACCAGATAACAAGAGACCTCATCCTGGTGCCCTCCCTTGCATCTGGCATTCTGACATAACCCATTTCTAAAATCAGGAGGTTGCGCATACACATCATGGCTTGTACCCCATAATGGATTTTTCCTCCAGAAACTTGTCCAATCCCCTTTTAAAGGTGTCTAGGCTAGACGCCAGCACCACATCCTGTGGCAAGGAGTTCCATAGACCGACCACACGCTGAGTAAAGGTTAGTTGATCTGACACCTTGCCTGTTGCTTGTGTGTTCTACTTTCTCCATCACCCCCCCCCCCAAAAGGCAATGGGGACAAGGGATACAACCAGTTGGCTGCTGGCCTTTGAGGAGAAAAACTGTTTCTAATTCTGATTAGTGGCTGTGATTCATGCCAATCTGGATTAATTTGGAACAAAACAATGTGATTTTTTGTAACCTGCTCCCCAAACAAGCTTGTGGCTTGCACCATTTCCTGTGAAACATTTTGATAGGGTTTACGTTTCAGGAAGAGCAGATTAACGAAGTCAAAAAGTATCTCTGCCTTTTCCGATTGTGCAACTGAAATGGGATGACTCAGCAGATTTAGCCAATCTTATTTTCCTTGGCTGGAGCGCAGTTTTGTTTTTTCCAGTTCACGCTGTTATGATGTGAGGAGCTCAAGTGGGGAAAATGATTCTCTGATTGTTGATTGTGATGGGGTGCTTTTGGTGAAAGAAAGAACATAGGGTTGGCAGTGACTTTGTGCCATAAAAATTGTGTTGTATTATTGGGATCTGAAGCAGTAGGGAGTTTGCAGAGATTGGGGTAAAGGGTTGGGAGAAGCTGCCTTTCAGAAGGTGCAAGGTTTGCAAATGTTGACAGCTTCAGCAGCTGCACTTGGTTTCATTTTATGTCCAGTTGCAAGGAATGCGGTTTGCAAGCAAAATTTGCACACCCCGAGAGAATCCAGATGTTGTTGGTGGAGTCCGGTTGTCTGTGCCCAATGGAAGAATAATTAAACAGCAATGCGACTTTGAAGCCACGTGATGCACCAGGCCCGAAAGAGGATGCAATAAAGCAGTTTTTGCATAACACTGTTAGTCATTGTTGAAAAGTAGCACAAGAGATGGAAATCCTAGGAATAGCTTTGTTATTTTTAAAGATCAATAAGGCTTTTTCCCCTGCAAATATTGTGTAAGGGGTTATGAAGGGCAAGTTGTTTCCACAGTTCTCGATCCTCACTCCCATGAGGACCAGTTCATACACCATGTGGAGGAAAACAAGAGTTTATGACGAGTGTGGAGCAGTAAAGTGCCAAAATGTAGATAGTGCTATGCTGATTTATGAATGTGTTCATATTTGTTATTTTGAGTTGCTACCGCTGGCTTACCTCTGATGTACCTTTGGAAGGTACAGCTGTATGTGTCAAGAAGCCAGGAATAGCTGTGGCTCTCTGTCAAATGACTCTCAGCTGCAGTTTGCTGGGGTAGTAAAGTATGGAACCTCAGTTTCTCCGTTTGCTGGGACGGTAAAGTGTGGAGCAACCACAATCTCTTCTACAGAGAGTATCTCCAGCTAATAGTAATTCACACAGATACTGGTGTACATGGCCAAGGACCTTTGACACGAAGGGTCAGCCCTGCAAGATTTGGAACCTGAGACATAAGGAATTATGGGACACGAGAGTTGGCATAAAGCAGAGAGAGAGCTGCATTTTCAGACCATCTGGGAATTTGTAGTAGCAAACCTCTGGTGTCTTTTTTTTTTTTTTTTAAACCAGTCCTACCGGATTCAGGAGTGGTTCCAAAGCTAGCTTGTTATCAGCATGGGTTTTATCTGGTGTTTATCGTTCCTAGATTTCCTTCTGCTTCAAAGTGTTTAAATTGCTGGGAAATGTCTTGGTATAACCAAGCCCTAGTCTGTTGTGATAATGGTGCTGCTCTTGAGAATGGGAGACAGCCGGCAAACTCTGAGGCTGTCTTGGGAGCTTGCACAGTTTGACACTGGGCATCTTCTCCAAACTGTTGGAGTCTCAGGGTGGTGATAACGTTTAATCTTATTACAGAGGACAGTGGCCTCTTTTGCTTTCTCTTTTTCATCAAACAAGTCCCAGCCCTAAAACCTGGGAGAGTGGAAGATGAGGACAGAGAGCCACTTGGCACATAGAAAGTTATTCCTACGAGGCTACAAATAGACAGAGCGGTGCCCATGCTGAGCACTGGCAGTGAGCCCAGTGGCCCAAGACCGACCCCTGAAGTTCCCCAGTGCTGGCATAAGTGGTGCAGGTTACTCAGCCAGGAAGCTCATACCATCGCTCTCTGGTTCCACTTTCCCAATCCACAAATGGGCTTCCTCAGAGACCCCTGTGATGATGTAGGCCCATTCATGGATGTGGAGGGCAGGAGAGGGGGCTGCTTAGTTGCTTCTTTGCTGTGTTGCAGGACCACTGAGGGGGAGGCACCCTCCTGACTGAGATTACTCCTCCTCTCTATCTGCCTGACCTGACCTGATCTCCCAGAGGGTGACTCGCAACCCTCAGGCAGACTCCAAGTTCGAATGGGGGTGTGTGTTTATGTGTGCAGGGACTAGACAAGGGCAGAATTGGGCTTGACCTGATGGCCCCACAGTCTACAGAAGCAGTTTTCAATGTTTTTTCTCCTTACAGCACAATATGGTCTTCTCTATAGTCTTTGCCTCTTGCGATGTCACTTCCAAGAGACTGTTCTGGGCTCTCTTTCTTGGGCAACTGTCTGTAGTAATGAATTTCCTATCCCTCTTCCTTTGCTGGCAAACAGGCAATTCGTTACCACAGACAGTTGCCCTAAAAACAGAGCCACAGAACCAGGAAGAGCTTTTCAGTTATTTTCAACCACTATTCTTCAACCACTTGTGGCGCTCCTGAAGACCTTTCACAGCACACCAATGTGCCATGGCACATCGGATAAAAATCGCTGGTCTAGAGAAACAGCCCACAGGGGTGTGCAACAAAATGTCACAGGGTTTTCCCATCCTTGGGGAGAAGTTATCTGTGTTCACTGTCGAACCATTCTCCAGGGTGCATCAGAGTGATGCTCGGGAGGGGAGAAGAGGAAAAAGAACACACCTTTTTTTTCTTTCTTACTTCCTTGAGACAGAAGGGAGAAATGGTTATTGATCACTGCCACGCCGTTTTGTTGAACTAACTTATGAAGTACTTAAAATAAATATTCCCTTGATACAAATTTTTTTTGAAATGTGTTGGGGGGTACCAGTCCTAACAGGTGGCACCTCTGGGTGTACAACCAGAAGAAGATCCCAACATTTTGCTTTTAGAATCTTCTTCCCCCCATACTATCCCCTGTAAGTAATGTATATTATGATCCCTTCACGGCACTTGAGTCCAAACTCTAGTTGAGCATGCCAAATTTACTAATTTATTTATTGTTGGTGCTTGTTAGTCTGCCTGGGGGGGGGGGGGTCTTTTTCTGCAGTTTTATTGAATGAAACATTTCTACATCAGAGCATATCATACCAATCGAAAGAGTGTGCTGAATATATAATGCAATACAGCTTATGACATTATGAATGGTATGAAGAGGGAGGGAGAGGGTTTTTTTTTCCCCTCCCTCTTTCCCCGTCCTGGAACTCAAGGTCGCCTAATAAAATGGGCTGGCAGTAGATTCCAGATGGACAAAGGAGAATCCCCCTTTGTACAGTGTACAATTCATTTCTAGAATTTGCGGCTGCAGGACGTGGTTATGGCCAAAGCTTTGAAAGGGAATTAGATAACCTTCATTGGAGAGGGGAGAGAACACATGCTGTAGCCACCTTGCAAAGAAGGTCTCATTCTGGTCAGTGCTTGGATGGGAGACAGCCTGGGAACTGGGCCATCCCATGGTGGAAGAAACGTAGGACCACTAACTAATACAGTTAGCCAAGATAGTGCAGAACTAGTGTACTTTTGAACATGACACACTGGGTGGGGCAAATGGTGGGAACTTGTGGACTTCCTGGAAGCAACTGGTTGGTCATGGTTGACAACAAGGTGCTGGACTAGATGGGCTTCCTGTCCTGATGCAGCAAGGCTTTTTGTGTATTCTGAAGACATTGCATGCTTGGATCCAAGCCCAGCTTTCTGCTCACAAGGAGGGGGGGATATTTTGAACCAACTGGTCATATGCTTAAACCCTCATCAGGAAGTTAAGTTGGAAAACAATGAAATTGCCACATTGTCTCGGAGGGTATAGAAAAATGTTTTAATATCGACTCTTAAGGATTCAACTTTCTGCTTTCTTTACTTCTTCCTTTCTTTCTTTTTTTGGTCTCTTGGCTGAAGAAATTGCCAGTGGTGTCCCATTTATAGCCTTGAGAAGTGGGGTTTTTGGCTCCCTTCCTCCTCGACACTACCACATCAGCACATGATACCTGTTTTTTACAATAGTTATGAGCTTCTATGAACCTTATGGCATATTTAATAATTAAAAAGATATTAAAAGTAACAATTTCCATACACCCTGGCTGGTTGCCCTTGTTCCAGTCAAAACCCTGCCTGTTGTTCCTCTGTGTTGGAATGTTTCTATAAATCCCAGCCATCACACTTTGGCAATCTTGTAAACCTCCGAGATCATACTGTACTGGGTGGAAGGAGTCAGTGCAGTGGTAGTAGCATATCAGCTGTGCAAGAAGGCCATGTCTAGATCATGTGTGCGCAGGCTTTGGGCCTGCGGGATCCACTTAACTTTGTACAAAGTTTACCAACTGAACAGAAACAAGGTGCAAAATTCAAGGGGTGGATGTAGATTTAAGGAACTAGGAACCTCTGAGCAAATACTCAACTTGGAAATTTGTTTCCAAAACCATTTATGTGAGGATTGGAACTGCAATCCAGCCAATATGGTCCTCTAGTTTAGGTGACAGGTAGATCCACCAGAAAAAGCCCATTCCTGCTGCAACTGAGTATAACTTCATTCAAATACATTTGCAAGTTGCCCAAGACATACCTAAATGGTAGGAAGGCAGGGTATAAAATCTTAAATAAACAGATAGGCCCAACCGTTTGTAAATCAAGGTCCTAGATACTTAAAGAAAAACTTCTTCTGCCTTCCTCAATAAACCAGTGGAATTTATTTGAAGGGCTTCCCTCAGGAGGGAATTCCACAGACAGGGAGACACGATGGAAAATGCCCTGTTCCAGGTAGACATTGGTGGCCTCCAGCGATGGTAGAACCAGCAAGATGGCCTCACTACAGGATGGCTAAGAATGGGTTGCGTCCAAAGAAGATTAGTGATGTTGTTCTATTGAATTTGGAACTATTGAATTTAGTTCCATTGAATTTAAGGAGATTGAAATTAGTCACCGTCTCATGGATTTCATGTGATGCAGTCACAACTTTCTTTGACTACAGCCCAGTATTTTTTGCATTATTTGTTTGAAAAGCACGGTCTCATGCTACATCAGGAGAGATGCCAAAGCTCCTAGGAAGCTTATTGGGGTTATATCAGTGATAAGGCCAGAAATGGCAGGCAAGGAAAGATTCTCTACAAGACTATTTCCCCATCACGCGCTAGTCTTTCTCGAAATTTATAGGAGTGCTGAGCTTATTCCAAGGCACTCTCTGAGTTGATTCAAGATTAAAATAGAGCCAACTGTTCCAGCCAGCACCACATGTGAACTGAGACGTGCTCTAGAACATGTCCCAGAATCCTCTGCATAAAACACCACGTTCCATGGCCTATGCATACAGGTTCCTTGGCAGATACATCAATGTGGAAAGGCTTCCCTAAAAACTGAGAAGTTCAAATAACGCAGGCATATCTTATTTTTATGAATGAAAGGGAGGATATAATTGGACGTTGAGTGCTGGAAAGTAGGCCTTCCAAGTTCAGAGGTTTCTGGTTCCTTTGCTGCACTGCAGGACATTGACCACTGGTGTCATTTGCAGAGGCATTACATCAAGGTTAAAGAGCACTTTCAAATGGTTTGTTGTAGAACTGTACAATCTATTCCATAGAACAGGGTATTTCCAAATTTAAAGGAGTGCATTCCAGACTGCCTCAAACAGTGGTAGGAGATTCCAAAGCATGCTTTTTCATACTCAAAAAAGCTATCCCATCCACCCTGCACCTCTGCCTGGTGTTTGTTGTGTTGCATCTGGCCTCCCAACCCAGAAGTAACTGGCAATGACATCATCACCAGTTACTTCTGTTGGACCTTGTGAAGTGGTATGGTGGAGGACAAACATTGAGAAACACTGTTCTAAACTGTGCTCACACACTTTATATCTTTTTTCCTCTGTGCACAGGTTGAGAGGAAGGTGAACGGGGAGTGTGCACACACAAGGCTTGCATTCCTAATGCACAAAGCACTAAACCATAATTTAGTGTTTGTGTCTGGACCAGTCTGTATAAAGTTCCTTAGCAGGTAGGCCTGGAGGGAGAAGGTTTGAGAAGCCCTATTCTAGAATATTCTATTGTAGAGGAAGCCCCAAATCTAGGAATGCTTGGACCACAATGTCAGGTTCTTGTGTATTTCCTTCTCTCATCCTTTAAGCATGTGATTAGAATTATGCACTGGAATCCTTCATACTTGACCCTGATTTTAAAAGCTATCCTTTAAAAAAAAAAAAAAGTTTCTTAACTTCAGGAATCTCAAAGCATGCCCTGTTCTCTTCTCTGTTCCTTGAGATGATGCATGTTTGCTGTCAGTGTTCAATTGTCAGAGCAATTACACAATTGAGTTTAATTAGTCAAATGCAAAGTTATGTGCATTTAAAATCCCCTGAGCAAGAAGCCGAATGGAGAAACATCTGAATGGACATTTTGGAAGGGGAGAAAATTAAGACATATGCAGATGCTTTTATGATTCCCTTGCTCCAGCCAGCAACATCTATAAACATATCCAAAGTATTTGTGTTTCAATCATGCTTCCTTTTGCTTCATTGCCCTCGATATGGATCCATGCTTCCCTGTAGCTGAACCACATCATAACATTAAAACTTATACAACCTTTTTTTTCTTTTTTTGCAATCCAGTGAGGTCACTGCTGAGAATTGGGTCAGTAGATTCTTGGGTCACTCAGTGCTTGGCTGTGGCATACCTTGTTTTTTGGATGTGTTGAGGAATAGATCATACAGGAATTTTTAGCTAGAACAGAAAGGAGAGGAAAATCTCTGTCGGCAAACACATACAACTCAAGGAAGCTTAAATGGAGTTGTGTCTTGACCATCTTTTTTGGGGGTGGGGGAGAAGCAAATGCTGGCACCTGTGGTTTTAGCAAGCTGTGGGACAAGATGGGGACTCTTCCACTCCCATCTGTGATATGACTTTGCTAACAGTACACCTTTCCATTACTGGCTGCCACTGTGTCAAGTTGGAGAGCTCATCCTTCTCTTGCTGTACAAATTTGTTCCCCCCCCCCCATAGTTTTGCTATGGATCTAATCTACTTGCAAATAAATTTAGGTGCTCATAAAGCCTCCTGAAACACATGCAGAAAGCTTCCTCATTTGCTTCCCTCAAATTCCTTTTTGAAGTTCAGGCTTTGGCACTAAGCCTTATTCTTCCTTGCTACTCTAAATAAGCTTAACTGAAACCATGTAACTGAAACAATTACATGTTCTGTTCCTGGTTTCCTTCTACCTGCATCTTCTCCTTCCTGTTGTCTACCTTGTGTCTAGATTGTAAACTGGGCAGGGACCTATCTTTTCACTCTGTCTAAGGCGGGGTGTCAAACACAAGGCCCACTGGCCAAATGCAACCCCTAGAAGCTATTTATCTGGCCCCCAGTCCTGGAATGTGCTGGAATCCCTAGTATGTATGCACTGCTGAAACAGAGACGCCTGCGTTGGCTCGGTCATGTCGTGAGAATGGATGATGGCCGGATCCCAAAGGACCTCCTCTATGGAGAACTCGTGCAAGGAAAGCATCCTACAGGTAGACCACAGCTGCGATACAAGGACATCTGCAAGAGGGATCTGAAGGCCTTAGGAGTGGACCTCAACAAGTGGGAAACCCTGGCCTCTGAGCGGCCCGCTTGGAGGCAGGCTGTACAACATGGCCTTTCCCAGTTTGAAGAGACACTTGGCCAACAGTCTGAGGCTAAGAGGCATAGAAGGAAGGCCCATAGCCAGGGAGTCAGACCAGGGACAGACTGCACTTGCTCCCAGTGTGGAAAGGATTGTCACTCCCGAATTGGCCTTTTCAGCCACACTAGACGCTGTTCCAGAACCACCTTTCAGAGCGTGATACCAGAGTCTTTCGAGACTGAAGGTTGCCAACAACAAATTATAATTGGGTTCTTCCAGCATGATACTTGGGCTCTCTCATATCTTGAAATTATAAACAAGATTTGCATATTTTCTCTTCTTTCATTTGCAGCTAATGAGTTTCTATGTGAGAAGAAAGTGCTTATTTCTGACCATCACCTTCTTAATGATGTCACTTCCTGCTTAATGATGGCCCAAATCCTAACCAACTTCCCAGCACTGGCATAGCTTTGCCAGTGGGACATGTGCTGAATCCAGCAGTTGGGTGGCACTCATGGAAACCTCCTCAAAGTAAGGGATTGTTTGTTCCCTTACCTCGGAGCTGCATTGCCCTTATGTCAGTGCTGGAAAGTGAATTAGGATTGTGTCCGATGTCATTTCTGGCCCTCAGCAGATGCCATGAATGCTATTCTGCCTACTACATGAAATGAGTTTGACACCCCTGGTCTAAGGTGCCATGAACATTGATGGTGTTATAACAATAAGAATGATCATCATCATAATAAATACCTGTTATCATCATTATCTAAGATTTAAACCTGCAGTGCTGTGAGGAGGAAAGTGTACCTGACTGACATCATAGGATCAAACTGCAAGGCTGCAGTTACTTTGCATCAATAGTCCACTGGAAAAAAGGAAACTTGTTTCCTTGTGTGGTTTTTTTTACAAACTCTTGCAGGTAAAGACCACTTCACTCAAAAAGAAACTGAGCCGGAGTGTTCAGTTAAACAGGATACGTTTATCTTCCCTGCTGATCCCAATCTGGAAAGCACTATCATGTTCTGAGTAGGATGTGTTCATAACCCTAAGCTGGAAGGCAATTAGAGAGATTTGTTCCTGGCTCTCTGTTATCAAGACATACTTTTATTTAATATGCAGCAATTATCAGTACAGATCATTGTTAACATGTTTTCTGGAAGTCACGTCTGGGGTCACTTTGGGACCTAAAATGCAGGAGAGTAAATAAAATAAGGAATGAAACCTCCACGGGAGAGTACGTACGTATTTTTCTGTAAGGCTCAGTGCCATGGCTGCCATATGGAGGCAGGGAAGATATAAACACATCCTGTTGTTGCAACCCAACACTCCGGCTCAATTGTTTTTAAGAGTGAAATGGTCTTTATCTGCAAGAGCCTGTAAAAAGTATAGCATGTTTCCTTGTTGGTTTATTAATGCAAAATAATTGCAGCCTTGCAGCTCGAAACCCAAAGTTCAGTCTGCAAAAATTCCAGGTAGGGTTAGAAAAAACCCTTGCTTGAAACCCTGGAGTGCCACTACTTGTCAGTGTGTAGACGGTACTGAGCTATTGAGTAAAAGGCAGTTTTGTATGATGCAGAATTTAGTGAGATGCCTAGCCTAGCTCATTGCTGGAGCCTAGCTCAGTGCTGCTTTGGCTACAGAAGGGCCCCATTTTCTCCTTGTAATAACCCTCTGCAGAACTTGGACAAAGAGAGGGAGTATTTGGCTCAAGGGCATCCAGTCAGCTTTCTGGCTCAGAAAGGATCAGTGCCCAGGTCTCCCCACTCCCTGGCACATCACTAACTGTTTCACTACACTGCCTTTCAAATTGTCTCCGTGATTGCTGGTCTCTACTTGATCAACCATGCAGGTGCCACAGCTCATCACATAGATGAGACTTTGAGGGGTTGGAGAAGCATTTTCATGTAGAAATCTGAGTAGCAGACCTCAGAACGTGAGACCTTGGAACACAAGGGAGCGATTTGAAAGTGGCTGCGGCATGGTGGCTGCAATGAGTGTACCCAGACCTGGCCCCTCTATGAGGCCATCTGAGACAGTAGGCAGCAGGTTAGTGGGACGTGCCCATCTCAGTCTGCTGACACGCCTCCAGTGCTCCTCCTCCCTGTCCCTGGATTGGAAAAAGAAGAGGGGGATGGAATGGAAGAAAAGTGTGGAGGAGGGGAGTTCAGTGGACTAGATAATCTCCAAAACTCTAGCTCCCCACTCTCTTCTCATCCATGCTTTCTCTTCCTCTCTTTGTTTTCCATTGTAGGGAGTCAGGGCCAGTCTTAGGAACTTCAGGGCCCAATGCTGAACATTTTTACAGGCCCTCCGCTTCCCCCCCCCCACCATGGGCCCCCCACTTACCAGAACAAACTGCAGTGACAGACATGGGGCCAGTGGTGCTCCATGCACCCAGAAGTAGATGACGGTCACGTAATGACGTCACCTCCAGCTGCTTCCAGGGGGGCATTTTGAGCCTTTTGGACCCAGGGGAGGGAGGGCCACACAGGGCAATGCTCTGCTCACCACACTCTTTAGCTAATGCTCCAGCTTGGAAGATTCCATGCCAGAGCCTCCGCTATACAGTGAGGTGGTGGCTGTGGCAGCCCCCCCCCCAGCAGAGCATGACACCCAAATCAGTTTGAATCAACTGAATAAGGCTGGCCCTGCAGGGTTTGGGAGCAACAGAGGCCACCACAAATCCAAATAGGAGAGGGAAGCATTTGACATGCCTCCTCCAGTGCTAGGACGTCAAAGGCTGGTGCTGAATGTTCCACCATAAAATCTGCTTCCAAACTAGAGAATGAGGGAGAGTGGAAGATTTTGGAGTCGGCTTCACTCCACAATGTTCTTGCTGCTATTTCTGCTGTTCAGTAGCATAGCAGTCAGTTCACAGGGCACAGCAACCGTAATCTCTGATCAAAACCCCACATTCCTTCCTATTGCCACATGCCCCAGTTGGGGCAGCTTTGATCACGCTCGGCAGATGATGAGGAAGCAAAGGAATCTTGCAAGTTCCATGTTTTTCCTGCCCTGATTTCTTGTCTACCATTCTCACAAGCCAAAGAGCAAAACTTGTTTTTGAAGGTTACCAGAATAGATCAAACTCCGGCATCCACTTTAAAATTTTTTGTCTGGTCAGCCTTTATACAAGGGTCTGCTTCTAATTGGAACCACGCTAGATAGTATTAGTCACTTCACATTTTGCTTCAATTGTTAATCATTTCCTCTTGTTTTCCTGCATCTCTGCCTTGGGGTTCCCCCCTCCTGCAGCCCCCCCCCCAACCTTTTTCTTTTTCTACCACCAGAATGATGTTTTTGGATTCTGCAAAGATTCTTCGGGTACTTTGTTCCTGTTTTTTGTTTGTCTTTTCTGTGCAGCCTGTGGAGAGTATTTTCATGGTGCACAAAGTCATCTTTTGTTACCTTGTCCAAATCAAATTCATTTGTCAATTCATTTTGGTTTCAGTGGCAGAAAAAGAAACAGAATCAGGGGAAGGACTGGAAGATTCAGCTTCCCTCTGAGTTCTGCTTTAGAGGATGCTGTGATTTGCTACAGGTTCAACGTAGGGCTATTAGTTTTAAAGTACATGTGAATGTTCCATTGGATCAGTCAGTCTAGCTCAGTATTGTCTGCCCTGTTTTGTTTGTTTTTCCCCTGATCCAGCCTGGAGATGGTTAGGATTGAACCTGGAACATCTTGTGTACAAAGCAGGTGCTTTAATATGGAGCTGTAGCCTCACCTCTGATTCACACAATAGTCCATGAACAACCCCAATGCAGACATAATCGGAAACCATCATTTGCACTGATCATGGCAAAGCGTTCATCTGCACACAGAAAGCAGTAGTTATACTTCCTCCCAGGAGCTCAAGTGCAGTGTACATGCAGGGTGACCAGATGTCATAACCACAAAGGAGGATCAGGCACCCTGAAATGTAGGACATCCAAGAAAAATGTAGGACATGATAAAATAAAAGCTAAATTTTATTGATGTATATTGATGTGGTTAATTTAAACACTATGTTACTTAGGTATTATTAAATTTAAAACTATATTACATCTAATTTATTAATTACAAGAAAGCTATGAGCTGTCTGCAAGGGCCGCTCCCAGGGAAAAGGAGGACTTTTAAGTTCTATTTCAGGACATGAGGCTAAAAGGGGACATGAGGACATGACCTGGAAAAAGAGGGTGTCTGGTCACCCTGTGTACTTGGTTCCCATTCATCTTCCCAACAACCATAAGGCATAGTTTGACTGTAGCACACTGAGGTGTCCCAGCTCTATCTGCAAAGTAATAATCAGCTCTTGTTGGGGCCTCTCCAGGCACACGTGTTGAGGGCAGGCTCAAGTATGACTGGTCTCACTGTGGTTTCCCTGTTTGGCTGGTATCTTAACCAGACTTCATGCAGTCAACCTGGAGCAAGGAAACAATTCAAAGCCTCAGGGTGAATGTAGCAGCTGTCTGCTCTGACGCAGCAGATTCTGTGGTTGGAGTGTGCAGAAACCCTTTCAGAAATATCATTGGTCTTACTGAAACTTGTTTGGCTTCTTCAAAAAGTTACTCAGTAATTCTCCTTGGGAACTAAATATATGCTACAATTTCATGGGAGTACAGAAGGAAGTGCAGGATAGGTGCAGAGCACAGCTTCCAGGGAATCTCAGCTGTCATTAAAAAAAGTTCCTCGTCTTCATGGCCACAATGATACACTCCAAAGTACTTGTGAATTGGGAAAAACTCTGCAGTGTACGTGTCCCTGGATAAGGTTCCTAGTGGTTAACAGTAAAGCTCTTTGGATAGCTCCTCTCTAATTATAGCAAAATGAGAATGAGGACACAATCCTAACCTGGAGTTAGGCCAGCACAAGTCCCTTGCGCCACCTCAAGAGTGTCGCGAAAGTGCAGTAAAGCACTTTAGTGCCACTCTGGAGGCAGTTAGGCACTGTTGCAGGGAAGGTGAGTTTGTGTCAGCCGAGTGCGGCCAATGCAGAGGTCTGAGGTCGGTGGGGAGGAGGCAGGAGGGAGGCATTTTGGGGTGGGGGGGAGCAGGAGATGGGTGTTCCTGGGGGTGGGTGGGCAGAGAGTGGGAGGTGGGGCCAGAATCCAGCGGTTATGCCGGATCCTAACCCCGTTGCTGCTCAGATTTGTGCCACTGATTTCAGTGGCGCAAATCCTAGTATCACCATTGGGTCTGCAGTGGATTTCCCTGGGGTAAGGGGTAGCGATTCCTCTTGCCCAGGGCTGAGCCACTAAGCACCCGAAACTTGAGCTGGATATAGCGCAGGTCCGCTGGCCTGCCTGTTCCAGTGCAAGTTAGGATTGCACTCCACATGATGTAAAAACTATAAGTTACGCAAAAGAAGGTACACAATGCACATTATCTCAATTTACATAATTTATACCAGTCACAGAATTTGGTTTGATGCAGAATTTGGATTGGCTGGGTGTGGAGTTTTGATTTTTTTTTTTTTTAAAGCATGGAATTGCACACAACCTTTCAGTACTACAACATGCTTAGTTATCTCCACTGGACAATTGTGAAAATGTGGTTGTGTCTTTGGGAAGCAGCGCATAGGGAATTGCGATGTACTATTTAAAGTTTTGTCCCATGAAAATGGCTTGGGAAACGCCTGCCTGTTCCCTCTCTCCAGTTAATGTTTTGGCTCTGCAAGTAGGCACTATAGAATCTAGGAATCCAAATGCATCAAGAAGTCTGGCTTTTGACTGAGGAACTAGATTTAGCTGCCTAGTGGGAATAGTTGGAGAGAATGGAAAAATAGGCCATAAAGCCTGGGCTGCATCTGATTATCAGCCCATAAATGTCAACATGCTGTGTTTAAGATGTGCTCTATTGTGACAAGATGGGCCTGAGCCAGAGCTTTAAATTTTGGGGTGGGGGGTGGTGGTAGAAACTGGACTACTGAGAGAGTCCAAATCTTGAGCTTGCGTTGATTCTGTCTCCAAGATAGTGAAGCATTGAAAGAAATTTTGAATATATATAGGGTGTTCTTTTATTTTACAGGCACAGAATGCCTATATACTTGAAGCCAACAGGTCAAACAGCATTCTGCTATTATAAGCCCTTCACATTCTAAGTGTTACTATAATTCAGGCCATTTGTCCAAACTGGCTGAAATTTGGCACAAAGTGTCTACGCACGGAGCTCCATAATCTGGACAAAATTCAGACGGATCCAGAAAGAAATGGTGGCTATGCAATAATTTGGAAAAATTACCCCTTGTGGGAAATTGCAGCCATGAAGGCAGAAGTGTAACCCACAGCAGTGCGTGTGCCTGACAACCACACATTAGTGTAATACCTCATACACCCCCACCCCGTCTGTTTTATTATTTTGGGGCACGTGGATGCTCCTGGATAAAGTGTGAGTGGGAAGTTCACTACAACCCACTAATAAACACTCAACATTGCTTTTTCCTTTTGCAGCTCTCTTCCTCCCCCATGGAAACTAGGAACTTTTTTGTTTAGTTCCGTTCATTAATTTATACCCTGCCCCACATATCTGCGCGGAAGTGTGTGCAATAATAAAATGCTTAGCATTTTATATAGCTCTGTCTGAGTGTGGAAAATATTTTGCCTCTGTTATCTTACTGTTGTCCTTACAGCAACCTATAAGTAAGGGCGCAATCCTAACCCACTTTCCAGCACCGACATAAGGGCAATGCTGCTCCGAAGTAAGGGAACAAACATTCCCTTACTTTGAGGAAGCCTCCGTGAGTGCCACCCAACTACAGGATGAAGCACACGTCCCATTGGCACAGCTAAGCCAGCAGCTGGGGAGTGGCTTGCCCAAGGTCAACAAATGAATTCATGGCAATGGCAAGATTTGCACCAGAGAAGTCCTGATTCAAAGCCTCGGGCAGCCCAATCCTGAGCTCATTGGAGACTGGGGAATCCCTGTGGCCTGAATTGGGGGTCCCCAATGGCCGCAAATGGCCCCTGGGCTGGGGTTTGGCCACACCTGGATTATAGGATGGTGTCAAAGTCTAAAACAGGCTTCTAACCCTGTGAGCCTCCTCATTTCATACAAGCCATGCCCATGTATGGACGGGGTTTGGAAGATATTAAAAATAACTGGAAAATAGCAAGTGGGAGTCATTAATAGAATGTGCCTCTTGAGCACATGTCAGTTGTGCTAATCTCTGTTCCCCTGAGGCTCCTGTGGTACAATAATTTGAATGATGATTGTCTTAATCAGATATAACAAGAAATCATCCCTCTGCAACGTTTTTTGAACTGTTGTAACAACTGAGAACAAATTGTTAGAGGTCTCCGTCATCCTTTCCCTTGTCATAAATAGTCATCTGAGTCACACCTAAAAGTAGGTCACTGGGGTTGCACGGGGTATAATTCAGGGCAAGACCTGGCTCATGTGGTCACCCTTTGAGGCATCATCTAGCGACATTCCAAAGTGCAGATGTAACCATTAGGAATATGACTGTGTGTGCTGCACGCTTTATGAGAGTGCATGATTCCAAAAGATCACACGAAGGCGATTAGGAACTTCGTAACTGTCCCCCACGGGGAGTCAAAAGCCTTAATGTTGCGGTGTGTGACTTGATGTTAACATTGAACGTGTTTTTATAACTTCTTTTCAAAAGCATCTTTAATGCTGCGGTTTTAATTAATTTTGTTTCAGGAATGTGCACTGGGTGAATCCAGTCTTACAAAACAGATGCTTGTTTGCTGGGTTCCCCCCCCTTCCTGTTTATATGCTTGGGGATTGTGGGGCTGCCCAGATGTGTTTAACTCTTTCAGCATGGATCTTCTGTTTTGTAACGTTCTAAGTGAATTGGGCCAGCAGAGGTCCAGTTACGGGTATTCTTCTAAGATCATGTTGTTTGAAAATCAAATATGGCAACCTAAAATGGCAGCATTCGCCCACTTTGATTTTGGTAAGCTTTGGATAGGCTGATCAGAATATATTTTTGTATTATAAACCACATTATTTTTGTTGCAGTTAGTTTGAGGTTTACCCCCTTTTTTGTTTACACAATAAAAGGACTGTCCTATATCTTCTGTTGTTTTGTGTCATTTTTTTTTTCTACTGTAAACTGCCTTGAAACTACAGTAGTTGGAAGGCATAAATTCTTTTTTGATAAGTGAAACAAAGCATTGTTTCATGACATGCATTCATTTAACTAGGTAGGAGATTTTTCTTAGATCTGATTCATAATAACAAACACATGGTCCTGATTCTCCAAGAACTTCAGCATTAGAAACTATTGCTTGTATATAGATAGCATAACTTTGTTTTGCAAAATGCCTTGCAGTTTTTATTGCAATTTACCTTCACAACTGCCTTGCAGAATAGCTCATTCTAGGCACTGGTAAGAGATAGGGAATGGGGAAAGGGATGGAGAAGAAGTGACTTGGAGAATCGCACAGAATCTGTGGCAAATGGGAGATTCAAGGCCAGGTGTCCTAGTCCTAATTCCAGCTCTTACAGGTTCAGAACAGGCCTATGTGTTTGCCATGATTATGGTGAAGCGTAGAACAGTGATTTTGTCCATAGAACACAATTTTGTAAAGATCTCTGAGTCTGATTGCTAAGAATTTATTTGACATTGTGCGGTTAATTATGTTTTTTTTTTTTGAGAATTTTTAATGGCCTTAGCACATAATTTCAGTCAGGTCATACAGCTTCATGGGTAGGGGTGAGGGTCAGACAGTACTGAAAATCTAATCTATATGGTTTGAAGTGCACTCTGCATTAGTGCACTTCTAGGCTCTCCTCCTTAACGGTCATTGCCTTTTCTCAATTTTTAGGGAGGATTTTGGACTTGAAGACTGGAACAGTAAAGAAGGAAGGCCAGCAGTCCTCCATGAGAATGTGCATGGGATCAAGGCGTTCATTCATCTGCAGAATGAGGTATGGTCTCATACACATTCATACTCGTATACATTCATGTGATACTTTTGTGGTTTTCTCTTTTCTGGCCTTGCAATGGGCTTAGTTCCTCCCCCCGCACACACTTACCTTGGATCTCAGACTCCCAAGAACCAAGGCAGTAGGTGAACAGGCTATATGCCGCCTGGCAAACAAACAGCATCAAAATGTCTTAGTGGTTGTCTACCCTTTGGTGTCAGCTATACAAGACCACAGTCGCCGGGCAAATGTGAGCCGCAAAGACTTTCTGCAGACCATGGAAAGGACTCGTAATCCTTGCTCTTGCCCAGAGAAATGTTATACATGCATCACACTTGTGCAGATGGATGTTGCCAAACTGTTCAGAAAACTCATCTGGTTCTTCTTTTCATTCACGTTCGACTTTTTGAAAGTTTCTGCAATTAATAAAGGAATCAACAGCTCACAGCCTTTCCACAGTTGTGTTTACCAGAACTTCATTTTCTCCTATGCTTGCTCAGAAAAGAACCATGCATCAGCCACTGGAATTCAAGCAATTGTGTCATGATGTGTGATTATTTCAGTCAATACTTCTGAAACCAAGAATTCCACAGTGCGATGGAAATATGGCTGTCTGTTTATTCCTCTGTAAACCAGTATTATTTAAAAGCAAGGATAATTAATCATCCTGCTAATTTTAGACATATGAGCAGGTCTTGAGAGCATTTTGCAATGCTCAAGCTTTTTTGGTGACTATTTCCTGTTTTTAAAAAAAATTCAATCCCATGACAGTTGTTTACCTCAATTTCTGAACCCAAGAGAATTATAACAATTCTTAAGAATCTGTGTTGGCAAAAATACTTGGGATTCTTCTGTCTCCTGTATATACTCATTCTACCTCAAAAACTGTTTTCAATCAGAGGTGCATAACTAATCTGGTATTCTGAGATACACCACCCTTCCACCCCTGAGGTTTTGTTTAACTGCATTGACTAATAGCTCTTGACAGACTTGTATGAGTTTGTCTAATCCATTTTTTTAATGCTGTAAAAATCACATCCAGGTGACCAGTCAGGAAAACCTTTGCAAACTTGGCACTTCTGATGTCCATAAGTAAAAAATAAAAAAAATCTAGTTGATATCCTCCTGGTTGCACAGGCTGTGTAATAGTTTAATTCTTTTTTTTAAACACAAAAACAGTTAAGTATCATATCTGAACATGTTGATCTGCTATTTCAATTCCAGGTGTGGCAATGCTCCATTGGATCACTTACCTCTGAACAGAATAACCACCATGCGGAAAAGATACAGGTGAGTATTTTTCCTTTGCTCATTTTGCACAAACCTTTCTCTTTTCAGGTCTCTGCACTGTACCTTGTACAGTTTCCACTACTCAGGGCAATACTGGTTTAGAAAGACCAATAACCCTGTGTAGTAACATATAAAGCTGCCTTTTACCAAGTTAATCCTTTGGTCCTTCTAATAGAGTATTGTCTGCACTGACTGGCAGCAACTCTCCAAGGTCTCAGAGTCACGCCTTTCCCATCCCAGGGATTAACCCTAGAACCTTCTCTGTACCACTGAGCTGAAGCCCTTTTCCTAAAGTTAAGTTAGGTAGCATAATATATTCATAATAGCCAGTTTATGCTCTCACCATCCAGAGATCACCTTTGTAGGGTGAAGCAACAAGAGCACCAGTACTTGAAATCAGTAATAATGCCAAAGTGTGATTAAATTTTAACAAAGCAATTGAATTAAAAGTTGGCAAAAGAATAATATGATGGTGAACAGAGAGAGAGAGAGAGAGAGAGAGAGAGAGAGAGAGAGAGAACACCTAAACAAACTGATCTCTTGCTTTAACTCTGCATTCCATCTATACCACAATTCTTCTTATGGTATTCTCTTTTAAGTTGCAAGTTTATAAATGTGTTAAAAGGTGGTTGATTCTTAATCGGCACTTTATTTTAAAGTTGAACATGGTCCCAGATTAGCAACTTTTATTAAAACGATGGCTCAGTTGTTTTAATCATGCCAAGCCATGGTTAAGAAGGTTTGACATGCTATCTGAATTGCACACTATGGCTGGCAATTGGTGTATAAGAAATTAATGGTTGAATCAGAAATCCGTGGTTTGTGCAACATTGCCTGTTTTGCTATTTATGGAAAAGCTGTGGCAAGAGCTAAAAATCCTGTTGGTTTAAATCAAAACTGATTTCTTTTCACTTAGGAATGGACTTGGTCCAGTGAAAGAAGGAGAAGCCCAGTATGCTGTGGTCCACTGTACTGGCTATATCAAGGCCTGGCCCCCGGCAGGTAAAATAGGCAAGGCAAATTTTTAAACTTTCTGAATGAATGTCTGTGTGTTTGGCTGACTGCCGCCCAGGTGACACTGAAATGAATGGGAACTGCACACAAACGCATCCACACTCAGGAGACTGTATCAGGTGGACTGTACTTTTGGTGAGGAACTTTTCAGGGTTGCAAAAGAAATAAATGACAAAACCAAAGACATTGGGCAGTATGGAACCATGAGGACTTTACCACTTTGGAACGCTGATAAGGGAATGACAGGTCTAAAGCCCTCGTGTGTAAAATCCACTCCCTGTATGCCGGAAGCTAGTGTGTCAAGGGGATAACACCTAAATTACTTTATAAGTCACCTTTTAGGTGCAGGTGGAGGAGCAATCAGACATGGCATTCTTCTTCCCCGTTCTGAAATGGGAAAATCCTAGGGTGACTATGGCCCAAATCCTAACCAACTTTCCAGCACTGACACAGCTGTGCCAGTGGGGCATGTGCTGCATTCTGCAGTTGGGTGGCAGTCACGGAGGCATCCTCAAGGTAAAGGAATGTTTGATTCCTTACCTTGGAGCTACATTGCAACTGGAAAGTAGGTTAGGATTGTGCCCTATGTATTTTAGGATGACCATGTATACTATGTTTGAATGTGTAGCCTAGTTCTTAGCATCCACAGGGCAGGACAGGTTTTTAGATGAGTTTAGTAAAATGAGTTCAGTAACTTGCCTTCATTCAGAAGGTCCCAGGTATCAAAACAAGGCAGCATCTCCACAGAGGGCTAGAAAAGACCCTGAACCCCTGGAGAGCTGCTGCTATGGATGATACTGGGCTAGATGAACCATCAGTCAGTAAAGCAGCTTCACATTTATTCATAATGATCATCATTCATCTTTAGGGGAAGGGGCTGTAGCTCAGTGGAAGAGTGCATGCTTTATGTGCAGAGATTCCAGGTTGTTATAGGAAAGACCCCTACCAGAAATGTGGAAAACTACTACCAGTCAACATAGATGATATTGAGTTGATCCAATGGTTGTGACATGGGTAGAAGGAAGCTTGTTATAATATGTTCATCATAGTATCTAGGTTTACCATCGTGCAGCATGATGAAGGGGGCTTTGCCCTTGTTTTTTGAATAGTAGCTCTGGTTGCCTCCTGGCACACCAATGTTGAAACCGAGGAGCATTTTACAAATGCTTTGGTGATGCAGCATTCTGGGGGTAGGGGTTGGATGCAGTGGCGAATCTAGGGAAAATGGTGTCCATGGTAAGCTCTGAAATTGTACCCCTGTCCAAACAGAGGAGGGGAGATCATGGGATGGGAAATCAGCCCAGTCCATCCCCCCAAGTGAATTTATTCAGCAGGCTACGCAAAGAAGGGGAGACAGCAAAAACACACCATCAGTAGAATATGGGTACATCTGCCCCCTTTCAAAGGGCACCCAGTGTAGATATCCCCACTTGCCATGCCCTATATAAGCCACTGATGTGATGTTGTCCAAAGAAAACCCTATACAGGCTGCTGAGCGCTCCTGAAGCAGTCCTTTGGGTCCCAGCCACTGCTTCTTTTACCTCTTCAGACACTCCTGTTTTGAACAAGGGCTTCTGGGAATAAATAGCCTCTTTGTTTCTGGGTCTGTTGCACTGTCCTGAAAACATGCCCGTAACTCAATATTGCACATGGGAATATTTACATGTGGGAAAATGTGGAAAACAACTGGAGACAAAAAGATTGTTTCCAGCATTGCTAAGGGATGCTTTTGGCTGACCTTACCCTTGGATGAGCTGGGGGACTTCGCTTGCCTCTCACAGCTCCAGCTGATAGGAATCAAAACAAGAGTTATCTTGCCCTTTCATTGTCTGAGTTGTACATACCACAGATATAAACGTTGTGGGGTTTTTTTTTTCTTTTTCCAGAGACTGCAAATGCCAGAAGCCCAATACTTTAAAGTGAAACATAGTTTCAGCACATTTTAGCTTGTGGCTGTATGTATTTCTGATGGGTTGTGTGCTGTTGTGTCACGGTTCTACAGACAGTTTGATTGTGTTTGTGTGTTTGTTGCGTGAGTGCATGCATGGACGCTGCACACAATGGATTCTTCTGGCATTTCAGAAGCCACTTAAGCCAAATTAACCTAATTCGTATCACATGGTAGCAGTTTAGACTTCAGCAGTGGAAAAGGGTAAGTGGAAATTCTTCCCTTGAATTTCTAGCTGGCGCTACCAAAGTGGTTAAGTTACTCTAAACAGCAAAAGCATTTCAGTTTCATTTTTTCATATGAAGAGCAGACAAAATAAAAGTGAACCGTATCTGAAAAATTATATTGGGAATTTGTGGTTGTAAGGCTCTTAGGGCAGAGCCTCTGCTCAGGTTGACTGGCCCTTTAAGGGAGTCCTGAGAAGGCCTCAGACTGGCTCAGGGAGAGGGGGTTCCAGCACCCTGGTCCTCTTCCCTGGCTGGGCTTTTGCTGTCTGGGTCCTGGGCAGGGGATGGTGGCTGCACAGCCTCCCAGCTTCTAGCCAGCCCCTGCATCACTGGCCTCCCAGCTTTTGTAGGGCCAGCTACCCTCCCCATAGCCCCTCCCCTTCCTCTCAGGAGAGGTAAAAAGGGTGGTTCCCTGGGCCACCCTTCCCTTGGCTTAAAGGCCCCCCTTCTTCCCCTGTGCTGCCTTCCCCTCGCCCTTCCTCCTGCCCTTCCGGCTTCTCCCCTCTCCTGTTGCCTGGCTCCCCAGCCCCAGAACCTTCTCCTGAGGTCAGACGGGGGCCCGGGTGCAGGGTGGGGACCCCGACACAGGCAACTAGTCACGGGCATACCTGTGGCATGTGTGCATCTTCTCCTGGCAACTAGGTAGGGAAGCTAGCAACTTCTGCAGGCTTGTTTGCAAAGTTGGACTTTGTTCGGTAGTGGTTTGTCTGTGAAGACCTGCTGCTGGAGATAGATGACAGAAAAGGGCTGCTACCTTCATACCCTGTTTGTGTGTTTCCTAAAAACCTTAAGAAATAAAATATATGAAATACCTTATAATCTTGGCTCCCAAACTGAGCACTCCCCAGGAAGCCATGGGCCACCAGCCAGCTGGCCATGAGGACACTGCAAAGGCTGCCTGGAGTAGGCTCCAGATGGCCTTCTGAAGCATGGGGAGGTAGCACATGGCCTCCCCACACTTCCAAAGGCAGGCTGGAGCCTTCTATAGTGAACTTCTGGTTTCTTGCTAAACCAGAAGTGCCTTTGAGAAGGCTCTGGTTGGCCTTCTGAGGCATGGGGAGGCCACACGCAACCTCCCCATGCTACAGAAGGCCAGCCAGAGCCTTCTCAAAGGTCTTTTTAATGAGCTGCCGACCTCCAAATCCATAACTGTCTGGCAATGGTGTCATGGTGTTGTTGGGTGCCAAAGTTTGAGAATTGCTGCCTTATAGTGATTCAGGCCACTGGTCTACCTAGCTCAGTATGGTCTGTAATAGCTGTTGGCTGCTGTCCAAAGTTTCAAATAAGGGTCTTTTCTGGACTAACCCAGAGGTGCCAGGGATTGAACCTGAAACCCTCGGGCATGCAAAGCAGGTGCTTGACCTCTGAGCTAAGGGTCTTCCCTGAGCTATAATGGTTTGATGGATCCCTGTTGGAAACAGAATGTTTGGGTAAATTAGACCCTTGGCTTGGACCAGCAGAACAGCTCTTAAGTAATGTTACATCTTCTACAGCCTTACTCTTCATTGGGGAACTTGCAGTCAGTGTGTCTTGAAATGCTATTGAAGTTTAATTAAAGTATATTGTTTGTATTGTATTGAAGTGTATTGTTCACATTTTAGACACCTGGACATTGCAAACTTTGGCTGCTGTCAGTAGCAGACCCTACAGAACATAGTAACTGGGTGTGAAGACAATCTCGCTTGGCAAGTCAAATCCCAGAAAACCAGTCCATTCAAAAGCATTTATTTGTTACAAAAACAATGAGTCAAATCAAAACTCAAGGGTCAGATGCACAGAAGCTGTCTAAGAGCTGGCAAGCAAGTACACAGAGTTAGATCAAGCGCAAGTGTTGACCAGCCTGTCAACAGTGTTATCCCACTTCCTTAAATAGAGTTCCTAGGTGGTGGGAGCCAAGCCAGAAATGTTGCAGATGTGTCTGGTTGTTGTAAGGACGCCCCAAAGCCCAAGATCAGGGTGGAGAATGAACCTTAATGAGATAGCAGGCAACTATACCATTTTAGCAGGAGGCAAGAGAAATCTCTTTTATAATATCGTAGCACATCACACCTCAACAAGCCTCTCTGTCTGCTTTTCCCATCTGAACCCTTTTGCCAGTGTGGCTTCTTGAAATACTATCTGGAGATTGAAAGGGAGGGAAACATAATAAGCAGTATTTGGGCAACGTACGGTCTTTCACCTGGAAGTGAAACCCCTAAATGCTCCAGAATTTCATATTACATAGGTTTTTTCCCCTGCTTTAGGAGCCCACCAATGCATTTGTGACTGCAGCAGCTTTTACCCCCAGTACTCTTCTCTGAGACCTATTTGCCTGCTTAGCAACTAAGATCCACAGAGGGTGGGACCATTGTTCAGTGATCGCACACATGGCTTGCATGCTCACTTATGGTTCAAGCCCTAGCATTTCCAGATAGGTCTAGAAAAGACCCCTGTCAGAAACTCTGGAGAGTCACTGCCAGCCCGGGCAGGCAATGCTCAGCTCGATGGACCAAGGGTCTGACTCTGTGCTCCAGTGCATCACAGCTATTTCCTGCTTGCTCTTGGGGAATGTGGTGTCTTGGATAGAACTCCCAAGTAGATTTGAGGTTTGGCATCGACAGTAGCCACACCCTGGATTGGGTTTGGGAGACTGATCATCTTTCTCAATGTACAATACAGTTTATTTTCCAAAAGGCGGAACTGTACATGTTTATACCCTCTTCTCTTGCCTTGCCTTGTTTCTGTACCGGAGATTGTCACGCAGTACATTGACTTACTGAAAATTGCACAGAAGGACTGGGAAACTGGGTTTTTGGCTTGTGTCCACGTAGCTTTTCCACCATGCACATCCAGAGGTGACGTGTCTGAATGCGTGAAGCACACAGAATAACGTTCAGTACAGAGGAAATTGAATTTATTCAAATTCCTTTACCCTATAATGAAATTACAGCTGTTAAGATCAGGTATGGAGAACAGCAAACTGTTGGCCTTTGCTGTGGGGGAGGTCTCTAGAACAACCTGTTTCAAGGGCTGAAACCAGTAACTTGGAAGTGGTCGATACCACAGCCTTGTAGCATTCCTTTCCTGAATCTAGACCAAACACTGAGGAATTTCAAAACAAAACCTTCCTATCTGTATAGGCTACTTGTAATGTCCACTGCCCCTAGGAGCATATGTATAGCATTCTGTCTTGGAGACAGTAAACCTAAATAGTTGTAAAACATAATCTTAAGGTGTACCTTGCAGACTGGGATGAACTAAGTTCCAGGTTTCAACAAGGTTGTGAAGAAATCACTGCTGTAGAATGTTGTGTGGTAAATAATGGCCATCTTCAAACTTTCCTTTGGAAGGGTAATTATGTCAGTTAGCACATGATAGGACAATCTTGCTGAAGCTAAGCAGCTCCAGGTCGGTACAAGGCCTGGTTCAGTGACCGCCTCTGTCTCCTATGTAGGCTGCCTTGAGCTCTGTAATGGAAGAAGGGTAGTGTAGAAATGTAATTAAGCACGCAATCCTAACCAACTTTCCAGCACTGACCTAGCTGCAATGCAGCCTCAAGGTAAGGTAACAAACATGCCCTTACCTTGAGAAGGCCTCCTTGACTGCCTCCCCAATGCAGGATGCAGTGAACATCACATTGGCACAGCTATGTCAGTGCTGGAAAGTTGGTTAGGGTTGCTCCTTAAATATGTTACCTCCAAGGCTAGATCCTGATCCCGCCAAATCAATAGGCAAGACCTTGAGGAGACCTAAGTACCAATCACATTGTACTTAGCTTTCCATGGACTCAGGCTAGCATCTGACCCAGTCCCCTGATTGGCTAAGCAGTACCATATAAGTTTGCCACTTGTGGTTCCATTCTCCTTCTGTTCCTATTTCCTTGACCTTTCCCTCCCTAAGCCTGCTTTCCTTTCCACGCATCCTACCTACTTTTGTCCACACTTCCTTCCTGCTCTCTGGATGCGGTCCCAATTTTTACCCCTGCCAGAGAACACAGAGCTGTTAGATTTCAAGTGTGTGGTTTTTTGCCAACAGAATGGATTCCAGTCCATTCTACCACCTCAACCCTCTAGTACAGGGGTGTCCAAACATTTTGGCAGGAGGGCCACATCATCTCTCTGACACTGTATCGGGGGCCGGGGAAAAAAAGAATTAATTTACATTTCAAATTTGAATAAATTTACACAAATGAATTTATTAGAGATGGAACTTATATGAATGAATGAATGGTCTTGCAGTAGCTCAAGGCCTATAAAAGGCCTTGCACAAAGAAAGGGCAGCCTTTCCTTCTCTACCACTGCTGCATGACAGATGTGAAACAGCAAGCAGTGGAGGGAGCCCTCATCCCACAGCTCAGGTCATCGGGCCAGCATGGGCTCCAGCAAGTCTCTGGAGGGCCAGAGGCTCATTGGAGACTGGCAGCTCCCTGGGGGCCTGATTGGGAGCCCCTGAGGGCCGCAAGTGGCCCCCGGGCCAGGGTTTGGGCACCCCTGCTCTAGTACAGCCATTTTCAACCACTGTGCTGTGGCACACTGGTGTGCCGCGAGTGGTCCACAAGTGTGCCACAGGAATTGGGGGGAAGTCATTTACTAGTAGGGCCAATGGGGGGTGTGAGCCCCCCACTGGAGCATGGTGTGCCTTGTGAATTGTCAAAAACCTGATGATGTGCCTTGACAGTTTTAGTGTGCTGTGAGATGAAAAAGGTTGAAAATCGCTGCTCTAGTACTTCATTCTGCCACACGGGTAGACCAGGCCTTCATTATGGATCCTTCTTATGTTTCCATGACTGACCCTCGCTTGTGCCCAGATCCAAAAGCCCAAGCTATTGACGCCTCCAAAACTAACTCTCACTCTATCCTTGTACCCGCTGGGAGTTTGGTGAGGGTTTGCCTGCCAAACGTTCGCTGCTTATGCTATTTATTTATATAGCACCAAGCAGATGTCTCAGAACTAAATAAAACCAGACATCTTTGCCTCGGATTCATCCGGGCATAAGCGTAGCTACTCAGAAATACAACAGCTAATAAGAGTTTCAGGGAACAAAGATGAATTTTTTCCAGTACCAGCTTTGTTTTCGGCTGAACTTGCCTCCTTTTCTGGGGTGAAAGTCACAAGAGGGTTTATTTTAGTGAACAAACAGATGACCTAATTCACAGTCTTTCACCTCTTGTTGTCTGGAGGTCATTATGAAGGATGGGAATTCTTTTATTCCCTCTATTCTTTCATTCCACTTAGAGAAACCATTGGCACTCCGAAGCCCTCTTTGTGGGTGGAAGGAGTGCCAGCAGGGCAGCCGTTTCCAGGACTACCTCATGTGATGACTTCAGCCCCTGTGACTGCCTCAGCCGTCCTCTCTTGAGAAAAACCACAAGCATTTTAAGTTCACTTAAGGCCTGTCTTATATGTGCAACCAGATCAAGGTGGGAGAATCCTGAGATGATGGAGTGGTCTGTATCACTTTAATTTACAGGTGTCAATGTCAATTTTTATTAGCCCCCTGTGATAAAAACGCACTCTGAAAGTAAAGCAGATCAAATCAGGAAGAGAGGTTCTATCTCTGACCATTTCCTAGTGTGCTAGTTTTCTATTTGCAGGGGGTTCTTCATGTAGGGGAGTATTTTAAAATGCTGTCATCGTTGTCTTACCCCCAATCTGGAGCAGTACAATTTGTTCTACCACATCTGAACTCTCCCTCCTCATTCTGCTGCATGTCTAGGCCAGGCTTAAGGAATTTGAGAATCAAGGTTTTGAACGTGCACTGGGGCCTGATCAGAGGCAATAGCCTTTTCTTCTTCTCTTTCCTTTCTTCCTCTCGTGTGCAAAAGAGGAGGAAATGGGAGCCCATGGTTCGCAGAAGCTTCTTCATGTAGTGGGAAACCCTAATTTCCTGCGACATTTGAACTGGACCTGTATCAATGGCAATCAGAGTATGCAAAACTGGGGGTTTCCATGAACCTGTGCTGTGTTCCAAATCTAGGAATGGGGGCAGGTTCAAGGGAAATCTGAGTACTCACAAATCCACTACTGAGCTGGATCAAGCATTACTTTCTCCCTGGGGAGAGTGAGAGCGCACACAAAAAAAAATCTCAGTTCTCTTGCTTACTCTCATACTGGATTTGCAAAACATCTGGCCAGACTATGAATATGGACTTACCAGGTTGGCTGGACATCCTGGTACATCATCTAGGCCCAGAACTCTGAGGGCACAATTCTATCCTGTGCTGGAACAGGCAAGCTGTATCCAGTGCAGGTTAGGTTCCCAAAGCGACTCAACCAGAGGTAAGGGGAAACTTTTCCCCTTATCTCCAGGCAAGCTACCCTGGCCCCTATGGGCCCCTGAGGTGGCACAAGTTTGAGGAGAGTGGAGCAGCTTGAAGCCGCTCCAAACACCACAGGAATGGGGGTTGGGAGCTGGCATAACTGCCAGGTCTCAGCCCCACCTCCTGCTCTCCATCCGCCTGCCCCAGAGATGCCCACTGCCTGCCCTCCCCCAGCCCTGGAACACCTCCCTCCTGCCTCCTCCCTGCCCACCCCAGAGTCTTGTGTTGGCTGAACGTAGTTGACCCAAGACTCAGAGCCTCCATCAGCGTGGAGGCTTATTCCAGTCTCCGCGCGCTGACCTAGCTGACTCACGAGGAGGTGCAAACTTGCCTTACGGATTGTGCTGCACAGCAGTGGTTTTCAAACTTGTGGCCCAGTTGACTGTGGGGTTCCTTAGCAGTTTATCAAAAGGGTCCCCGAAAAGGATTAGTGATAGACAAGAGTTCTTCAGAGACCTCTAGCTTGCTATTACCTATATTCCCCTGCAAGAATTATGGTTGTAGTGGGTTGTGCGCTTGGTTCACATGGAGTGATATGTGCAGCCCATGTGAAGTAGCAGTGAGTACAGAATGTTTCTACAGAACATATCCCAGAATCCCAAAAACATTTGAGTCCTGTAATAGACATGCAGAAGTTCTTCCACAGTGAGTCTTGACTGTAGGTAGAATGTTTTCCAAAAGCCTTTGCTTATAAAGTAAATGTCACCTCCTGTTAATTCTTCTCCCAGAAGGAAAACATTTAGAAATTGTTCGAAGAAAATCTATACTTGGTTATTTGGTGTGTTTGGTTATTATGCTTAATGTATGTTATGGTAAATAATGAAACTTGATACTGGAATGTTTTGAATAGAAGGAGGAAATGTCGCCTTTAAAATTCCCTGCTCTGAATTCCCTGCTCAGGCTTTTGATCTTCCATTATCTTTGGTTGCTTTTGCCCAGCTGGGCATCTTACTACATATAAAGTGTTGCATTAATCCAATAATCGAGCCCTTAGAAATGAAACACACCTGTCCCACTCACTCCTCCATACTGTCATTCCAAACTTTAATTTAAACAGGAATTTGCTTTGTATTCCCCACTCCCCCTTTTCTCTTAAGGAATCTTATATTTCTGAGACGGAAATGAATTTTTATGCTATCCGTATGATGCTTCCCTCTAATAGTTTTTTTATTAATTGCACAATAAGCAATGGAAAGTATTTTGTGGAGGGACACTGTGTGTATATGCCTGAGAGAGAGAGAGAGAGAGTGTATCAGTCAATGTGTACCAGCACAATCCTATACACGTCTACTTCAAAATAAGTATAGTTGTGTTCAATAGGACATACAAAGTGTGCACAGGATTGCAGCCTGAGTGAGGTCATAAGCATATATGCAGGACGTTTTAGAAATATTAAATCCAAGCCTTATCCAGCATTTCCATGAGTCCCTCGGTGTGCATTCCACAGAAGTAAGAACCACTACTTAGCTTTGGTAACATAGAACACTTTCTGTGTCATCTCTTTTCATTTCATGTTTAGCTTTTCAAGTTTATCTTACAGTCGCAACATAGCACAGCACAGTAGTTAGAAAGTTTTAACCCAAATCTTCAGGTTCACTTAAAAAAATTTTTCCTAAGGCCTGATCCTATCCCCTTGCAACAGGTTACAGTGGTAGAATCCCAAGGTGGCTTGTACCACTTCAAACGTTTGCTTGATGTTTACCACAACATGCCAGGTGTCAAACGTTTACTAGGTGTTTACTGCAGCAACATCTTCCCTGTGCTTCCCTCTCCAGCCCTAAAGCAGTGAGGAAAGCACAATCCAATGATGCACATCCCATGCTCCCCTTTCCTGCTCTGAAGAGTGAATGTGTGGGGCTGGGCTGTCAGACTTTTCTTGGCCCAGGCTTTCAGGTCACCTTGGCCAAGCATGCCCCCAACTCTCTCCTTATATTTTTTGCCCCTGGCCCGAGACTTTTCAGTTAACAGCTCATTCTCTTAACCAGGGGTGCCCAAACCCCGGCCCGGGGGCCACTTGCGGCCCTCAGGGGCTCCCAGTCCGGCCCGCGGGGAGCACCCAGTCTCCAATGAGCCTCTGGCCCTCCAGAGACTTGCTGGAGCCCGTGCTGGCCCGATGCAACTGCTCTCAGTGTGAGGACGACTGTTCGACCTCTCACCTGAGCTGTGGGATGAGGGCTCCCTCCACTACTTGCAGTTTCATGTCTGTGATGCAGCAGTGGCAGCAAAGGAAAGACTGGCCTTGCTTTGTACAAGGCCTTTTATAGGTCTTGAGCTACTGCAAGACTTTCATTCATTCATATAAGCTCCAGCTCATATATATTCATTTATGTAAATTTATTCAAATTTGAAATGTAAATTAATTCTTTTTTTTCCTGGCCCCCAACACAGTGATAGAGAGATGATGTGGCCCTCCTGCCAAAATGTTTGGACACCCCTGCGTCTTAACCATTAGAGTAGACTGTTCTAGCTTTTGTACCTTCCTTTATGATATATGTATTTTTAGCATCTCTTCCAAACAGAAATGCGCAGACCAGTTTCACTCATCCTGCTGTGCCCATATAACCACACAGTAAAAATTATAAGCAACACTGCAACAGTGGTAAACCTTTGTAAATACACATGTAAAGCTGTTTTTTGCAAGGATCAGCTAGAAAGAAGGGGGAACACACAGGCCTTTCTGTCCAGGCCAGAAACAAAATGATGGATTCTGACCAATAGTAGCACCAGAGTTGTGACTGGAGAATGTTCTGGCATTCTTTTTCCACTTAAAGGGTTAGCAAATCCACCAGGGTATGTATTGATTAATTCCACGCCAGTTGCTTTATTTCTTATGACTCATGTATTTGATGGGATAACACAGCAAATAAATTTTCTAGTGTGGTGTTTAAAGCTGCTGTAACTAGCTTTAAGATTATCTGGTTCTTGCATTTAAAGAAACCCTATTCCACACATTCTTCTTCTTCTTCTTGTGCTAAATCCATCAAGAATCTCATTCCTTAGTTAAAAGATCTAATTTCGGACATTGTTTATACAGTATTGCTTTATAGTTACTTGAGATGCTTAGTTGTGGACCTGGCACAGCACACCTGAAAATGTTTACTTATTCGTTTTACATTGCACATGCTCTCTTTCTCTCTCAATTGACTTCATTTGTCTTTGGTGATGTCATCACGTAGCCAAATCTGGCAGTGGGACATTGTGATGTCATCCTATGTACTGCAAGATCCCTGATTGGCTGGGATCACCCACCCAGCAAGAAGAAAGAAGTGATGCTGAAACAGCGGCTAGTACTAACAGTGGTACCAGACGTGTGTAGATTGTGCATGTTTGCAAAGAATTTGGGAGGGAAAATATTTCCTGAATGAATGAATTATTCACCCACCGACCCACCCCCAGAGCCTCTATTTTGGGTCTGAAAAGACAATATTCCACGCAGCCCCATTTTAAATCAGAAGCAATTTGGTCTTCCCAAGGCAGAGAATTGGCAACAGCACATTCCCCTCCCCCAGAGAAAAAGCCAGAATGACCCCCATCTGCAAAAGAGTGACACAAATGGGGAGAATTTAACAAAAGAACTGTTTATAATTATACAGTGAGCTCCCAATTTCTGCAGGAGATATGTTCCAGGACCCCCTGAGGATACCGAAACCCATTGGATAATGGAATCTCTGAGTTTCTGTCTCTCTAATCCTCTGGAGGTGATGGGAGCTGCACTCCCATTGCCTCCAGGGGATGTTCTGAGGGTGGCCTCCCCAGCCCTCTGAAGGCCTTCTAAGGCCTTCACTTCACTTAGAAATACGTCACTTTTGATTTTTATAAGAAAGCAAGTTACCTTTGAAGGCCTCCTGAAGGCATTCTGAGACCTGTGAAGGCCACACGCGTCCTCCATGAACCTCAAAACACCCTCTGGAGGCGACCAGAGCACAGGTCTGCTTTCCCTCTGGAGGATCCAGGTCAGGCCAACAGTTTTGGGACCTGCGGATAACAAAATCCAAAGGTCATGAATTCACAGGTACAGAGTGCCAACCTGTAGTCGCTAAGAGCCCAATCCTAATCAGTGCATACTGTCTCACCGCTGGTGCGCAGTGTTGCAGATGTGCCATAAAGCACGTTTGCAAGCCCTCAGCGCCAGAGCTAGCCCAGCGCTTGCTGGCACTGGGCTAGCGCCAGTGGAAAGCCGGTGCTCTGCTGCTCAGCAGTTGCCTGAACTGCTAGGCGGTGAAGAGGCAGTTGGGGGCATGGGGAGAGGCAGAGAGGAGGTGTTCCAGGGTGGGGGGAGAAGGGCAGGGAGGAGGTGTGTTGGGGAGGGAACACGGCGGGAGATGGGCGGGACCAGTGGCGCTCCACCAGATTCTGTGCTCCATGTCAGGCCCCTCAGCAGCTCCAGAGCTCCCATTACAGGGCTACTCCCATTGCTCGGGGAAGGGGATGAGGTGGCAGTGGCTGCCCAGGGCATGCTGGATGCCGTGGCAGCCTTACTACCACACCAGCCCCACACCTCGTGCAGCTCAGGATTCAGCTGCCCACGATCTAACCATATGCATGCTTACTCAGTAATCAGTTGCCCTGGCTTCAGTGGCATTTCCCCCCCAAGGAGGTGTGCCGGGCATGCTACCCTGCCCTTCTCCCAACATGTTACTCCCCTGCCTAAACAGAAGAAGTTAAAAAGCTAAAAGATCAAATTACCTCGGTAATGCTGGCTTTTTCTAATTGAATTTGCGAAAATACGTTTTTCAGCCATTCGTCTTTCTCTTGTGACGCGAATCTAAGAAACTCCGGGGGAAGGACTTTAAATAGCTGAAAATTGCTCAAGCATTCATAGGAAGTTTACAGCTCCAGAACTGGGTTTGGGAAGTCTGATTACTTAAAAGACTTAGGAGGATTGACAGCGTGTATGCACCAAACAACACTTTTGTGTGCAACTCTGTAGTAGCCCCAAAAATAGTCTTCTGAAATGACGTATTCTTTTCATGTTTATAATATTAAATGTCAGCAAAAAGTTGAAAACATGAATCACATAAGGCTTTTTCAACAAAAGTTGAAAAACATGAATCACATGAAACCCACATGTTTGTTTAGGTTGCTGCTTCCTTTCCAGCTTGACAAAATACATTGGAGCTTTTTTTCAATTTGTTGTGGATAAACAAATGCCTTGTCCAGTTTTTACACTAAAATTGTACAGAGTCCCTGAAGAAGCACGTCTAACGTGTGGATGCTCCTCAGGCCTGACAGTGTCATGCAGTAATAATAATAATAATAATAATAATAATAATACAGGCATTTATATACCGCCTTTCTTGGTTGTCAGATTTCTCCTCAGACTTTAATTCAAGGCGGTTTACATGGGCAGGCTGTTCTAAATCCCTGTAGGAATTTCTACAATTGAAGAAAGGTTCTATCTTTCAAGAGCCACAACATTTCAGATGGATCTTTTATGGGTCTGTTATCACTTTCTGGCCTCCAGATTCTTCCCACGCAGGCTGACAAGCAGCTCCTTCATCTCTCCAAGAGCAGGTGGAATAACTCAGCTGGGCTTGTCAGCTGCTTCAAGGTCTCGCCATTCAAGGTGCCAGTGGCCTCGAACTGGCGACCTTCGGATGTTATCTCCAGGCAAACGGAGGCTCAACCCTCTAGACCAGACCTTCTGCCCATGAGTGTACATGAGTGTGTACATGAGTGTGTGGTGACAATGGCCAACGCTTGGTCAGAGAATCCCTTCCAGGGACTGTGCCCAAAGAGAATGGGGCATCCCTAGACATGACATTGCAGGGCTTGGAGTAAAAGGCAGTGAAAAAGAACAGAAAAGGCAATGTGGAGGTGCCATGACTTTGTCACCAGCTTCAGTAAGTGTGGAACTGCCATGTTGCCACCCTCCTCTTAGCCTGCCAGGTGCTCCACATTCAGTGCACAGGGTGGAAGAACAAAAGTGGAATCGGCATGACCACCACCTTCAACATTATCCTTCCCACACATGGAGTCTAAGAGGTCATGAGGAATGGCTGTAGCCACGGTGGCCCATCAGTTAGGAGAGATGATGTAGATTGCATCAGCAGCAGACTGGGGGAGGTGAGAGGGTGATGGATTTGGGGTTCCCTTCACCCTGTCTTCTGCCACTGTCTCCCTCTCAGCCTGCTGCAAAGGCAGCCCACACTGATCTACTTTCCCCCCAACTAGAAGCCAGCAAAAAGTGGATCCTTTCCTTGCTCTTGGTGCAGTTTCTTCAAACATGGAAGTGCAGGGACCGCACAAATGAAGGAGTTCATTCATGCTGTCTGTTTAAATCAAACATAGAAGACCTGCACTTCCACACTGGAAGAAACTGCATGGAGAGCATGGTAAGGGGTTACTTTTTTATTGTTCAGCAACAGCAGACTCAAGGCAGCGTTCTAAATCGTGCTGCCACCAGCTGTAGCTCAGTGGTAGAGCACCTGCTTTCCATGCAGAAGGTCCCAGGTTCAATTCTGGTGTCTCCTGTAGGGCAGGAAAGGACCCCTCTCTGAAAACCTGGAGAGGTGCTACCAGAGTGTGTAGACAGTGTCAACCTAGGGTGAACCAATGGCTTGATCCTATAAGGCAACTTCAGTAGTAACTTCATAGTCAGTTTGTAATAGGTTAAGGGATCACTTAACCTATTCGTCAGCCTGGGAAGGCAGCTCATCTGAGAGAAGGAAAACTCTGATCCCAAACCTCCACTGCCTTGTGGCTACATCCAGTTGTGGAAAAGGCTTCAGGAGTCAACCTCGAGGCAAAATCTGGAGCCGGAGTCCCTGAGGCAGTTCGTGGCTGTACACAGTCATGCTCTGGCAACTCCTGCGACGTGGAGAGGGGGGATTTGCTGCATGGGTAACAGCCTATCCGCCATACCTTCTTTACCCAGACTTCGCGCACTGGAGAGGACACTCCAACTTCGCCATACGGCGTCGGCACAACACGGGCCCGAATTGGCCTTTTCAGCCACACTAGACGCTGTTCCAGAACCACCTTTCAGAGCGCGATAACATAGTCTTTCGAGACTGAAGGTTGCCAACACACAAGGGATCACTGTGATACAGGTGCTATCCAGATGTTAACATGGAGATTGAGAGCCAGCGTGTGGTGTGGCAGATGTATAGCTTGCAAACCCTGACTCCAGTCTCTCCTTGGCCCTAGCATTCTGCATTACTGTAGACCAGCTGCAGTCTCTGACCCTGACCTACCTCACAGAGTGACTGTGAGAATGAAATGGGCATGGAAATCCTGCGTCTGCTTCTGCTGCCCTCCTTGGAGGAAAGTCAGTGTACGTGGGCTAAATGAGTTTTGTTTTGCATCTTACAGTGGAATTTTAAACATTTATTTTTTAGGAATGACTGTACCAGAAGAAGATGCTGAGGTGGGCCAAGGCAGCAAGTATTGTCTCGTGGCAATAGGGAGGCTTCAGGTAAAGAACCTTTTTTAAATAATGAAAATGGCTTCCAACTAAACATTAAGACAGCAGGTTGTTGAAACTCACATTGCATCCCAAATGGGATCTGAATAAGAGGACTGAATAAGTCCTACAGTACACAGGGTCAGTGTGCTGAGATTACATTTGGTTAGTGGAACATATACTTCCTCTCTGAGGTCCTTCTCTCTGCTGAAGGATATGCAGTCTGTGGCATGAGGGGTAGGGCCCTTTAAGTAGTGGCCTCAGATTACGAAACAGCCCCCAGAAAATATACCTGGCTTCAGAGACGTATTCCCCTCGCTGCCCTCCTACATGTAGGCTTTGAAACTGATTTTGTTCCAGCGGTCATTTTTACAGTTGGGCTCTTGTGACTGCTGGGGGTGGTGGTTTTAAGCTGACTACAGCTTTAAATGATCTTACTACCTTGTGGCAGCTCTTGAATTTGCATTTTATTGTTTTCACTTTTCTGTCAGGTGCCCTGAATGTATAAAAGTAGGATATAAATTTCAAGAAATAAAATAATAAGCAACAGAAATATTAAAACAAGTAAAATACATTACTGGAGATTTTTAGCGCTCTGTTCAAAAGACTCAGGGGCCCTTGCCCACACAAGTTTCCATGGAATCGAGGTTTCTGTTTCAAGGTTTTTTAATGTATGCACCTAACCCCCCTTCTCTTAGTACACCTTTATAACCTCATGTAGCCCAACCAGTCATGACTGCGTCTTTGGGATTTAACCAAAAGCCTAACTTTGCATTTCGTGCAAACCCAATATATTTTTAGGTGTATGCTTAAGGTACCTTAGATATACATCTAAGAGCCACAGTATGTGCTTAAGGGCCCAATCCTATCCAACTTTCTAGCACCAGTGCAACAGCAATCAGCCTCGAGGTGAAGGAACAAATGTTCCCATACCTTAAGGAGGCCTCTGTTAATGCCTCCCCACCACAGGATGCAGTGCATACCTCATTGGCACAGCTGCACCGGCACTGGAAAATTGGATAATTTCCAGTGCCAGTGCAGCTGTGCCAATGGAACGTGCACTGCATCTTGTGGTGGGGTTGCAGTCACAGAGGCCTCCTTAAGGTATGGGAACATTTGTTCCCATACCTTCAGGCTGGATTGCGGCTGCACTGGTGCTGGAAAATTAGATTGGACTGGGCCCTCAGTCTTACACCCCACTGATTTTGTTTTATCTTTTTACCAGGAAAGTGTGTCAGGTTTGGGGGCCGGAGGTTTGTATGGCAGTCCCAAGTTCAAAGCTAAAAATGTCAAGGTGGTTGAGATGTTGGGGTGGAAGGGGATTTACAGGTGACGCAGCTGCCAAAATAAGTTTTTCTCCAGAAATACCATTGGTTGCATGTGGAGCAACCAAGCTTCTCTTATGTAGGGCACACTGTGAGTGATGCTGGAGGTCAGAGCATGCAATGGGATATGAGTAGGTCTTGGCCAAGAAGTCAGAGGGGCATAAATTATGGACTCTCTTTTTTCCCTCCAGGAAGTAAATCACCCCACTGGAAACCAGTAACCTTTCCACGTCTCAGATTGGCATCTGGACATTGTTGCCACTCGGGGGCAAATGAAAAAGAAAGGAAAGGAAATTTGTACGTGCTTTGTGCCTGAGAAACTGATCTGGCACTGTGGGATAGAGAGGAGAGGTCGCAGGCAAGGGAGATCTTGCTGCTTTCCTCATGACTTCCTCAGCTCTGCCATTTCACCCTTAAGTGGCCAAAATTAATAATGTCACTGCTGTCAAATTACAGTGAACTGCTTTTAAACTCCATCTGCTAGGTAGAATTCATTATAAGCAGGCCTGTTTGCCCTAAACAAATGTTAAATCTTGACTTTAAAAAGTATAGATTACATGCCACCTTAGTTGCAGCTGTAAAAGTCTTGATCCTTGCATCCCTTAAGGAGCACCTCCAACCCACTCTGAGCTTTTTGTAGTCAGCCAGGGAATTTCTACTCAAAGCACCCTTATTAAGGGGAAATGTGCCCCATATTCGGGGAGGGGTCATAGCTCAGGGGTTTTGCAAAACAGAAGGTCTTGGTTCAATCCCCAATATCTCCAGATAGGATTGGGGAAGGGCACTGCCTGAAATCCGTGTACGGCTGCTGTCAGTTGGTGTAGACAAGGCTGAGCTAGATGATCAAAGCTCAGACTTGGCAGAAAGCGGCTTCTTATATATAATATGGAGGCAATAAAGGGTTAGACCTCTGTCGGCAAGCTTTCAGATGCCACTCCAAATTAAACTCTTTCTTTAATTGGACTGGATATCATACATTTTTTTTTCTTTGTTGGACAATTGACCAGCTTTGAAAGGGAAATTGTAGCCTTTGATGGCATGACTCTATTTCCTTAGGACTGAAACAGGAATGTAACCTTCCCTCAAATCCTATTGAAACAATTAATATAGGTGTCGCCTTTCCTCTGAAACAGCCCAAAGTCGTGGGAGCATCCCATCAGCAGCATCCCTTTCCTTCTCTTTTGGACTGGAGAGCCATGCATTCATTGGGGCCAGAGTCTGAAGGTGTTCGTATTTATACATTTTGTGACTTAAAGTTGGCAGTATCCTGTCAAGTGTTGCTGCAGGAAATAGGCTTGCAGAGCAGTGATGGTTCCTTTTTCTTCTTGAGTTTACCATCCCTTATCAAT
The DNA here is from genome assembly GCF_035046505.1 of Tiliqua scincoides. Lineage (NCBI taxonomy): Eukaryota > Metazoa > Chordata > Lepidosauria > Squamata > Scincidae > Tiliqua > Tiliqua scincoides. The sequence continues at coordinate 9,844,381 of NC_089828.1, forward strand.
TTCTCCCAGGTCACCAGCTCTCCAGTGTGCATGGACATGAACGGAATGTCTGTCCCGACAGAATTTTTGTCCAGACACAACTCGGATGGGATTATAACTTTTGTGGATCCAAGATGCATCAGTGTCATTGGCTACCAACCGCAGGTCTCTCTCTCGCTCTCTCGCTCTCTCATTTTTACTAGAGGTAGAACGTTTGGGAATCCTTTACTGCAAAGTAGTCTCATTGACCTCAGTGGAACTACCTTACACTAGGTTTCGAGGCTAGGAGCCGCTGACAAAACGCACGCCCTGCTTTGAGTGACTGCTACATTTGCTCTTTTTTGCTATTAAAAAAAGGTTACCAGTTTAAGTGCAAAGTGATAATAAGACTTCTCTTTCTAAGAAAAGTCTTGCATAACTATTACAGCGAGAACAGAAAGTTTTTACAACCTGATGTTTGTGAGACTCCTCAGAGTTCTCCTGCAAATTCCCCAGAGAGCTGTGTTTTCTCCATTTAAGTGATGTCAGTTTGAAGACAACTTAGTTGTTTTCCTTGATAATTTCCTTTCCCCCCACACCCCATTTGAAATTGCTAAACTCTTCAAATATGCCGTTCAAAACTCTTCAAAAATTGGAATAAATTTGGGATGATTAGTGGGTGAATTTGATGGCTCCCTTGCTTGCTTTGTTTTGGAGAGTTAAGAACTCCTTCTTTGGGCAAAGAAATCTGATTCTTTGTTGAGATCTGATTTTACACCTTATGCTCACTGATGCTTTTTGGGGGGTGCTAGCTTATTGTTGTTACTTTAATAGCTTATTATTGTTTATAGCTTATGCTATTGTTTAATAGCATCTTACTTTTAATGAGCGCAAACTACTTTTGTTGTTCATGAATGAAAAGAGGGAGAAAAATGCATTAAGAAAATGAATAACACTGTTTATCTCTTTGGACTTTTGCCTGCACAAAGTATTGCATCTGCTTTTAATTCATGTTTGAAATCCATGTTTGCCTTTGCAGTGATATTGAGTTGCAAGCCTTCGTTTGTGCTTGCCATCTCTGGTTCTTTTTCTTCCTGAGAAATTGGACAGTGTGTGTGGCTGGGGAGTGCATAACTGATTCCTTGATGGGCTCAAACATGCAGAGGCTGCAAGTGATGGGGGAGCAGAAGCATGCCTGCCCTTCCTTCCTACTGAGTCCACCTCTGGGATAATTGAATATCCATGGACTGGACTTAACCAGTAGACTGTGTAGACTGAATCACAGAGCTGTTTCTTGGGTTGTTTGTGGGTTGACAACTGTGTGATTCACACCTACTTCATCAGACTTTGCATGCTTAGACCTTTGTGCAAGTGTGTCCATATGTGGACATCTTCATACCTGGTGAGCCCAGGTGCAAATAGGTGTGTATGGTAGCTAGGGAAGGATTCTATGCCCTCACCTGTATAGATTCTATACATATTCAAACCAAGTCTCCATTGCCTTGATTTTCAAAACTGAATTCTAACTCTTCTTTTCGTTGTCTTCTTTGTTGGTGGTTTACTAGGACCTCTTGGGGAAAGATATTTTAGAATTCTGCCATCCAGAAGATCAAAGTCATTTGAGAGAGAGTTTCCAACAGGTAATGCTCTGACTAACCTAACCTTGCTCCATGGCCCGCACCCCTCTCATTTTAGCTCAAAGGCTGTTGACCTGTGCTGTTCATACTCATATATGAATACAGTACAAGCAGGCAAAGAAATATTTACTGTTTCTTGTTCACACAACGAAATACTATATTGTCAAAGTCTATGAATCCTGAATGCTTGCATGTGATCACAAATCCCAATAAAGTCACTAGGATTTATATGTGCAGAAATAAATGATAGACGGTGTTAGCACCATGTTTGGGAGGCCCTGGGGGACAAGAGCTCTCCCTTATATGTGCTATACAAGTGATTGTCAGTGTTCTTCATTGAAAAGGCGCACTGACCTTTATGGTATTATCTATGGTTTTCACCTCTTATGATGTCACTTCCAGCATCCAGGAGACTCTTCCGGATTCTTCAGCTCTGTTTTTAGGGCAACTATCCATATAGTCATGAATTATCTTGCAGTGCTCGCAGAGGAAGAGAGACAATCAGTTACTATAGACAGTTGCCCTAAAAAATCATCTCTCTGCCCTAGAACCACAGAACCCAGAAGAGTTTTTCAGCAATTTTCAACCACTGTGCTCCAAACTCTAGCGGCACACCTGCTGAAAATTGCAGTGCAATCCCATAATAGCTAGCATCCATCCTCAGAGCAGAGTCCTCCTGCAGCTGCAGAGCAAAGGATGACTTCTTCCCCTGCAGCCTCTGCTTTCTCTCCTCCCATCACTCAGCCAATGTCCCCAGACCATATAGCTTAGCCAGGTGACGGAGCTGCAGAGCTCCTTTCCCCCTCCAGGTGTCATGACCACATTCCACATGCCTCAGACTCTGAAACTACAGTTTGAAGTTGGTTAGCAAACCACTATTTGTGCGAACAGTGCTGTCATATCTGAATTCACAGACCATTAATAAACCATAGTTGTGTTAGAATCTATAGGAACTCGGATATAGATTTGGACTTGCATTCACAGGTCAGACCTCAGTGCATGGCTCATGGCAATTGGCTCTGCCAAGTGGTAAAAAGCTCTCAGACTATCCCAAATTGTAACCTTGGTCTTACCAGGAAACAGTGGCCCTACAACAGAAATTGGCCACTGGCCAAACAATGCAAGCTCCCTTCCAGGATGAAACTTGCCTTAAACCACTCAAAGTAAGGACGGCAATTCTAGACTGTTCACTTTGCAATGACTTATCACCCACTCACTCACAAAGAGAGTCTGGTCCAACAAGAAGCTGACGGAACATACCAAGATCCAGGTCTACAGAGCTTGCGTCCTGAGTACACTTCTGTACTGCAGCGAGTCATGGACTCTTCACTCACAACAGGAGAGGAAACTGAATGCTTTCCACATGCGCTGCCTCCGACGTATTCTCGGCATCACCTGGCAGGACAAAGTTCCAAACAACACAGTCCTGGAACGTGCTGGAATCCCTAGCATGTATGAACTACTGAAACAGAGACGCCTGCATTGGCTCGGTCATGTCGTGAGAATGGATGATGGCCAGATCCCAAAGGATCTCCTCTATGGAGAACTCGTGCAAGGAAAGCGCCCTACAGGTAGACCACAGCTGCGATACAAGGACATCTGCAAGAGGGATCTGAAGGCCTTAGGAATGGACCTCAACAAGTGGGAAACCCTGACCTCTGAGCTGCCCGCTTGGAGGCAGGCTGTGCAACATGGCCTTTCCCAGTTTGAAGAGACACTTGGCCAACAGTCTGAGGCTAAGAGGCAAAGAAGGAAGGCCCATAGCCAGGGAGACAGGCCAGGGACAGGCTGCACTTGCTCCCAGTGTGGAAGGGATTGTCACTCCCGAATCGGCCTTTTCAGCCACGCTAGACGCTGTTCCAGAACCACCTTTCAGAGCGTGATACCAGAGTCTTTCCAGACTGAAGGTTGCCAACTATGAACTACGATTATTTTTTAACATTATCAAGCGAGGAGCTGGACAGGCCTCCATGTGCAGAGGGTTCCACAGCCTTGGTGCTATCACAGAGAGCCCCATGTCCCAGGTTGCCACTCACTGTACTTCAGACCACAAAACAAAGCACAGTTTTCAAATGCACACAGCATTGGCACAGCTCTCATCACAGAAGTCGCTGGGCCTTTTACTGCCAATTTCAACTGAGCCATACTTACTTCAGCTGTCAATTAACTTGTTTGGAAAATACCACCCACAGTACACAGTTCTTTTTTTAAAAAATTTTTTGTTTTGCAAAATTATTTACATAAAAACGCAAAGAATAAATGTGCACCTCCTGGGAATGTTGGCTGTAGATGCAAAGGATTCAAATGTAGCGTAAAGATTTCTCCAGCAGAAACTTGCCAACACATGGAAGTAATCCCCAGTCCAACTTCAGTTCTCCAGAGTGCCACAGATACATAATCGGAATTCATGTCATTGTGATACAAATTGGTTTTGATTGGTTCTGCAGTGTTTTTTGCCAAGCAGGTCGGTCTGTTACCCATTGCACCTTCCAGCTACTTTTCTTGCCAGATTTAACAGCACAGTGTTGCTTTTGGCCTGTTGGGTGAATTCAAGCTTTTCTCATTCTTTGGTGAAATGCTGATGGCTGCCTTTAACGGAGTGCTTATAGGAAGCCTTCCCAACTATTTGTGCAGATATTTTTACTTTGCCAAAAAGTGACGTTGCATATTCAGGTCACTTACTGGAAAAAAGGGATAGGTTATTTTTGTGAGTTTCCAAATGGTAATTTTGCATGGAGATTTAAACCCTAACTCACTCATGATAAACTGAGTCATCTTTCTTCTCCATTCCATCTCTTGGTTGGCTTGCAGTTTCATACGGTGTTGCCCAATTAGTTATCTCTGTTCCCCCATTCAAATTGCTGTTCATTCTACCATTTCCTAAGGGGTCAGTGCTATTGCTAATGACCATTTGCCCATTCAGATTTCTATTGCTATTGGCAGGCTACCATTATGCTTTTATATATCTTTTCTGTTCTGGAAAATTGGCTTAACTTGTAGAGTAACTTTTTCTTTTCTGTGGCTTTTAATATCCATAAACCTTTTACTGTCTTTGAGACAGAATTCAAAAGTCATGATATCCATTGCATTCCTAAATGTATATATATATGATTTATCATTTTTCAGCAGCATAGTTTTTTGCTGCTGAAAATGATAAATCATATATACACAGTTAGGAATGCAATGGATATTATGATTTTTCTTTTTAAATTTTCTGTTACTTTTTTTTCCCAGGAGTCTTTTAAGATAAAATTTGAGATTCTCTCATCAAAGTCCCTATTAATGAGTATGCAATAAGTCACTGAGAAGTGAACAGTTCAGTATTGCTGACTTTATCAAGTGTGGTTTAGGGCAAGTTCCATCCTGGGAGGGTTCGTGCAATGTTTGGCCAGTGGCCAATATCTGTGGCAGGGCCATCGCTTCCTGGCAAAGATAAACTCATTCATTGGGGTGGGAAAATTAAGCCCAAATGAGATGCCTGGAGGCCAAGAATAACAACACAGAATTTTGTATTGAGAGTTGCAAAGGATAGGTATCTAATATCCACTAGGAAACTGTTCAGCCGGACATTGATATACAAGTTCTGTTTTATTTACGATCCCGCTATTGGGTGCGGTGATAGAAAGTTGTTGTTCAAAGGATATGGCTCATCTGATTAAAGCTAGAGCAAGTGAATATTATTTAAAATCAAACGTTAGCTGTTGGTTTTTACCCAGGCCTAGAGTTTAATGTTCTGGGAACTGTAAAAGTATTTTGTTGCTTTCCATTTCTGTCTTTTTTTATTGGAATTCTAGATTCCAGTTCATCAGTAGATCAGTTCATTTCGATCTGGTCATTTTTTAACCACTTAGAGAAGAGAGGCAGTGTGCTGTATGTAGGAGATCGATCTTCAGACTAGGGAGACCTGGGTTAAGAATCTCTTCTCCTGCCTCACAAAATGGCTATAGATAAAAAAGGGGTACACCCTTGAGTTCCTTAGAGGAATAGCGGGTTACAAATCTAATAACATTGTTCCCTGAGATGGAAAAGGCCTATTTAGATATGCAATGCAAAGGAGTGAGAGAGGATTTGACAATGGGAAGATGGCACCAACTTTGGAGAAAGACTTCGTCCTAAGGCAGTCATGCCTTCATAAGGTGGGGTGTATCTCCTGAAGAATTAGAACACACCCACGTACACCCACAAATGAGGACTTGGAACAGTGAACCGTATATCAAAAACATTCTCTGCTTAAAGAAGCCCATAATCCAAAGAAGCCATTTATGTGTATTTAAGTGACAGCATACCTAACCTACCTAAGCTTCCCTTTAATGCTAGCTGCTACAGTTCCAACTGCTGATGAGGTAAGCCAGATCTGAAAGCAGCTTGTCTCTTCAGGTCCAGAGTGTGTATCAGCAAGAATTACAAATAACCACAACTGAAAGCTTCAGCTATATTTAGAGCTCCCTGTACTCACATAAATGTTTGGAATTGTGACCGTTAAATAGGATGTTGGTCATTGATAGTGTCCTTCTTCTTCTTCCCTGACTTTTACAATGGCTTCCATAGGTTGTTAAACTGAAAGGTCAGGTCCTTTCTGTAATGTATCGTTTTCGTACCAAGAACCGGGAATGGATGTTGATCAGGACCAGCAGCTTCACTTTTCAGAACCCTTACTCAGATGAGATTGAGTACATCATCTGCACCAACACGAATGTCAAGTACGTATGTGCCATTTAATTTTCCTAGTGCCTTCCCCTCTCCCAATTTGTTATCCTTGTTTTCAGTTGCTTCTCTCTGGCTGCAATCCTAACCACACTTTCCTGAGAGTAAGCCCACTGAACAAAATAGGACTTACTTCTGAGTAGACCTGGTTAGGACTGTGCCCTCTGTTAAAGACAAATTTATGCCACCAGTTGAGAACTGACTGCAAAGAATATAGTTCTGAACCTCTCTCTGCCATTGACTTTACTTTTGTGTTCTCTGTTCAAGTCATTCCATGCATTGCAGGGCGGAGAAACTGGGCTTTTCCCCAAGTGTATACTTGACAGAGAGCTTCAGCTGATACTAGTAGATGTATATGAAATGTCCTTATATGATATGCTTCCAGTAGACATACTTGTTTTACTTACCCCTTACACTTCGAGGGCTAAACTATACGTGCTGTTAAATCAGGCATTAACAGATGAGCTTCACCCAGGATGTGGATCAAAAGTGATCCTTTAATGTCCAGAAACAGCAGTGGCAGGCTAATTTGACTTGGGACCATGTGGGGGAAAGGGGTTAAGGCTCTGTCCCTCTGCTTTTCACACTGGAAATCCCTCTGAGGTTCAATGGCTACTTCAGGAGGTGAGAGGGGGTGCAACAAATTGCACAGCCCAGAGTTGTGTATATTGTACATTGTCTACCAATTAGATCAAGTTTGTCTGCACTGACTGGTATTGACCCTCTAGGCCAGCCATTTTCAACCACTGTGCCGTGGCACACTGGTGTGCCGCGAATGGTCCCCAAGTGTGCTGCGGGGATTTGGGAGAGGGTAATTTATCAATAGGACCATTAGGGGATGTGAGCCCCCATTGACAGCACAGTGTGCCTTGTCAATTGTCAAAAAGCTGATGGTGTGCCTTGACTATTTTAGTGCCTTGCCAATGTGCCATGAGATGAAAAAGGTTGAAAATTACTGCTCTAGGCAGGTCCAACTTTGGGCAGCTGGGGGGTGCATGAAACTTGCATGACCACCAGCAGTGCCGATCCAGAAGTAAATGGCGGTGACTTCATTTAGCATGCCCAGGATGCAAGCAATGGAGGCAAAGATAGGTGCAGTGGGGTTTTCAGTCTTCCTGCTGCACCATTCCTGCTTCTTCTTCTGCAAAGGAGAAGTTGGAATGGCGCTACAGGCAGATTGAAAAGCCGCTGAAACTGGGAAAAGACAGGGGCTGCGGCCGGGCTTTTGCAGGCTGCCAGAAGGGGCCTCGGGTGTTGGACCAGATGGGGTCTTTCTCAGTTCTGCCTGCAGAAGCCAAGGATTGAAACTGGGACCTTCTGGACTTGCAGTCATGCCACCATCCATGTGACCAGAAAGACCAAATCTCCCATTAGCGGCAATGGGATCTTTCCTCCTAGGACAAGTAGTAGCACAGGGGCCCAGTCTGATTTGGGCCTACCATGGGAGCAAATGGTTGAAGCCCTCTCTCCCTCGTACATTCCCAATCTGGATTGAGCCCCACATGACTGCTGTTGCATTTTTATGAAACCACACACAGACACGCACACGCACAAGTCACAGTCATGTAAAAGGCATATTATCTAGTTTGGTCTTGAGGTTTAGCCAGCCCTTCATAAACATTTTCTACTGCTCAGGATTTGGGAATGGGAGCCTAAACGGGTTTTTGTTTTGTTTTGTTATTTTTGTTACTCCTCTGTTGACTGAATCCTCTGCTATATTTAAAAAGCAAAACAAAATTGTTTTGCTTTCTGCCGTTTTTTATAGTGTGCTTTAATTGCTGTTTTGTTCTGTTATTTGCCGTTAATGTCACCTTGAGGGCCTGATCAGGGTCAAAAGTGGGTTCAGAAAGTTAAAAATAAATCAACTCCTGTTTTCACGTGGGCAAACTGGAAGCAGAAGCCTCGCGCTCTGGTCCTGTGTCGTCCAGGAGTCTCAGAAATCTGGCCTTTAAATTAGCTCATGTTGCCTGTTCAGCCAGCAGTTCCTTGTCAAGGCTACAGATGTGGTTTGCTCTGAGACAGATAAAATGGAGCAGCCTTTCCTGGATCCAGGGACTGCTATCCTTAGTTGGCTTAACAAAACAAGTTAGCCCTTTGTCCTAATATGGCAGTCGGCAGCTGCCAGGTCTCCTGCTTTGTTATTCATCTCTTGTAGGAGAAAATGGTATTACTAAAGATGATTCAACTTCTGCCCCCTCCTTTTTACTTTTTTGAACGATGCCGTGCAGGGCAACTGAAAAATAATCTGTATCATTCTTAGAAAGAGCTAAGCCTGCTATGTATTAATTTGTACAGTTTGCTTCTCTCTTGGGAACTCTGCCTTAGGAAGTCCAGAAGAGGGGCCCTGCAACCAAATGTTGCAGTCTACATGTCTTCCTGGGAGTAAGTCCCACTGGACTCTGGGGCTTACTGCAGAGTAAGCATGCCCTGAGTCACACCGTTAGTCTGCTGGGATTGTCTTTTGCATGGAACAACAAGTCTCGCTTTTTCTCAATCTCTTTGCTCACAGATTCCAGTCTTCCCAGTTTGTTCTCTCTCTCTCTCTCTGTGCATGTGTGTGAACAGTCTCTCCTCCCCCACACACGCAACTGCAGTTGTTTCCCTTGAAATGAAAGTTCTTTCCCTTCCCAAGCCAACCCCTGCCCCTAAAGTTATTTCTCTCAAGGAATCTTTTCAGTGCTCTAACCCTAGACAAAGCAAAGCATCTTCGTGCTTTTTTGCCTCCTTTGATTGACTTCAAACAAACAAACAAACAAACAACCTTTCAAACCTCTGAAGTTCAGTGAACACCCAGGACCTCCACCTTCTTTGTGGGCAGTCTCATTTTGGCCACAGACGATCTGCAGAGGGTTTGGGGCTTTAGGCATCATTGAATACATTATGGAGATTGTCCATTAAAAGCCTATTAATGGAGCTTGACCACATTAACGTACAGTATATGAAGTTGCCTTATACTGGCCATTGCTCCATTCTAGACTAGCTTCCAGGGTTTGAGACTGAAGCCATCCAGTGTGGTGTAGTATGATAAAGGCAGAAAGCCCTGAAAGGGCGAAGTAGTGGAGAGGAGAGGTGCATGCAACCAGTTTATGATGCAGGCAGAGTTCCATGTATTGAGCCCGCATTTGCAATATCCAGCCATATCTCCAACTGAAAGCCTGTGTTTTGTGGCCATCCATTATTTCTTCCAAGAGATTAAATCCCAGATAGATAACACCTTGTGTGTCATCAGCCTCAGCATGCAGAATTGCTGGCAAGAGAGGAAAGTTTTCTTCTATGTTTATATTCAGATCTGCCAGGGCTTGAACCAGGAACCAGAAGGATTCCTTTGGGTCCAAACCTTGATGAATATAGAATTCAGTGTTGTTTTTGTTTTTTTTTAAACTGCCTTTACAAGTTATTTGGAAAGTTTTGCTTGTGCAGAACTGGGGGGGGGGGCGGGGGGGACTGGTCACTGATAATTTCAGTTGGTGTTTGTTTATTCTGTGACATTATTAATTCTGGCTAAAAAGCAATCAACTTTCCAAATTTGGTTTCAGAGTGGAAAGACAACTAAACATTGGGTTCAAATTTCACTTCTTTCCTCCTGCAGTAATAATAAAAATAAAATAAAGTTTATTTTGGGCACAGCTTCCCAAAAAGAAGTTCCTGGAGAAGTGAAGCATTGAATGTTTTAGTATGTGTACTGCATCGTTGTTCCAAAGGAGAGTTCCATGTCCATACCTGACTTGTGAACTCTGCTCAACTTGGGGAAAATGAAACGTGGCAAGTACATTATTTTTCCTGGCATCGTGATATTTAGGTCTGTGTCCCCTTCCGTCACATACCCTGAGTGATGTGACTAGAACTGTAACTAGGGCGGAGCCTGAGGGCCACCTGCCCCAGGCACTATACCAAGTGGGGGCTCTGCCCTAGTTTTGGAGGAGGCACCGATTGCTCTGAGCATCCACAGGAGAAGGATTGGGGTGCACGAAGCCACCATAGCGATCACCCCCTCCTCTGCAGGGAACCCAGAAGTGACGTCATGACGTTACATGATGACATCACATGACAATGTCCATCACTGCCCTGGGCACCAGGACAGAGCTTTATGGCTCTCAGTGTGACAGCTGCTCCCCTTGGTGTGGTAAAAACACAGGCAGAACCCTGCTGGATCAGGCTAGGAGTCCACATGGTTGTCCAGCCTCCTGTTTCTGTTAGAGGCCCATCCAGGCTCCTCCAGGCAGCCCCCAAGCAGAGCCCAGAAGCAAAAACTCTCCCAAAGTTTTTTCCCTGGCATTTGGTATCAGAGGCAGTGCTGTCTTTGGAGTTGCCATTTAGCTATCCTGGTTAATTAGCATTAATGGATCATCTTCTCCTTGAATTTGTCTCATTCTTGCTCAAGTCCTTGGACTTATGCTGACGACTGGGACGGTTTGTGGAGAGAGCATTAAATTGTACGATGTGGCTCCAAAAGTTTCAATTAAATGGCCTTCTGGCATTTCCCTAGTTGGCAAAGTACCTGACTCCGGACCTAGATTATGCCTTCGTTTGAAGGGTATATAGAGACATATCTGTTGGATATCTCTGCCTCGCTGTGGTTCATTTCACCTCTCTTATATTGAATGTGTCAGTTTCCTTTGAAGTGAGCTCTGTGGCTACTGCACACTTTTAATTTATTCCCAGAGTTCACATAATTGGATTAAGGCAGGGGTACTCAATACGTCGATCGCGATCTACCGGTTGATTGCGAGGCAAAATGAGTCGATCGCAGGCTTTTCTCCCGTCCACGCATCCCTGGGAGTGAGCCCCGTCCTGGGAGTGAGCTCCCTGGGAGTGATGCATCCCTGGGAGTGAGCCCCGTTGACTCTACTGGGGCTGACTTACCTTTCCCCTGTTTTTGCACAGGTATGTATGGAGATCTGCCCCCCCCCACTTCCATCTGTTGGTTCTGTGTGCAAGGGGTTTTGCACTGGTCTTGCTGTGATGTCTATATAGAGATCTTCCCTCCCCCACACCTTTCCCCTGTTTTTGCACTGGTCTGTATAGAGATCTGCTCCCCCCCCCCACTTGTATTGGAATCGAGGAAGATCTGGTGAGGAGGTAGATGTGGTGTCAGCAGTGGCCCCTTTAAGGGTAAGGCCTGGGCATCCAGCAGAGTGTGCTGCACAGCTGCAGCCACTTGAAGGCAATAGGGCTGTCAGGGATATAAGAGCACCTGAGGCAGGAAGGGCTCCACTTATTTATGTGAGTCAGCCTTTTCCTACATGAAGATCATTAAGTCCAAGTACCGTTCTACCATGACTGATGAACATTTGGAAGTGTGCTTGAGGCTGGCTGTCAGCAGCTACTGTCCGGACTATGCATCCTTGGCTGATTCACTTCAGTGCAAGTCATCAAAGTAAACTCAAGTAATTACAAAAAATGTTTATAGTTAATTATGTTGTGTTGTGCAATATTGGCTCATGCGGTTATGCAAGGTACACCAACATACATTGTACACATAAATGTTATATGTTATGATGGCGCGAACATTGTAAAAAAACTCTGGTAGATCTCTGGGCCTTGCTGGGTTTCAAAGTAGCTCTCGAGCCAAAAAAGTGTGAGCACCCCTGGATTAAGGCAACCACCTGCAGGGTCCTCTTATGCATTCAAATGTCTTTATTGCTTTCAGTCTCAATGAGTTTCAAATGAGTCTTCAGAAACGGGGATTTTTGAAACTGCATGCCAGAAAGCAGCAACATCTTGTGTTTCCTTGAATACTTTTCTAAACTGTCACTTTAAATTGAAAAAGTATATTTTCCTGGAATTCTTTTGTCATAGGGGTGGCAGGTTAATTAATGGGAAGAGAAGATTTAAGTGCCACTTGGGATCCTGGGACTGATGTTTGTATCATTGTTGTGCTATAATTGGTGACACAGTTAAGGCCAAAATGTTTGTTAGAGATTGATTACTGCAGGATCAAAATATGACCACATTTATTATTATTTCTGTTATCAACAAACTTTACAAGAGTAGTAGAAAACAGTCCTTGCCCCAAGGGGCTTACAGTCTATAGTTCAATACATGGACAGCAACCAAGGGATGGGAGGGAAGGGAAGTGAAAGCAAGATTAAAAGTGAATGTACCTCATATATTTAAGGTAGGGAGACAAGGTGGTTGTGCAAAGGTTTCATGGAAAAGTTAGGGTTTGAGGACAGGCAGGAGGGACGGAGGGAAGGAAGGAAGGAGACTCATTTTGTGAAGCAGGAGGCCTTTGAATGTCTGAGGCTGGTTGAGCTGCAGGAGTAGAGGATGCTGGTTCAAATCTCTCCTTGGCTCTGACGTGACCTGACGTATCTCAAGGAGTTCTGCAGATAAATGGGACACCAGGTGCATTCCCCTGACCTGCTTGGAGGAAAGGTGAGAACAGAAATGTAACAAACATTGGTTGGCAATCTTCAGTTTCGAAAGACTATGGTACAAGCCTACAGCACCCGGTATTCCCAGGCGGTCTCCCATCCAAGAATTAACCAGGCCTGACCCTGCTTAGCTTCCGAGATCAGACAAGATCGGGCATGTGCAGGGTAACAGTTGCTGCCAAAGACTATGGTATAAGCCTACAGCACCCGGTATTCCCAGGCGGTCTCCCATCCAAGAATTAACCAGGCCTGACCCTGCTTAGCTTCCAAGATCACACAAGATCGGGCATGTGCAGGGTACTACATTTAAAAGTCAGGAAAACAAACCATGAATCAAAATTTAAAACTGGGTTGCCACTCAGTCATGCTTTCCTGTCCAGGAATATGGTGCTGCATCACTGACCAGTATTCTGAGAACACAGAGAGCCAAAAAGGTTGTCAGATTGCAGACCAAACAGCCTTCCTGTTTAATAGCCCTGCAGTCTCGAAGCCATGTCTTCCCTGACCTGTTGCTTTCTTTTTCCAGGCAACTTCAACAGCAGCAAGCGGAGCTTGAAGTACACCAGAGAGATGGGCTGTCATCCTATGACTTATCTCAGGTGACACACATGACTGCTTGGTCTATGGTTTTGTTTTTATTTGGCTGTATTTTGACATCTTAACAGAAGTGCTTATACCAGTGGTTTCCAAACTTACCGGGGCCATGGCCCTTCTTCCTGGCTCAGCTGGTTGCCACCATCTTGGACCTGGAGAAATTTCGTGAGATCCGAGATGGTGGTGCCCAAATTTTGCAGGATCTCATGAGATCCAAGATGACAGCAGCCAGGAGGACAGGTAGGAAGGGCCACCAGGGGCATCCCACAGCATCCTTGTGAATGCTCCACAGTGCCCTAAGGTGTCACATCACACACTTTGGAAACCCCTGGCTTAGACTGTTGTTGGCTGATTCAAAGGTGAGTGGGAGGGTGGGTTACCAGTTTGCTTCAGGATTCATTTCAAGGCTCTGATTATCACCTGTAAGGCCTTACTTGACTTGGGCCCTGGATGTCTAATGACCCATCTTCTCCCACATGAGCCTGCCCACGTGTTGTGTTGATCTGAGGCCCTGTTGCTCATGCCATCACCTATGGAAGTGCAACTGGAGGGGACACATGACAGGGCTTTTTCAGTAGCGGCACCCAAGCTGTGGAGTTCTCTCTTCCATGAGGCCAGTTGGCTCTGTCAGTGCCAGCTTTAAAAAGAGTAATTAAGACCTTTTTGTCTCATTTGGCTTTTTAATAACTTTGCTATCTTTCTGTAAACGTTTTGCCTTGCTTGGTCACTGCTCTGTTTTTAGTTAAAATTATATATTGTCAGGTTATTTGTTTAAAAGCTTTCTGTTTCTGCTTTGATTATCTGTTTAATGCAGCAGTCTCCAAATTGGAGAAAAGCCCTCCTCATTCTGACCAACACTTACCACTCCGCTATGGTGCCACTTACACAGGCCTACAAAATTCAGAAACGTTTTCCCCAAGCTTTATGGTGGCTTGATATGAATTTGGGGTGCCAGTTCCAAAAATGGCATCCGTTTTGCCCTATCACGTCTAGTTTTGGAGATATAGTATAGCCTCATTAGTGAATGGTTCAAGCAGCTTCCTCATGAGGAAGCCATGGTGTAGGCTTCCTCATGAGGAAGCTGCTTGAACCATTCACTAAAGAGGTGATGCCGTGTCTCCAAAACTAGACATGATAGGGCAAAACGGATGCCTTTTTTGAATCAGTGCCCCAAATATACCCAGGAATAGGTGTATCGTTTAAGGAAGCAAAATGTGTGTTGTCCTGTGTTGTTGTTCACCCCGATTGCTGCACAGGGATGCTCTGGGCAGTTTTATCTATTGCCAGGTGTCCCAGCAGGATGTCCAGATAGACATGAGTGCCTGTCGCCTCCCTGTGCAGCAGCCGAGATGAAAAATAAGCAGTACCGAGGCGGAACAGTAAGCAGTGTTCATGAGGGGGAGGGCTTTTCCTAAACCCCGGATCTGGCCTGCAAGTAGGAATTTGGAGAGCCCTAGTTTAATGGGATAGAAGGGTAGTAAACAAATCTGTAAAACAAAAGTGTGACTGCACAGAGATGAAGTGCATTTCTTGTTGAAGTGAATCTGGAAGGCAGGCCACTGCTGTTTGAAAAGATGGACGTCTTACCCGTTCAGAGGAAGAGTGACGTGTCTCTGGCTCTTACAATAGGTACCAGTTCCAAGTATACAGTCTACTGTCCATGAGGGTGGGAAGTCAGTGGAGAAACCAGAAACCATCTTCTCCCAAGAGAGAGATCCACGGTTTGCTGAGATGTTTGCTGGCATAACCACTTGTGAGTGAAATGTCTCTGCTATTAAGTATGTTGTTGTTGTTTTCTGTGATCCTTACTGCTGGCTTGAAGTACTTGTTACATAAATAGGAGACACTAAACAGACTCTGTCCTCCCACTGTGCACACACACACTTGCACACATTGTGGAGGGACAACTGTTATCCAAGCTGAAGTCTCTCTTACTTTTTCCAGCGTGGATTTAAATGTTGTTTTTCTAACAGTCACATGTAAAAAGCCAATGGTTACAGAACTGTCATGTTTCCTAGAAATGAGGAAAACTGAGCATGGGCAATGCCTCCTGTAATCTCAGGCTGGAAGAATGATTCGTTTAGACTTGCAGTGAGTGTTAAGAGCCACTTGCAGTGGGTGTTAAGAGCCACGTGCTCATGTTTCCATGTCCATTGTGGAAACGGCAGCCAAATCCGATACAACTTTCAAGCATCTGTGCAGCCATGCCAACAGGGTGCACGCTGCATGCTGAGGTGGGGGGGGGCAGTCACAGAGGTCTCCTTAAAGTATGGGAACATTTGTTCCCTTGCCTTGGGGCTGCATTGATGCTGTACTGGTGCTGGAAAGTTGGATAGGATTGGTCCCTGGTCTCGGTTTGATAGAAATGGAGATGAGTAACATGATCTGGGTCAGAGAAGGGATGAAGTTGCACAAGCAGCAACCAGGAGTCAGAGGGACCAGAAGCAGGCATCATCAGGGCCAACCCAGTACCTGATAGGAACACCAAATGCCATCTCCTGCATTGTACTAGCTGCTAATCCTCCTGCTTCCTAATTTAAAAAAAAAAAAGAGAGAGAGAGCAGAGCGGAAGAGGAAGTGTGGAGAGGAAAATGGTGGGCTAACATCTCCCCCTCTTCCCTTTCAAAACCAGAGAGCAGGGGGGGGAGGAGAGTAGTGCTGGAGGCAAATTGTGTATACCCCTTGCAGATCCATCACCAGTAGTAGCCTCAAGGTGGGTCATTACAGTTTAGGGGCCCGATCCTATCCAGTTTTCCAGGACAGGAGCAATGCATCCCCATGGTAAGTGAACAAACGTTCCCATACCTTAAGGAGGCCCGTGTGATTGCCGCCCCACCACAAGATGCAGTGCATCCCCATTGGCACTGGCACTGGAAAATCCCCCAGTGCACTGGCACTGGAAAATTGGATAGGATTGGGCCCTAAGGCAGGCAGGTTGTCAAGTTCCAAAGACAGCCAGTGGTTCTTGAAGGTCAGCTGATGGGCTTGTTCACTCAGGTGCTGAAGCTTATACTGCAGCCTAGGTGCTGCTCTTGAGAAACACAGCGCCACCTGCAGGCTTGTGGCAGAAACAACCCATCTGGCTCCTGAGTTGAGATGCATGTTGCACCTTACAGTGGAGGCCTTATATAGCTCTTGCCCTGCCCCCAAGCTAAATTATGTAAAATAAATTGCATAAGTTATTTTAAAATTGTTGAATAAATTATTTATACCTTACCTTTTGATCCATTGACTCCGGGTGGCTTCCAATGGATTACAGTAATAATTAAAACAAACCCACACATACAAGTTATGGAACATTAAAAAAAACAAACACCATTAAGCAGACTTTACTGTTTGCTTAATTTATGCAGACTGCCAAATTTGATTTTACTTGGGGCAATTTGGAATTGACAGTGCACGTTTCTTAGTACAATCTGTGTATAGCCTTGAGTGGTCCAGGAGAGTTGCCTAGAAGCTGCACAGAGGCACCTGTCTAGCCACAGTGCTCAGTTTGACCCAGCGACCTTCTGCCTCTGTTATTGTCACATGACTTCCTTAGCGCTGGAGACCACTTTGCAATCGATATAGCTCCAAGGCCTTGCAAGCAAGCAAGCTTTGCACCACTTCTTACAAAAGCCACCTAGTAAATAGCAAGCCTTGCTTCACAATGTAGCTGAGTAGCAAAGGACATAAATGTAATAGAAACAGCAATTCCATCATTACCCAAGTCTGGTGGTTTCTTTTCTTTTTTGCTGGCTGTTCTTTCCTCTTTCAGATGCATTTTAGGGAGATGGAGGAGATTGTATGTTTTCCTTTCTTTGTTATTCCTAACCTTCCCTGCTGAGGATGAAGTTTTTACATTTGCTTTGAATTAATCGTTATGCAAGTGGCTCTCAGTTCAGGCAGAAATGTCCCACTATTTGCAGGGGAGGTAACTGTCCTGCTGGGGCTTCTTTTTTTCAGTACAGAGTGATCTTTTCCAATGGGGAAAACAACATTTTCAGCAGATTTCAAGCTGAGTCTTCCTGAGGTTAGGGAATCTTTTCTGTTGTTCATCTTCACCTCTTCCTACCCACCAAGTTGGTAGGTGGAGGCCTCAGAAAGAATCCTCTGGCCTTGTCCCCACCTTCAGCATGTCTTGATCATTGTCCCAAGCAATGTGATGCCCCTTTGCTGGTGACTCTTTCCCAAATCTGTTTATAAGGAAGGTTTTGCATCTCAGAATCTGCCAAACATGTAAGACTAGCATGGATGCGGAAAGCATATACGCTGAGCTCCATGTTAGTGTTCTCATTCCTAGCAATCAGTGCTGATTCTGAACATGGGAAGTCCCCCTTTCATCTAGCAAGGTGAACGCTATCTTTTGCTTCATAGAGCCTCTCAAGAACGGACTGAATCTCAGTGTCAGAGGTATAGTTTGTACCCAAAACGTCACAGTTGCAGTCCCTTCCATATCCAGGTTAGGGCTGGAAACCCTGGAAAGCTGTTTCTAGTCAGTGTAGAGCATAAGAACATAAGAACATAAGAACAGCCCCACTGGATCAGGCCATAGGCCCATCTAGTCCAGCTTCCTGTATCTCACAGCGGCCCACCAAATGCCCCAGGGAGCACACCAGATAACAAGAGACCTCATCCTGGTGCTCTCCCCTACATCTGGCATTCTGACTTAACCCATTTCTAAAATCAGGAGGTTGCGCATACACATCATGGCTTGTACCCCATAATGGATTTTTCCTCCAGAAACTCGTCCAATCCCCTTTTAAAGGCGTCTAGGCTAGACGCCAGCACCACATCCTGTGGCAAGGAGTTCCACAGACCGACCACGCGCTGAGTAAAGAAATATTTTCTTTTGTCTGTCCTAACCCGCCCAACACTCAATTTTAGTGGATGTCCCCTGGTTCTGGTATTATGTGAGAGTGTAAAGAGCATCTCCCTATCCACTCTGTCCATCCCCTGCATAATTTTGTATGTCTCAATCATGTCCCCCCTCAAGCGTCTCTTTTCTAGGCTGAAGAGGCCCAAACGCCGTAGCCTTTCCTCATAAGGAAGGTGCCCCAGCCCCGTAATCATCTTAGTTGCTCTCTTTTGCACCTTTTCCATTTCCACTATGTCTTTTTTGAGATGCGGCGACCAGAACTGGACACAATACTCCAGGTGTGGCCTTAACATAGATTTGTACAACGGCATTATAATACTAACCGTTTTGTTCTCAATACCCTTCCTAATGATCCCAAGCATAGAATTGGCCTTCTTCACTGCTGCCGCACATTGGGTCGACACTTTCATCGACCTGTCCACCACCACCCCAAGATCTCTCTCCTGATCTGTCACAGACAGCTCAGAACCCATCAGCCTATATCTAAAGTTTTGATTTTTTGCCCCAATGTGCATGACTTTACACTTACTGACATTGAAGCACATCTGCCATTTTGCTGCCCATTCTGCCAGTCTGGAGAGATCCTTCTGGAGCTCCTCATAATCACTTCTGGTCTTTACCACTCGGAAAAGTTTGGTGTCATCTGCAAACTTAGCCACTTCACTGCTCAACCCTGTCTCCAGGTCATTTATGAAGAGGTTGAAAAGCACCGGTCCCAGGACAGATCCTTGGGGCACACCGCTTTTCACCTCTCTCCATTGTGAAAATTGCCCATTGACACCCACTCTCTGCTTCCTGGCCTCCAACCAGTTCTCAATCCACGAGAGGACCTGTCCTCTAATTCCCTGACTGTGGAGTTTTTTCAGTAGCCTTTGGTGAGGGACCGTGTCAAACGCCTTCTGAAAGTCCAGATATATAATGTCCACGGGTTCTCCCGCATCCACATGCCTGTTGACCTTTTCAAAGAATTCTATAAGGTTCGTGAGGCAAGACTTACCCTTACAGAAGCCGTGCTGACTCTCCCTCAGCAAGGCCTGTTCGTCTATGTGTTTTGAGATCCTATCTTTGATGAGGCATTCCACCATCTTACCCGGTATGGATGTTAGGCTGACCGGCCTATAGTTTCCCGGGTCCCCCCTCTTTCCCTTTTTAAAAATAGGCGTGACATTTGCTATCCTCCAAACTTCTGGTACCGTGGCCGTTTTGAGGGACAAGTTGCATACCTTAGTCAAGAGATCTGCAACTTCATTCTTCAATTCCTTAATAACCCTTGGGTGTATGCCATCAGGGTGACTTATTGATCTTTAATTTATCAATGAGGTCTGAAACATCTTCTCTTTTAACCTCTATCTGACTTAACTCCTCGGTTAGGAGGGGCCGTTCGGGCAGCGGTATCTGCCCGAGGTCTTCTGCCGTGAAGACAGATGCAAAGAACTCATTTAATTTCTCTGCCATCTCTAAGTCTCCTTTTATCTCCCCTTTCCCTCCCTCACCATCCAGAGGGCCAACCGCTTCTCTGGCGGGTTTCCTGCTTCTAACATATTTGAAGAAGCTTTTATTATTCCCCTTAATGTTGCTGGCCATGCGTTCCTCATAGTCTCGCTTGGCCTCCCCTATCACCTTCTTACATTTCTTTTGCCACAGTTTATGTTCCTTTTTATTCTCTTCATTAGGGCAAGACTTCCATTTACGGAAGGAAGCTTCCTTGCCCTTCACAGCCTCTCTAACTTGGCTGGTTAGCCATGCGGGCACTCTCCTGGATTTAGTGGAACCCTTCTTTCTTTGCGGTATACACCTCTGCTGGGCCTCTATTACTGTTGTTTTAAGCAGCCTCCATGCACTCTGGAGAGACTGGACTCTTTTTACCCTCCCTTTCAACCTCCTTCTAACCAGCCTCCTCATTTGAGGGAAGTCCGCCCGTCGGAAGTCAAGGGTTTTTGTTAGAGATTTGCCTGGTATTCTTCCCCCAACGTGCACGTCAAAACGGATCGCAGCATGATCACTGTTCCCCAATGGCTCAGTAACGTTTACATCTCTAACCAGGTCCTGCGTACCGCACAAAATTAAATCCAGAGTCACCTGTCCTCTGGTGGGCTCCGTGACTAGCTGATCTAAGCCACAGTCATTTAGCACGTCAAGAAATCCGGTTTCCTTATCGTGACCAGAACACAAATTGACCCAGTCAATATGAGGATAATTGAAGTCCCCCATGATTACAACCCTGTCCTTCCTTGTCACCTCCCTGATCTGTTTCCTCATTTCAAGGTCCCCATCAGATTTCTGGTCTGGAGGACGATAGCACACCCCCAGTATTACATCGCTGCTCAAGCCTGGTAATTTAACCCACAGAGATTCTACGGTGGAGTCGGACCCACCTTCAATCTCTACTTTGCTGGATTCTATCCCTTCCTTAACATAAAGGGCCACCCCACCTCCAACACGCCCCTGCCTGTCCCTCCTGTAGAGTTTATAGCCCGGGATTGCGGTATCCCACTGATTCTCCGCATTCCACCAGGTTTCCGTTATGCCCACTATGTCAATATTTTCCCTTGTCACCAGACATTCCAGTTCTCCCACCTTTGCTCGTAGACTTCGGGCATTCGCATAAAAGCATTTATACACGGAATGCCCCAGGATGGGCTGCTTATTCGCTCCTTTGTCCCCGCATCCTCTCATTGTGCCAAACTGTCTATCACATCCCATCTCCCTACCTTTCCCAATTTCTTCTCCTACCCTGCCTTTGTCTTGTTGTTCTCTAACCTCCCCATCCTCATCCCATAGGGATGAGGAGTCCCGAACCGGATGCCCCTCGGCTCCTGTCGGCCTTCCCCCAGAGATCAGTTTAAAAGCTGCTCTGCCACCTTTTTAATGTTATGCGCTAGCAGTCTGGTTCCATTCTGGTTCAAATGGAGCCCGTCCCTCTTGTACAGGCCCCGCTTGTCCCAAGAGTGGTTCTCTAACTCAGTTTAGGACCCACCAGTGGGTCGTGACCCAATTTTTGGAGGTTCCTGAAACTGACAGGGCAGGCTATGTGCATAAAGAGTTAAACGAACTTCTGGTTGGGGTGGGGGGGAAGAGCATTGCTGCCCAATCACAACTGTAGCCACACCCCTTGGCATTTATGAATCAGGCAGCAGTCTTTAGAGCCTTTAAAAAGTTTGAGAACCACTAGCGTAGACCATACTGAACTAGATGGACCACGCAGAAGGAAACTGACTACATCAGAAGGAAGCTTTGTCTGTTCATGAGAAGCAACCCTAGCTAAACAACAGAATGCATTCTTTGGCTGCAAAAAGTCCCAGGTCTAATTCCCACCATCTCCAAGTAGGGCTGGGAAAGAACCCTCAAGAGCCACTCTGTCAGTGTCAGCAGTACTGAGCTAGATGGCCAGTTGTCTAATCCCTGATGAAACAGGTTTTTAGGTTCTGAAGGCAGTGTAAAAACAGTGGCACTGTTGGTGCAGCGAGTCCTTTGCTAGTCTTGGGACTCTGGAGACACAGGAAATCCATCCCCAAACTATTGTATGCTAGGGGAGCAACAATAACTTGGTACTAGGGCAGGGGTGCCCAAACCCCGGCCCTGGGGCCACTTGCGGCCCTCGAAGACACTCAGTGTGGCCCTTAGAGAGCACCCAGTCTCCAATGAGCCTCTGGCCCTCAGAAATTTGTTGGAGCCCACACTGGCCCGATGCAAATGCTCTCAGTATGAAGGCAACTGTTTGACCTCTCCTGTGAGCTGTGCGATGAGGGCTCCCTCCACTGCTTGCTGTTTCACGTCTGTGATGCATTAGTAGCAGCAAAGGAAAGGCCAGCCTTAGTTTTTCTTGGACTTTTATAGGCCTTGAGCTATTGGAAGACCTTCATTCATTCATTTAAGTTCATCTTTAATATATTCATTTAAGTTCATCTTTAATATATTCATTTATGTAAACTTATGTAAATTTATTCAAATTTTAAATGTAAATTCTTTCCCCCCCCGGCCCCTGAGACAGTGTCAGAGAGATGATGTGGCCCTCCTGCCAAAAACTTTGGACACCCCTGTACTAGGGGATGAGCCCTGTGCTCACCTGCTCACCTTCTCCTCTCTATCCATGCTCTGCTTAGTGAGTACAATGCTGGCTTACGCTTCCAAATACTCGTCCTGCAAACCAGAATAGTAAGCCAGGTTTGCTTCTGATTTGCAAATCTGGTTTATGGTGCAGCCATAAACCATCGTTGACTGGCTTCCACTGTACCAGCACTGTACTTTGCTGCTGATCTGGAAATAACTAATTAATTGGTGTGTTTTGGGGAGGAAATAGACTACCCAATCAAGACAAACAGCAGTGCCAGTGAGATATTTTTGTGTTCCCATTTTGCCGCTTTGTGGGTTTGTGTCTGTGAATTTCCTTAATAAGTTCCTTCCATGAATTTCTCCTGGCAAGACACCATCAAAGATTTTTGAAAGGAGTAAAAGTCAAATTTTTCACTGTGATGTGATCCAAACCTCTACGGGCGAACCTGCACATTTCCTGTAGGCATTTGCATTGTGTTGATTTTGGACTCATTCCTCTGGTTCAGTTTGTGCAAATAGTTGGAGCTCACACAGAGGAGCCAGTCTCGGTGGGGACATTGGCTCAGCAGCCGTCAAGCACATACCTTACTCGAAAAAAAGGTTCCTTCTTGCTACAGCTTGTGGTTATAAGCAGCAGGTATTATGAGACAGATAACTGGCAAGAATGTGAATTGAGGTCAAAAGTTCTGCAGTCTTGAGAGTTCAGATTCAGAAAGCAGGAGGAGCTTCTGCCTGTCCCTCTGGAAACACACAGCCAAGAACCAGAATCAGAATTAGATTTACTAGGAAAGTTTCACTTTGTGTTCCCCCCCCCCCCCGGAGCACTTTCTGAAAAGTTAGCAGTCTGCTATCAGAATTTAAACTGAAGGTTCACAGTGTACATGCTTAGTATGATTTGTTTGTTTGTCTCCAACATCATCATGGTATGTCATACTTAAATATAGGTTTAAATATAGTCGTGAACTTGAAACTGATTTTGCAGCACTTGGGAAAGTTCTCAGTAAGCAGAGCCATTAAGCAGTTTAGAGCTGAGTTGCACATTACTCTAAATCAGGGGTGCCCAAACCCCGGTCCTGGGGCCACTTGTGGCCCTCGAGGACTCCCAATCTGGCCCTCTGGGAGCCCTCAATCTGAGCTCTGGCCCTCCGGAGACTTGCTGGAGCCCATGCTGGCCAGACACAACTGCTCTCAGCGTGACAGCCAACTGTTTGACCACTCATGTGAGCTGTGAGATAAGGGCTCCCTCCACTACTTGCTGTTTCATGTCTGAGATGCAGCAGCAGCAGTGAAGGAAAGGCCAACCTTGCTTTGTGCAAGGCCTTCTATAGGCCATGAGCTATTGCAAGACCTTCATTCAGTCATATAAGTTCCATCTCTAATGTATTCATATATTTAAATTCAAATTTGAAGTGTAAATTTACTTTTTTTTTTTTTGCCCCGACGCAGTGTCAGAGAGATGAGTGGTCCTCCTGCCAAAAAGTTTGGACACCTCTGCTCTAAATCAGTGGTTCCCAAACTGTGGGTCGGGACCTACTGATGGGTCATGACCTGATTTTTGGTGGGTTGCCAATAAGTGATGGAAGGACCAGATGACTCATCGCCTCAAGCCCTGAGGTTATTCAAAAATAGCTACTAATTACCCTGCAAAGAGCTCAGCTCCTGCAGTTTGCAATCATGTGTAAATATAGGGAGATAAATGCTTGAGGGTCTTTTTCTGGTTATTATTTAAAAATAAATAAAAATTTTTTCAAGATCTCCTTTTTTAAAAGCCTGGTAAACTTAGGTGGGTGCTGTTAGAGTGTACTGATAGAGCAGGGGTCTCCAAACCCCGGCCCAGGAGCCAGATGTGGCCCGCAGCAAGCCTCTTTCCAGCTTGCGGCCAACCTCTTGTCCCCTGAAAGCCTCTGGCCCACTCAACTGAACATGACCAGAACTGTGCTCTGATTGTGTCTGGAGGGTCTTCTGAGGGCCAGAGAGGTTGAATAAATGAGACCATTTATTTATTCACTCATCTATGTTCCATCTCTAATTTATTTATTTAAATTTTTTCTTTAAAAATTTTTTCTGGCCCTCCAAACCACGCCAGATATTTGATGTGGCCCTCTGGCCAAAAGGTTTGGAGACCCCTGTGATAGAGTATCAGCTGATAGAGTGCTGATAGTGGGTCCCGGTGCTGAAACGTGGGAACCACTGCTCTAAATGCATAACCATCACCCAATGGGTTTGCTCTTTCTATTTTTTGTAAATAGTGGGAGAGGGCCTCAAAAAAGTGCAAAAAGAACTGCAGCTAGGGAGTGGGGGGATTTAAGACTTCCCCCCCCCCCCGCTGTGGTCCTGCTCCTAACTATGTGCCCAGTCCTTGCATTATTTATTTAAAAGATTTATATCCAGCATTTTCCATGCCAAAGCACTATTGGAAAGGAGGAAAACACTTCCATTGACTTTCAGTTGAAACTTGTTTTTTTCCCTCTGCAAGCTGGGAATGCAACTAAAAGTAGGAACAAGCAAAGGCAAAATCCTAAAGGCCTTCCTGCCTTAACTCCCTTTTGCAGTCCCTAACATTATGGTTCACCAACTTTTTAGCACTCTGATCCACTTTTTAGAATGACAATCTGTCAGGATCCTCCAGAAGTGATGTCATTAACCTGGAAGTGATATCATGGCCAGAAGTGACATCATCAGTGTAGGCTTCAAGCCTAACCCTCGATCAGCTGAAGGTCCCATTATACAGCACACTCGTGCTGTTATTTTGCATAGCTTGGAATTCAAATATTCCAGCTTGGAAGTCAAACCAAAACACAGACTTAGATTCTACTCAACCTCTGAGCCCTTCCCTCTTTCCAGCATCCCATCTTCCCACCTATTCTGGCAAAACACCATACCTCTCTCCCACCAGGAGCCTGTCTTGCCCTGCAGCTCTGTACACTATATTTTCGGCTCTGTATTTTCAATTGCGGTTGCACTAGGTGCCACTCAATCCATCTGAAATTGGCTTGCAACCCACCTACTGAGTCCTGACCCACAGTTTGTGAAACACCTGCCCTAACATGTAACTTTGCCTTCAGATTTCAGTTAAGACCTTTCGAAAGTTGTTTCTGGATGGCAATACTTGCATTTTTGGGTCTCCGGTTATGACCGTCTCTGCAGCTGTACATCCAGTTTTAGAAAATCCAAGGCAGAATCTCCATTCCCAGTTTCTGGAGGTTTTGGTCTGCCTCAAACCACATTTTGGTTTGTCTCACCAAAGGTTAGAAAAGCTTTTGACGAACAGAAACAAAGAAGACAACTAAATGTAGCAAATTCTGCTTTGGCAGCCGCTTCAATCTTGCCAGAATTCTCTAGCAATAGACTGCACATTTGATTTCTGAAATCAATAGTTATCTTATGTTACAAGGTTACAGAGGAAACTATTTTGTGGTTTTGCCGCTTCTAATGCGCATTTGCAATTTTGAATATATGACAGTTGCTCTTTCTTAAGGTATTGTATAATCCTGGATTTTGTTATGGCTCAAGGCCAAGATAAATAAGCTTGAACTGAAATGAACTATATGCTTCCTTGGTCAGCAACTTGATGTTTTTAACCAAGACCATATTTTGAACTGTGCAAATGTCTAAGGCAGTGGTTTCCAAAGCAGAGGGTCGTGACCCACCTTTGGGAACGATCGTTCCCCCTTAAGGGCAGTGGCCCAGTAATGGGTGTCCTGACAGCACCTTGAAGACCCAGGGATTTTTCCCTTTACCTGGGGGGTCCCACTGGCTTTGAAGAGAGTCCAGGAGGTCTGTACTCCCCTCCACACGCCAGTGGGACCCACCAGGTAAGGGGGAAAAACCCCTGAGCCCCTGCAGTGCAGAAACTGGAAATGCACTTCAATCCCCAAATAGAGCTATTTTTAGCATCGAGGAGGACCATGGTGGGGGACCCTCCCCAAGACCAGTGGGACCCCCCCAGGTAAAGGGGAAAACCCCTGGGTCCCTGTGGCACTGTGATCACTGCGACACCATCAGAACACCCCCTCCACCAAAAGTCTTTCCCCAGTCCCTGCTCCCACAAATACCTGTGGTCCCAAAGTCTGAGTAGGACTTAGGGAACCGCTGGTCTAAGAGCCTTCAGCATTTGCTCTATGTGTGGTCTGTTTTCTTTGGGAGCTGAGGGACAGGGAAAAGAGCTGCTATGCACACACACGTACTCTCTGTCTATTCTTCTCTCTAACTGCACTTCTACACAGGTTCCTTAGCCTGCAATTGTCCCACTGTGCATTGGGTGAAAGCTTTCTTACATGCAAACAGATCTTTGATCCATCTACTCAAGATTGCTTCCACTGATTGGTGGCAGCTCTCCAGGATGCCAGGCAGGGACCTTTCCCAGCTGTACCTAAAAATGTGAGGAGACTGAACTAGGAGCCTTCTACCTGCAAAGCAGTTGCTCTCCTGCCGATCTACAATCCTTCTCCTTTTCTTCAAAGAGCAACCTTTTGCTCTTTACCGGGAACTCATGCAACATCGTCCATACATTTTCCTCCTATATTTTGCCAGTGGCTGCTCTACTTTGGCATCTACATGCTTAACACAGTATGTAGTTTGGCCCAAATTCTGAAGTTTTACTTAGAAAACTTACTTAGTTTTCTTAGTTACTTAGAAAACTTACTTGTTACTTGTACTTAGTTGGGAGCAAGTTCCACTGAACTTACTTAGAAAACTTACTTGTTACTTGTACTTAGTTGGGAGCAAGTTCCACTAAACTCTGTCAGGCTTGCATCCTTGTACAGATGTTTAGGTTTGTGTTAGATGGTTAGGTTAGGGCCATGGGAGTGAGTTGTGTGATCCGGAAGTGGCTTATAGCAGCACAGAAACTACCCTGCAGCTCTGCAAATGGTGTGATTTTGCAGCATGAAGGCTATTTTCTTACTGATTTTGATTTTTTTAAAACTTTTTTTAGAGGGACTCCAGTATCCACAGATATCGGTATCCACGGAGGGGGTGCGGAAATAAACCCCCATGGATCCCAGGAACGACTGCACTGGAGAACAGGGTTGCATTGTTAAGCTGGCAGAAAACCTATTAATTTCCACTGTTAAAATTATGTATCTCCAGTTGTCATCAAGAAAGAGTCCTGTCCACACTTTTTTTTTTTACAGGTATTTCTATACCGCCTTTCTTGGTCCTCAGATTTCTCCTTAGACTTTATTCAAGGCGGTTTACATAGGCAGGCAATTTAAATCCCCGTAGGGATTTTTACAATTTGAAAGAAGGTTTCTATCTTTCAAGAAACCACAACATTCAGATGTTTCTTTCTTAATCTGGTCGCACATTCTGGCCTCCATCCTCCCACGCTCAGAGCAGATGGAATAGCTCAGCTCAGCTTGTCAGCTGCTTCAAGGTCGCACAGTGCCGGTGGCCTCGAACTGGCGACCTTCAGATGTTATCTTCAGGCAAATGGAGGCTCAACCCTCTAGACCAGACCTCCTGCCTTTTTTTGCTATATGGGCCCAGAAGGGGAAGTTTCCCATCGCCCAGCAATTTGCATATTTTCTGCATTTATTTATCCCATCCCGTTCTGAAAAAAAAATCTCTGTGATTGTTCTTGCAGCGGAAAAGAAAATGATGCCATCAGCAACCACAGCAGGAAACCAGCAAATCTACTCTCAAGGGAGCCCCTTCCAGCCAGGCCATTCAGGAAAATCTTTCAGGTATTGTACGTCATGGCAGGATAACTCGCTGTAAAGGGAAGGATGTGGCATGAGTTGCAGTTTACCTAGGAAGCGGCCTCATGCTGAGTCAACCCATTGGTCCCTCTACCTCGGCATAGTCTGCCCTGATTTGCAGTGGCTCAGAAACATTGTTTTTACCCACATGCAAATGTAGACACATTAAAATGGTTGATTAATTGACTAAAGCGCAGGTGATTAATTACGCAGCTTTGCTCAGGTGACAAACCTACTTTTAAGAGTGGGACTAGACATACAGGCCCAAATCCTCACCAACTTTCCAGCACTGGCATAGCTGTGCCAGTGGGGCATGTGCTGCATCCTCCAGTTGGCTGGCAGTCACGGAGGCCTCGTCAAGGTAAGGCAATGTTAGTTCTCTTACTTTGGAGCTGCATTGCCCTTACCCTGGTGCTGGAAAGTTGGATAGGATTGTGCCCACAGGTTAACAAAAGAATAATTTTAAAAAATGTAAGTTGAGGTTTATATAAGTCGAAACTGGGCTATGGAAGAGGCACCACCCTCACATCCATTATATAATATGAAAATGGAGTGAGGAACAGAGGACAGTCTGTCATCTCCCTGTTCTGTGAAGGGTGGAGTAATTGTAGCAGTGGCATAGGTAAGGGGGACAAGGGGGTACATTGTCCCGGGTACCAGTCCTTGAGGGAGTATCAAAGGAGTTTGACAGTAGTGGCCAAAATGTGGAAACCTTGATATTTGTGAATAATGCCATTGTGTTATATATCATTCAATAGGTAATTTAATGCAGAATGCAATGAAACAAACCACATTGAATTATCTGTATTCTATCAAATGTTATCGCCAAATAACCAGAAAAGGAAACACAATTGCCTTATGTAACAAAAGGTGGATTTCTTTAACTCTGACCAATGAGACTGATTGTTCCAAGAGGCAATGAGGTGGTGTTATGTTACAGCATGGAACCAATAAGAACAGTATTTATAAGGGCAGCATGTTACAAGTTACATTCTCAAGCAAATACAAAGCTAGTTTTTTGTGGGAAAAGAAACAGTTCTGCTTTTAAGTCCATCTTTTAATGGTGGGCTTAAAATGGCATAAACTTTGGCCCATGTACTACCGTCACATTCATTTCCGTTTTTGCCCCTTGCAGTTCATCTGTGGTTCACGTGCCTGGCGTCAACGACATCCAGTCCTCCTCATCAACCGGCCAGAATTTGACGCAGATCTCTCGCCAGCTAAACCAGGGGCAAGTTGCCTGGACAGGGAACCGCCCTCCGTTCCCAGGACAGGTAAGAATGGTTCCTGAAAGAAGCTTGCTTTTATCTTCTTGTTGGAAGAGAAGGAGTAAGATGTTGGCATACATTCCATTTAACACACTCATCGAACCGAACACCCTAAGTCAGTTTTTCTCAAAGTACTCAAACTGTGAGTTGGGACCCACTAGGTGGGTCGTGAGCCAATTTCAGGTGGGTCCCCATTCATTTCAATATTTTATTTCTAATATATTAGACTTGATGCTAGCATGGTATGTGGCTGCATTTGGGGAAATGTTACAGACCTGTACTTTTAACAAGCTACTATGTATATTCTTTTAACAATGATAGTAAATGCGTAACACACTCCTGGGTAAGTGTGGCTAGGATCGCAGCCTAGGATTGTTAAAAGTTTTCCTGCTTAATAATATCACTTCTGGTCATGACATCACTTCAGGGGGGCCCTGACAGATTCTTAGTCTAAAAAGTGGGTCCCAGTGCTAAATGTGTGATAACACTGCCCTAAGCAAAGTTGCTTATTCTGCATTTGGGCTGGCATTGCTGACATTAGGGTCTGTATCACCGCTTAGACCCCTGGGTCAGGAATCCTAAGAAAGGATGCAACTCTTTGAATTGTTGTGTTTTATGGTGGCTTTATTTTTCCCCACTCCCCATTCAGCAAATACCTTCACAGTCTGGAAAGACTCAGTCTTCACCTTTTGGAATTGGAACCAGCCACACTTACCCAGCTGACCCAGCATCCTACAGCCCTCTCTCGAGTCCAGCCACCTCTTCGCCAAGTGGGAACGCCTATTCCAGCCTCGCTAACAGAACTACAGGTTTTGGTAGGTATGAAACCTGGCTATATCACACAATCTCACCAAAATGGAAGATGGAATGCCAGTTAGAATTATGATGACGATACAACACTATTGGGGACAGTGGTGGCCAGGCAAGCAGGCACCCAGTCAACAGGCAGGCAGTCGAATCAAACCTGAGATCAAGTCTAAAAACCGGTTCAGAAAGAGTTTTTCACTGTACTGGGGCAGACCCCAAATCTAGAATATCTTCTTTGCATTGGACTCGAATACAACACCTAAACAGGAATCTATGGGCACAGTCCTAACCAGGTCTACTCAGAAGTAAGTCCTATTGTGTTCAATGGGACTTACTCCCAGGAAAGTGAGGTTAGGATTGCAGCCTATGTTCCAGAGTCACATAGGGTAAATGATTCAATCATCAGGTACTCAGATTTTTGTTTTTCTGGATTTTTTTTTAATTCTGTTGTATGTATTTTGTTTGTAAAAAGATCTTTAAAAACTAAGGCTGCAATCCTTTGCACACTTTCCTGGAAGTAAGCCTCAGTGAACAGAATAGGACTTACTTCTGAGTAGAAGTGTATAGGATTCTCCTTTAAAAGTCTGTGTGTGTGTGTGTGTGTGTGTGTGTGTGTGTGTGTGTGTGTGTGTGTGTGTGTGTGTGTGTGTGTTACATAAGGAAAAGAGTTTGATGTTTTTCTGCTTTTGTTGTAGTTAAAACAGTTCAAGTGTCCAAACCAGTTTCCAAACCATTTTTTTGGAGTTTGTATCTGAATCTGAGAGTTGGAAAATACTGATAAACTTGAACCTGAAGCAGAACTGGCCAAATCTTTAATGTTTCATCTCTCTGTTAAGCACTCAAAGCCCGAGAACAGCATTCATCATAGGACCCACCCAAATCTTTTAATCTTTCCCCAAGACCTCGGATCAAGTCCTCTCACTTGCACTTGGGGGCAACGCTTGTGTTAGGGGAGGCCTGAATAGATTTCTTCTCAAGTCCGCAAACTTGAGAGCAGTATCTGAAGCTCAGTATGTCTTGCTGATAATTCAGGGCAGGCAGTGAATCAGCTTCTGAGTCTTTACGTGCCAGGAACAAAAGGTGAAGAGGGATCATGTCAATACCAGAGGGCAGATGAAACTGTACAGCAAGCAAAAAAATCTCTCTCGAACACTCTCAGGAACAGACTGACAGTGAGGAGCTGAGACCTCAACTGAGATGTTGGAGTTGAGGATGAGTCTTTGGCTGTGACTTCACCAGCCTTTGGATCTAGTTCCTAATTCAATCATTTTGAATTAGTTCTTTTAAGAATCATTGAGCAGGACTTGCCCCTTGAAACCTATGATCTGTGCTCAGAGTACACTCAGACTACAAGGGCACACAGAAAAACATTATCTGTGGCTGTCCAGCCGATGTAGACTTTCCTTCTCCTGGAGACTCTCTGGAGCCTGAGCATGCACATTTTCCAAAAGTGGTAGACCTTTGTCTTTTAGTATCCAGGGATTGAGTCTGATAGACAAGGTGGGGTTTTAAAAAAATATAACTTGAGGGTATTTGGCAGGAGAGTTGTGAGCTGTTGGGGTGGTGCATGCTGTAGTTTGAATTAACTAAATTCATGGGAGTTTTGCTCTCTCTCACCTTTAGTACAGTAATAACATAGCTCGATTAATACAGATCTCTGTTTCGGTATCTGGTATGGTGAAGATTTACTTACATGTAATTACAAATATTCTTGTTGGCATCCTTCAGTCTCGGAAGACTATGGTATCGTGCTCTGAATAGTGTTCTGGAGCAGAGTGTCCTCTCCAGTGCGCGAAGCCTGGGTAAAGTAGATATGGAGGATAGACTGTTACCCATGCAGCAAATCCCCTCTCTCCACGTCGCTGAAATGGTCCAATGGAAAGGCAGAAGCCAATAGAGTTGGTTCCAGCGGCGTTGCAGGAGTTGCCAGAACGTGTCTGTGTTTAGCCATGAACTGCCTCAGGGACTGCGGCTCCAGATTTTGCCTCGAGGTTGACTCCTGAAGCCTCTTCCATAACTGTATGTAGCCACAAGGCAGTGGAAGTTTGGGATCAGAGTTTTCCTTCTCTCAGATGAGCTGCCTTCCCAGGCTAACGAGTCCCATCTACCTGGTGGCTGTTTAGTCGCCTCTTACGACAAGTACAGCCAAACTTGTCAGAACCAAACAAGTTACAAATTACAGCCAAACAAATTACAAATAGAATATTTCATAATAGGTGTTAATCCAAAAATTTAGCAACCCAAATAATGTAGGGCTTTCTTTAATAAAATAAATTACTTGCTTCTGTATCAAAGTCTTACTCTATAATCACTTAATAATAATGTGCTCTAGTCTGAGCTCCTTGGAGGAAACGTGGGATGAAGTTGTAATAACAGAACAATTGGTTCCAACAATTAATCTCCTGCATAAATTAAAGAAATGTTTTCTCATTCCTCCTAAACAACTGCAGTGTTAGACTTTGGTAGGTCTCTTCAGGAATGAAATTCAAGAGTTGAGGTGCCATCACAGACAAGGCCTTGTTGGTAGAGATTTCACTTCCTGGTTAGATGGAATGAGAGAAACTCAGCAAGCAATGGCAGAGGTACTCCTTAATATGTCCAAGAATCATTTGCAAACCTGAGGAATAAGGGTAGGGTAGACCAGGATGAATTTTTTGTTGGTGGAGAACAAAAGTAGGCTTTAAAAGAATTTGCCTGTTTTTTACCATTTCAGCCGAGAGCAGCCAAAGCAGTGGACAGTTTCAAGGGAGGCCTTCAGAAGTATGGTCCCAGTGGCAGAGCCAGCACCATAACCAGCAGAACAGTGAACAGCACCCCCACCAGCAAACCAGTCAGACAGAAGTGTTCCAGGTGAGAGTTCCATTGTGAAGCTGTTTGTATGGCAAGGACATTGAAAGAATATGCCACCTTGACACAATGAGGATCAGACAAGGCTTTGTTGCCCCTTTGAATACATTTTAATCACCACTTCATGTGTATTGACAGTTGACTTTTTTACTATAACAGTGGGAGATTGTCCTCTTTATGGGCTTCGCAGCGTCATCAGACCGGTGAATGTGAAAAACAAGGTGCTAGACTCAGATGGACCTTTGGTTTGATCCAGCACAATTACTTTGCTGTGCTCTCATTGCAGTTCTCATTAGTGCACACCATTTTTTAAATGCAACTGGCTAGGGTGACCCTGTGTTTTTTTTTTAGGGTTGTTCTTGACACCAAGTCAGTTGTATTCTGATGCTCTCTACCAAATCACATGAGGCCACCACTGTCAGTTGGATTGGATGGCAGTGAAGGCCATAAAGGAAGAGGAAAAATGGTGCCAAAATGGGCAACACTGAAGTGTTACAAATACGTTTGCAACAGGTGTGGAAAACCCATGAACAAAGGGGCAAATCTTTGACACTCACAAGCACAGAACAAGACGAGTGATTTCTGCCCAACCTTAAGTAAAGTGATTGCTTGAACTGTATCATTTTATGTTCAGGATGGTAATGGAGAGTAGGGCATATATGAGCCATTATGCAGTATTTGTCAAAGGCCACATACCCTGTACATGCCCAATCTTGTCTGATCTTGGAAGCTAAGCAGGGTCAGGCCTGGTTAGTACTTGGATGGGAGACCGCCTGGGAATACCGGGTGCTGTAGGCTTATACCATGATCTCGGAAGCTAAGCAGGGTTAGGCCTGGTTAGTACTTGGATGGGAGACCGCCTGGGAATACCGGGTGCTGCAGGCTTATACCATAGTCTTTCGAGACTGAAGGTTGCCAACCAAGCACCCCTGTTCTAGTCTGCTCTGCTGCTTTTTTTTTCTGCTTTGCTTTCCAGGGAGAAGGACCAAGTGGTTCAGCCCAGATAAGAATAGAAGAAAAATTCATGCTTCCTTTTTTTTATTTTCTTTATCTTGCAGGATATGCTGCCAATTCCAGGAGATCCAACACAGGGGACTGGCAATTACAACATTGAAGATTTTGCAGATTTGGGGATGTTCCCTCCATTTTCTGAGTGAAGTATCTGGTCAGATAACCTCCAAAATGATGCCCTGGGAGGGGAAAGAACCATATCAGTAGTTTGGGGGGGAGGGGGTTCCGCTTTTTTGTGTGTTGCATTATCATAGAAGCTATTAAAACAAGAAAGACTCCATTCTCATTTTTCAGCTAACAACTTGCTCTTCTTCCAAACTCTGAGCATGCAAGTTCTAATGAGATAGTTGGGCCACCCACTTGGGGTGCACTTAAGAAATTCATTTTGTATTTCATTCCCATTCGCAATAGTGGGTGAAGGTTGGGGGTGGGGAGCGGGAGGCACTTTGATTGTGCGCTCTCTTTGAGCTCTTAATATCTGAATGTGAACTGTTTCTAACTTTCCCTTTAGAGAAAGTTGTTTGTGTAAATAGTTTAATGAAATAACAGTCACTCAATTTCCCTGCACAGGACTTGAAGAGAAATCCTCCAGATTTCGTGGGCTTATTGAGTGATATTGAGCATAGCTTAGTGGGTTAAGCATGGTGCTTGTTGTTGGAAGGGGCTAAAAAGATACCTGTGGTCTGCTTCACTTTGCTTTCAAAGCAAATGCCTTGCACAAACAAGGTCCTAAGTTCAGGCTCCATCTCATCTCAAGTTTCAAGTCTGGAAAAAGCAACTCTGCTTGAGACCTTGGAGAACTACTGTATGCCAGGGTTGACAGCACTGAGCTAGAGGGGATCAGTGCTTTGAAGCCAGCTCTTTAGGTTTGCGTCAGTCTGTGGTGGCCTTGACGGTGCAGAGCAAATGGTCATGTGGCTGTTTTGAGCCATGCCCAAGCTAGAAGACCTCAAATGCGCATGGGAAATATCTAACTTGGCCTGTTGTGGTTCAAGTTGTGACTCGTCTTCAGGGACAACACTGGTTAAACAAAGCCATCTTTTGAGATAATATAGGAGATGGCTTGGTTTAATTAATGCCCTTGAACACGTCACTGACTCAGGCCATGTGGGGCTAAGTAAAAGATTTATAGAGCACCCCTGAGGTCTTTGTTTTTTTTCAGAGGAGAGTTCTGCACCCCGTTTCAGACTCACTACAGTTTGTTGTGCTTGTTTGGCCTTAAGAGATGGTACCATAGGCTTAGATGGTCATGTAGACTGGAGTGGTCATTCTGGAGCACAGGGACTGCAGCATAGAGTGGTGATGGCCAACATTTGTATTCCTGGAAACTATTGCAGACAGTGGTCCTTGGGCCAAAAATGCATTTATAAGGTTTTATAATAATCAGCGCCACCCAGTATTAAGAGTTTCACTGTTGTGGGATGCATCTGATCAGGAGCAGCTACAGTATTGCATAAAAAACCCAGAGATTACATGGAGTCTCTCTCTCTCTTGCAACTTCTGACAACAACTTTTATCTTTTTTATGGACTGAAACTATGAGCAACATTTTATTATTAAAGATTGTTTTGTTGAAATGTAATCCTACATTGGGTCTGAACCCCAAGCAACCAACACTTGGTCCTCTCTGGACTAGAGCATCTGTGTTGGCTTCATAATTTTTCCACCATTGGCACTTAATCCAATGCATTCTGGGATAGAGGGGGTTGTTCAGTCTATCACCCCTGGACTGGCATCCATCAGTGATACTGAGAGGATTGGGCCTTATTTGTATACCATTCACTAAATACTGATTACTCAGGCCTACAAAATTGAGGGTCAGAAAAGTTTTTCCCAAACTTTTTGGTGTTTTGATATGAATTTGGGGTGCTGATTCCAAAAATGGCATCCGTTCTGCCCTATCACGTCTAGTTTTAGAGATATAGTATAGCCTCATTAGTGAATGGTTCAAGCAGCTTCCTCATGAGGAAGCCATGTAGGCTTCCTCATGAGGAAGCTGCTTGAACCATTCACTAAAGAGGCTATGCCGTGTCTCCAAAACTAGACATGATAGGGCAAAACGGATGCCATTTTTGGAATCAGCACCCCAAATATACCCAGGGATTGGTGTAACGTTTAAGGAAGGAAAATGTGTGTTGGCCTCTGTGTTATCAGTGCAATCCTATTCAAGTCTATTCAGAAGTAAGTCCCATTGTGTTCAATGAAGCTTACTTCCAGGGAAGTGTATATAGGGTTGCAGCCTTAGTGACTGAAGAGATCCTCAGAATCCAGCCCACATCCCCAAAAGCCTCTTAGTCAGGCCACTATTTGCTTAGGTAGCTGTGAGACCATTTTTGCACTTCCACATGATGCATTTCTGATTCTGGATAGTTTTGAATAGATGAGAGGGGAAAAGAGGCACCATCTCTGCCCTTTTGCAGGGTGTGACTGTTATGGCTGGGTTCAGTCTTTGGCCAGTATACTGTGAGATTGGACGGGAGACAGCATGGCTTCTTTGCTTCCTGCACACTGCCTTGGGAAGGGGCATGTAGAATGTGTACATGTGCACATTTTGCCCTTTATGTCCCTAGCAAAGTACCATCCATGGTCCCTGTTCCTATTTTAATGCCTCACTTTCAACTTCAGATTGTACTCTTCTTATAGCCATTTTACGCCAGTTTGAATGTAAGGTTATATATTGTAACCTAGTCCTTTCTGGTAAGAAACTCTAGCGCTTTTTTGCCATCTCATTTTAACTGGGCTAAACTCGAATGTGTGTACATTTTAGCATTGTCTGTATATTTGGTGTTGTATGAAGTGAATTCCTATTTCTTTTGGGTTTTTATATTTTTCCTTGTTAAAAGGGAACCATGCTCCCCAAAAAGGGAAGACAGTTATCTCAGAGAGCTTAAAACCCAAATCTGCTAGGATGGACGAACAGCCATCTAGTTCAGAATTATGGTTGCCCTAATAGCCAGCAAGATGCATCTTACACAGGGTATGAAGGTAACTGTTGTTACCCT
Source organism: Tiliqua scincoides (assembly GCF_035046505.1). Lineage (NCBI taxonomy): Eukaryota > Metazoa > Chordata > Lepidosauria > Squamata > Scincidae > Tiliqua > Tiliqua scincoides. The sequence goes on from NC_089828.1 coordinate 9,881,198, forward strand.
GGTAACAGGTAACTGTTGTGGGTACCCTGCTGTTTGTACCCACATCTGGTATTCAGGAGCTCATCGGCTCTGAACATGAAGTTCCACTTAGCTAGTTCTTGATAGACCTATCCTCTTGTGAGATTGTCAAATCCCTTTTCAAAGCCATCTAAGCTAGTGAACATGATCATGCCTTGTGGGAGTGATTCTGTACATGATAAAAAGAGTATTGCAATACATTCCTATGTCAACAAAACCTTTATTTGGCATAAAGTACATTCCTATGCATTGCACCTTCATGCCCAGCTCCCATGTGGTGCTGGATTATGTCCCCATTGTATTAAATAGAGTCAAAAAAATACTAATTTTTTTTAAAAAATAAGCTAAGCAAAGAAGTTGCAAGTAGTCACAGCTCAGCAGGCAGCCAAGTCAGACTGTTGACTTCCAGAAGGTGACATCAGCTAACGTACAGTCAAACTTGTTTAAATGCCCCTTGTCATTAACAGAATCATGGTGCTGCTTCTCTTAAAAGCCGTCGTTGGCGTGGCTTACAAATGTAGGGCAGAGCTGCACATTATGCTCGGCGTGGGGCTACTGCTGAAAAGAGCATCACCCTGCCGAGATCCTTTCCTTCGTAATGTATAGAATTACCTTATCCCCATGTCACAGCATCATTGCTTAGGGCCTTTCCCTGTCCACCACCAGCGGTAGTCAATGATGGGCAGGGAAACACTCAGCATGTTGACACTGTGACATTAACCAATGATTTTGCACATTAGGAGCAGTGCGGGGGTGGGGAGAGGATGCAGGGATGCCCTTTCCAGCAGCAGCCGTTGCATCAAGTTCTGCCCATTGTTACAATAATCCATGTCTGTATCTAGTTTGGTTGCCTTTATTTGCTTGAAAATACAGTATGGAATTATCAGTTCTGTTTACATTTCTACCTTTGTAAAAGTCCTAACTCATTTCTGATATTTGGTGGCATTAACACAGTCGGATTCATTTGATTGTGATATTAGACGCACTGTGTTTTGTTTTTTTTCCTTTCCTTTTTCTCAGGTGTTTAGCAGCCATGCAAGCATCAATGCCTTATCAGTGTCATACTGTTTGTTTATCATCTGTTTGGTTGTCTCGCGAGTGAGTGAGTGAATTTGTTTATTTCAGGTAGGATTGGTAACAGCCCTAGCTTTCTTAGAGCTGGGGTTGGGGTATTGCAAAAATATGGGAAGGATGAGGGTCTTGCTGCTTTTAAGGGAGCAGGTGTATCCTAAATTATCAGCTTGATTTTTCTGGGTTTACAGTGGACACAGGCCAGCTTACGTATTCGGCAGGATCCAGCCGAAGCTAAGCACTTTGAATACCCTCTGTTGAACCCAGTCCAGCCAAAGTTAAGAGCAGTCAATACCCATCCATTTCAATGGAGAGAGAAACAAATGCTTAACTCACCTATTAGAGTTGAAAAACAACCAATATATCATCCCATCTGTCAGTTATACCTATTGGTACATCCAGTGTACCAATTGGCTACCATCCATTTGGTAGCTGGTCCTGAAAAGTGGTTGTATTCAAGATTCTGGCAGGATATATCCATCACCTGCCTGTTCCTTCACTAGCTCTGTATCAACTTACCTGATTCCATCTTGGCAGTGGCGTAGCAGGGCAGGGAGGGTGGCCTGCCCTGAGTACCAGCCATAAGGATGCCACGTGTCCCATCCCCCCCTGTTTTCTCCTTCTCCTGGTCACACCCTTTCAGCTTCAACTCTCAGTGCAGTAAGGGTAAATGTAGTATACTTCACCCAGGATCAGTGGAGGACTGTTATAATAACAAGAATACTGCCCCTGACGGACCATTTTTTCTTTTAAAACACACTTTAGCAGCCATAACTCCCTTGAAATCAGTGGGATTAAAATGCTTAATTTTAGCAAAGTCATCCCCATTTATTCCTGTGAGAAAATGTTAAGCACCACTTAGCTCTTTCCAATTGAAACTTGAAAATGCTCACCTTGGGCTGGCTTGGACATCCTACCTACCTTTTCTAAAAATAATAATTAAAACAAATGCAAATGTGTTTTTTTTTCCCTTAAAAATGACTTTTTTCTTATTTGCATATATATCTGTTGAAACGCCTTCTTTAAAATGTCAGTGTGGAACTGTGCTGTGGAGGAAAGTGTATTTTGTACTTCTTAAGTGTTCTGTATAGCAAAACCCAGTTTTGTGTGTCTGTATAATTAATAACTTGCCTTTTAAAATTTCATTAAAATGATAAAGCATCCTGTGCTGGCATGAAAAATTGTCACTGTATGAAGAACACAGGGCTGCTTGGGTGCTCCAGGAGAAAATATCCTGATCTCTGGTAATGCTAATTTTGTAGGAAGTACTGAAGGACATCTGCAAGAGGGATCTGAAGGCCTTAGGAGTGGACCTCAACAGGTGGGAAACCCTGGCCTCTGAGCGGCCCGCTTGGAGGCAGGCTGTGCAGCATGGCCTTTCCCAGTTTGAAGAGACACTGCCAACAGTCTGAGGCAAAGAGGCAAAGAAGGAAGGCCCATAGCCAGGGAGACAGACCAGGGACAGACTGCACTTGCTCCCAGTGTGGATTGTCACTCCCGAATTGGCCTTTTCAGCCACACTAGACGCTGTTCCAGAACCACCTTTCAGAGCGCGATACCATAGTCTTTCGAGACTGAAGGTTGCCAACCACTGAAGACATTACACTTAGCTTGTGATGTTCGTCCCTGTCAAGTGATATTTGCAAGGATACATGCAGATGGTCCTCCATTCCTCCTCAGGAATCCATATCATGAATTCTGAGGTAATCTAAAATGCTCACCTTCCCGTATGGGACTGTGTCCTTTGTACTGAGATTGCATGGGCCGCTAATCAGGCAGGCACTCATACCCTACCTGAGTAATTTGATAAATATTGTTAAAATAGGACCAGCTTTCACAGTCATAGCTAACCTAAAATGGTTGTTGTGGTGGAAGCTGAATAAACTCTTAATAATCTCTCTCGACCACTTCATGATCGAAGGTCAACGATCTCAGTAGGAAGCCTTTGGATGTTGCCACATCAACTAATTTTAACCTTACAAATTATTCAGATTTATCTTAGTTTGACCTAAGGTGGTGAATCCTTGCTGAGTTAGCTAGGCCTTTTTGCCAAATCCATCTTACTAACAAGATACAACAGCAAGCATGCAGTGAAAAAATGTGTCATTCAGATCATCCCCCACATACCTCTTCATCCTGTTTATATCTCTTCAGAAGGAGGGCTTGGCTTGACTTTACATAGCCGGAAACTCACCACCCCTACATAGATCACCAAGTGCTTTGTCCCACTTCCAACTTCTACTCTGCCTCCTGGCTGAATATCCTATCATAGAACAACATGGTGGGGAGGGGAATAGGAGTGTTATTGATCTTCATGTCTTGCATGTGTGTTTCTCAGAAGCATCTGGCCAGCCACTGTTGTAAACAATACATCATTCTAGCTGGCCCATCGGTGAGGCCAACTGAAGCTGTTGCTTCAGGCAACAAAGATGGGTGCCCATCTCTGTCCACCCACTTGCCTCCACTGCTCCTGCTCCTTCCACTTCATGGATTAGAAAAGGAAGAGGGAGACAAAGAGAGAGAGGAAATGTGATGGGGAAGAGAGTGTTGAGCTAGAACATTGGACATTGGGAGGAGCAGAGGCTGGCTCATCATCATGTGGAAGAGGTAGCATTTGGCATGCTGCCTTAGGCATCAGGAGGTTTTGGGGTAGCCCTACAGGATCCTTGGTCTGACTAAATGGAACCTCCTGCAGGAGGATATTCTGGGTTCATCCTTGAGCCGTGTGGAACCCAACCTGGTCTCCTAATAAGATAATTTCATCAGGATCCAACAGGTACATCCATCCTCCATACTCTACCCTATCTCTCCCTCCCAAGTCCCGGTCCTCCTCCTACTGCTGCCACCAGGTCTATCAAGATGGCTTCCGTTACCTATAGTTTCTCTAAACTAAACTTGAAGGTGACTCTGTTAAGGAACCAAAGCAGCCTCTCCAAGATTTCACAGCCACCTGGATACCTTTTTCCTCAGTGGTGGGGAATGAGGAGTCAGAAGTAGTGTAAGTTGCAACAAAGGGTTGAGCAAGGAACATGTCGTGTTGGTGGCTCCCTCTCCCCCAGCCATGCTGGGCTTTAGAACACTTAGTGCTGCTTCATGAGGAAAATAATGTCCTAACAGTAGCTGAACAGCTGGGTAAATATATCAGGAATGAAACAAAAATATAATACCAGAACTCTTCACCTTTGGAAAACTTGCTCTTCATCTCTCTCTGCCTTTTATCTCAAGTCTTTCCCTGTTCAGGCCAAACACCCAAAGGGGAATAAAGATCCAAGCTGGAGAACCTTAAAAAAGCAAACAAAACACTAGAATGTTTTGCATGGAAGGCTGATGCCATCCCAGGGAACGTCTCAGCTTTCAAATATGTCTTTCTGTGGAAAAGAAAATTGCTGCTTCCAAGAAGGTGCTTTGGAGTCTGTCACCCTGACAGTTAAGTTCCTGCATAAACTACGTTCTGAAGTGGAACTGGGAAGGAGCACACACACAGCCCAATCCTATCGGCTGTTTCATGTCACTGGAACAGCTTTACTGCCGGCAGCCAATTTTGAGCCACTGCCACAACTGGATTGGAGTTATGCTGGATTGGGTTGCCCATGTGATAAATTTTTTGTGTGAATTCACCTTGGAAGGATGGAAGCCACAGATCGTTCCCAGCTTTGTGAAAGTGACATCCGGGGGGGGGGAGGGGGGAGGCTTACATTAAATGACGTATCCAAACAGTTGCCAATTGGAGGAAGCTAGTAAACCAGAGGCAATATGATTCAGAGCAAGTAAGAAAACAAAACCAAAGCATTGAACCCTGGGAGAGTCCCACCGCTGAAGCTGCTGTAAATCTGAACTCCTATTTATTTGTACATGTTACTCCTGGCAAAGATGCCGACCGTCATCTTGCTTTAATTACTGTGTTTGTACATCCTTTTCTTCAGGGCTAGAGAGTGTTTTCCAGAAATCCCCTCCCAGATTTCTTGTGCTTTGTTAAATTGTGTTTAAAAAAAAGCTTTACTTCATTTAAAAAAACAAAACACAGAGGCCTAAAACCCTCCCGCTTCCTCTGGTTTCTCTTTTCCCACACAATCAGGTGCCCAGACTTGGGTGGCCTACAGAAGCCTTTGGCACCGAGATTCCATTTTAACCATATTTCTTCCAATGACGCTGTTTGTTGCAGTCACTGTACTAAATATTACTATTGAATTCAGGCTCCACACATGTGTTGTAACTTAATAGTTTATTAATCTGGTTATACACAACTTTTTAGCATCAAGTCTCTGTGGCCATAATGGGCCACGGATTGGGCAGCCAGAGATTGGGCAGCAGTGCTCACCCCATGAACTGGTTGTTTAACTTTGACACACATAACCTAATCTGCCCTGTCAGTTTAGCGACCAACCAAAAATTGGGTTGTGACCCACTAGTGGGCCACAGACCCAAGGAGGAACCGTCTTCCCCTGCATTGCAACCCCAATTCTAATCCTCTCCAAAGCTGCTATTACCCACAGAGAAGAAAAAACTCCTGTGAAACTCCTTGCCACAGGAAGTAGTGATGGCATCTGGCCTAAATGTCTTTAAATTGGACAAATTTATGGAAGAAAAGTTCATCACAGGTTACAAGTCATGGTAGGTATGTGCAAGCTCCTGGTTTTAGAGGTAGGCTGCCTCTGATGCCAGATGCAGGGGAGGGCACAAGGACTCAGGTTGTGTCTGTTGTCTTGTGTGCTCCCTGAAGCATTTGGTGGGCCACTGTGAGATACAGGAAGCTGGACTAGATGGGCCTTTGGCCTGATCTAGTGGGCTGTTCTTATGTAACAAACTTATGGGCTGAAATAGTTAGACTCTTCTCCCTCTGCACCACATACCTGATTCAAATCCTCCCCCTTCCTGCTTGCTATAAAATAAAATTGCACTGGGGAAGGGGGAGGAGAACTGCAATATAATGTGTAGTTTGGCCTTGGAATCTGTTAAATCTATATGAGACTGGAAAATAATTTTTAAGAGAGGTGAAAGTGCGTTGAGAGTGGCAGAGCTGAGTTCCACAGACCAACCACACACTGAGGAAAGAATTATTTTCTTTTGTCTGTTCTAACTCTCCCAACACTCAATTTTAGCGGATGTCCCCTGGTTCTGGTGTTATGTGAGAGTGTAAAGAGCATCTCCCTATCCACTCTGTCCATCCCCTGCATAATTTTATATGTCTCAATCATGTCCCCCCTCAGGCGCCTCTTTTCTAGGCTGAAGAGGTCCAGACGCCGTAGCCTTTCCTTATAAGGAAGGTGCTCCAGCCCAGTAATCATCTTAGTCGCTCTCTTTTGCACCTTTTCCATTTCCACTATGTCTTTTTTGAGATGCGGCGACCAGAACTGGACACAATACTCCAGGTGTGGCCTTACCATCGATTTGTACAACCGCATTATAATATTAGCCGTTTTGTTCTCAATACCTTTTCTAATGATCCCAAGCATAGAATTGGCCTTCTTTACTGTTGCCGCACATTGAGTCGACACTTAAATCGACCTGTCCACCACCACCCCAAGATCTCTTTCCTGATCTGTCACAGACAGCTCAGAACCCATCAGCCTATATGTGACTGAATACATGCACCGTGATCCCTATTTCAGACCTCCTACAAAATCGAGCCTCTGTCCCTTGATGTCATTAGCTATGGCCCAGTAAGGCCACAGTTGTATCCAGACTTTATGAAAAGACCAAAAACTGGTGCAAGCTAATCATACCATACAGTATGGGTGAGCAACTGCAGGATGAATATTTATATTATTTATTTATTTTTAACATTTTTATACCGCCCTTCCTCCAAAGAGCTCAGGGTGGTGTAGACAGCTGCTCCCCATCTTTTGTCCTCACAACAACCCTGTGAGGTAGGTGAGGCTGAGAGAAAGTGACTGGCCCAAGGTCACCCAGGAAGCTTCGTGGCTGAGGGGAGATTCGAACCTGGATCTTCCAAGTCAGAGTTCACCTCTCAAACCAGGACACCACCCGGAATATGAGAAAAAAATGTAAAGAGGAAGTAGTAGAAAGAAAGTCCACCTCAAGGTCTAAAAAGCGCTGAAAGGAACTACTCCCCCGGGGAAAGAGCAAATTGTTCTTGTCTCCACCCATCCTTTGCAATCTGCTTTTATGACCTCTTTTCCTCTTACTCTAAAATGCTGATGCCACTAGCAAGGTGTGATCAGAGTGTGGTTGCACCTATACAAATATTTTCACTATGTGCTGCAATCCCATGGGACGTAGCCTCCAAAAGTTGACTTGGAAAGGATGAATACAAGAATCCGCGCACATTTACTGTATGTGGCCCAACCCAGACCAAAGTCCTTTCGTCAAAGCTCTTTGGGAAAACCTGTGACGCAGGAATCCCAAACAATCTGCAGGGCGAGGATGAGTAATTTCCTTGCCTTGTGACTGCAGGGCCTTCTTCCTACAGCAGTGTTTATTTAGCTGACTAGCTTTTCAATAGATAATCATGAGTCAAGTAGGCTCTTACTCTGTGAACTGTGCTGTTGATGCCCAGCAATCAATCCAGTTTCCAGGAGAAATGGGGAGAGCCAACACCCTCCCCATTATGCCAGAGGTTCCCTCCGCTTCCTGCCCACTTTGATGCTTCTGAGACCAAGAACCGGATAATAGCTCAAGGCATCAGTGTCCTCGGTGGAGGCGTTTGCAGAGAATTGTGGCACTCGAATCCCTCAAAGAACCTTTGGGAATTTTGTCTGTAATTTCTTAATAACCAGATTGTGACGCAGCCGTAAGGTTCGTTTCAGTGAATTGATTCCAACTGTCAGAATGCAACTTCCAGCTCATGTAATCCCCTCATGTCCCAAACATCCTACTGCACTGATAATCGATGCAATGTTTATTGTAGGGCCAAGCTATTTGGAGTTTGAATGACATTTCTATCTGAAAGAGGGGCAATTTGGATCAGAGCTCTGGCATGGGGTGAGGAGAGATAACACAGGCCCACAAAATTGAGGGTCAGAAAAGTTTTTCCCAAACTTTATGGTGGTTTGATATGAATTTGCGGTGCCAATTCCAAAAATGGATTCCGTTTTGCCCTCTCACTTCTAGTTTTGGAGCTATAGCATAGCCTCAGTGAATGGTTCAAGCAGCTTCCTCATGAGGAAGCCATGGTGTAGGCTTCCTCATGAGGAAGCTGCTTGAACCATTCACTAAAGAGGTGATGCCGTGTCTCCAGAACTAGACATGATAGGACAGAACAGATGCCATTTTTGGAATCAGCACCCCAAATATACCCAGGAATTGGTGTATCAGTCACCAGTGCAAATAACATTATTTACAGACAGGTCAGCTGTAAGGGTCAAAGATGCTTAGCCCACCACTCTTTGCTCCTACATTCTTCCCTTTCTTCAGGGAGTGGGGAGAGGCAAAGTAGAGGCGAATAGGCAGATGAATGTGGGTGACCCCACCAATCTGCAAACTGAGGCAACCATCTCAGTAGTCTTCATGAATGGGCCATCCCTGCTTCTACGACTGGTAAGAAGCTTTGGGAAAAGTGATTTGAACTGGGGGTGTGGCACAACTGCCAAGGACTAGACTCGCCTTTCCCGATGCTGTGCCACCAATTCAAATCAGCCCCCTTGCGTCTACTTTTTGACAAAGATGTCCTGCGTCCCAACCAGAGTTTGGCCTCTAAGGTTGCATGTAGGTCCACTGTACAGTTCCACTTGAAACTTTATCTTGAATTGGTCCACTGAAATGAATAGAAATTGTGCAAAACCAGAGCTGCACAATTTTGCGACTTACACTTGTAAATGGTTTTACAACTTGTTTTTCTCATCCCCTGCTCCTACGCCTTCAGCTACCACCCAATGGGAATTTCCCCCATTACATTTCCTTATTGTTTCTTGGGTTGGCTCTGCCCTGTATTCCACACTTCCTGAATTCCAGTTGAACGAAGAGCATTTCTCTAATTAATTCCAGTTTGCTGCAGGCTTTAGCTCTCTCCATTCTTTTGTGCCTTTGCTTTGCTATGTGTTCAGGGGGCCCGGATGTCATAACCAGAAAAGAGGACCCCCAAAATGTAGGACATCCGAGAAAAGTGTAGGACATGACAAAATAAAAGCTAAAAACACTCATATATGGATTTCATGTGATTAATTTAAACATATTACTTATTAAATTTAAAACTATATTATATATAATTTATCACAAAGGTTATTAATTGCAAGAAGACTATGCGCTACCTGCTCACAGGGAAAAAGAGGACATTTGGTCACGCTGTCTGTGTTGCTCATGCAAGTGTCCCATAATAAATAATTGCAAAAAAAGAAAAAATCAGTGTGTGTGCATGTGACAGCATTGTTTTGGTTGCACTGTTTTACTAACAGAGAGAGAAGGAGAAAGATGTAAAGGAACTGACTTCTGTAGGAAACCATGTACACCTGTTGCTCTGTACAGCATCTCAAGCAAGGTTTCTTGCTGACTGATTTCATGCCCTCAAAGCAACTTCAATGTAAGTTGCTTTGAGGGCAAGTTAAAACATAGATGTAGATTATGGTTTGGTCAAATGGTCTCAAATGCCATTTCAGCCCTAATTAGGGTGGTAACAGACTAGAAAGTGGGGGGTCAGACAAAATTCCTTTCTTTCATCTTTCTTTATTGTGACTGCCTGTGTTTTGGGGCAGCAATGATGGGAGACCGCCAGGGAATACCCGGTGCTGTAGGCTTATACCATAGTCTTTCGAGACTGAAGGTTGCCAACCATGATGTGAGAAATCACAGTGGCTGCCATATTTTACCCAGAAGCCCCCCATGTGATGCTATGTCATGAGGATTTCTTGGGAAAATGGTGGTCACCAGCAATGAAGAAGGCACATCATTCCACGCTGCTGTCACCACCTGAAATAGGTTTTTCAGCCTCCCAAGTTCAATTCCCCCCCCCCAAATCTTTTAAATGCCCCTCATTTCTGCCACCTACAATGGGGAAGAAGGCATTTTCAGCTCTGCTCCTGGCATAAATTATATAAATAGGCAAGTACTGAAAATAGACATTCTTCCCCTGCTTGCTCTCACATAAGTAAACCTCTGCTAAATGTGAGTCGCAGCTCTTTCAAAATAAATACAGCCAGATTTACTGTGGGATTAAGCATTCCATGAAATATTTTTCAGTTTAAAAACCCCCAAAAAACTGGTGGAGAACAAACTGTGGAACAGGATATGAATACAACATGCAAAAGATTGCATGGGGTGTGGGGGCTGTGCCTTAGGCACAGAGCACCTGCCTTACATGCAGAAGGTCCGAGATGTAAGCATTGTCAGGTCGGATAAAAACCCATCTCCGAAGCCTTGCTGGCAATAAATACAGGCAATAATGTTGTGAGCTAGATGGATCACTGTTCCTGAGACAGAGGTGACACTTCAGTCAATGGGTTGGGGTCTCCAGCATCAAGCCCTGGTGTGAAAATGGAGCAGTGAAAACACACAACAATATCTCTGTTTTTATTAGTAAAATGCAGGAGGATATGTAATAATACCTGATCATCATATTTTTTTCACATTTTTTTATACAGCCCTGTCTCCAAGTAGCTCACAGCTGTGTACATGGTTCCTTCCCTCCTTTTGTCTTCACAACAACCCTGTGAGGTAGGGGAGGCTGAGAGATAATGATTGGCCCAAGGTCACCCAGGAAACTTCATGACTGAGCAGGCATCTGAACCTGGACATTCCAGGTCTAAGTCCAATTCCCAAACCATTACACCATCCTGCCTCTCCAGGACGGACAGCATCTTATCATATGTTAATAAAATAAGAACATAAGAAGAGCCCTGCTGGATCAGGCCAAAAGCCCATCTAGTCCATCTTCCTGTACACGCTGGGTAAAGAAATATTTTCTTCTGCTTCTCCTAACTCCCAACACTCAACTTTTGTGGATGTCCCCTGGTTCTGGTGTTATGTGAGAGGGAAAAGAAAGTCTCTCTATCCACTCTGTCCATCCCCTGCATGATTTTGTATGTCTCAATCATGTCCCCCCCTCAGGCGCCTCTCTTCTAGACTGAAGAGGCCCAAACACTGTAGCCTTTCCTCATAGGGAAGGTGCCCTAGCCCCATAATCATTTTGGTTGCTCTCTTTTGCACCTTTTCCATCTCCACTATATCCTTTCTGAGATGTGGCGATCAGTACTGGATGCAATACTCCAGGTGTGGCCTTACCATTGATTTGTACAACAGCATTACAATATTAGCTGTCTTATTCTCAATGCCTTTCCAAATGATCCCAAGCATGGAATTAGCCCTCTTCACTGCACGTTGGGTCTACTACACTTTCATCGAGCTATTATCCCTGTTTGCAGGACTCCTGAGTCACCATTTCCCAGTTGCCTCCTTAGTATAAAACACTCAAAACGTACTTCATTACTCTGCAGCATATATCGGATTTCTGCACTGAGGTCACTATCATTCAAACACAGGATGACCTGAATTTTATCCACTTGTACAAGTCTAATATTTTCTCAGGAAATAAGCTACTTGGTTTTATCAGCAACTTGCAACTAATCTTAAATCTCAGGATTAGAAGCAGACAGAATTGATGCTAAGTACTTGTACATACAGATGTATTTTCCATAATATTATTACATTTTCTTTTGGTAGGTTGGTGAGAGCAACAAAGAGCCTTGGCTCACCAAATCCACCGGCAATATAGTCTTAAGGATAAGATCATGGCAAAACACTAGCCCTATCTCATGCATTTTCAGTTAAGTGATGATCTCAAATCACTACAGCAGCTAGCTATCCGAGGAATCACATCTGGTACAGAGCATCAGAACTGCCATTAAGCTGATCTACATCTGCTTCTTCTTTCATTCATTAGGCTTCATCCGGTGCATTTAGTTTTAATCTGCCAGCTCCCCCACCCTCTGCCCTCTCTGCTATCTAATTGTGTATCCATGGCCTGTGCCTTACTCAGTCAGTAGAATTTGAGGGATAGAATCCTGAAGAGGTGGAAGAGGTGAAGAGTAGGAAACATATGTTTCATTTGCATATTAAAGGTCTCTGATCCAATGTCTAGAGGTATCTCCAGGTAGGGCCAGGAAAACTTCATGTTTTAAAACACTGGAGAGAGGTTACCTACCAGTGGAAACAGTATTGATCTGAATGGAAAAATGGTTTTACCCAGAAGAAGATAGTTTCCTAGGTTGAGGTGGAATGGACTGCACCACTTCAGACCACTGGTGCAGAACATCACCTTTGAATGTTGTTCTCCTACTTTATAAATAGTACATAAGAACATAAGAACAGCCCCACTGGATCAGGACATAGGCCCATCTAGTCCAGCTTCCTGTATCTCACAGCGGCCCATGAAATGCCCCAGGGAGCACACCAGATAACAAGAGACCTGCATCCTGATGCCCTCCCCTGCATCTGGCATACTGACATAGCCCATTTCTAAAATAAGGAGGTTGCACATACACATCATGGCTTGTAACCCGTAATGGATTTTTCCTCCAGAAACTTGTCCAATCCCCTTATAAAGGAATCAAGGCCAGATGCCCTCACTACCTCCTGTGGCAAGGAGTTCCACAGACCAACCACACGCTGAGTAAAGAAATATTTTCTTTTTATATAAATATTTTCTTATTTTCTTATAGTCTGCAGGGATGGGCACTTGACTCGGAATGACTCGATAAGTTGCACAAAAATGCTGTTTTTGGCGACTCAAGTTGACTTGAGTCATGGAGGTCACAGATTCCAACTCAAATTGCGATTTGGGGTCAGTTACTCTAAAAAAGAGTTGGCACAAGAAATGACTTGAGTCCCAACTCTCTTGTGTGTGTGTATTCTCTTGCCTGCTACAGTCGCTCTTTGGCTTGTGAATCCAATAACCATGAAGGCCCAGGGACACAGCTGCGGGGCTAAAGCTGCTGCAGAAGTATGTTTTGGTGCATACTTTCCATTCTCGTGTGAGCCAAACACACTAATTTTCTGCAATGAATTTTCTATATTCCAAAGACTTTAGAGAGACTTAGGAGCATGTTTGGTTTTCCACGTTACTGTATCTACCTGCCAATGTTGCATGGTCAGGTTGACCTGGGTTCCGCATCAAGATGCCTGGTAGACCTGGGCTCCTAAGACTATTCTGGCTGTCAGTACCCTCCCCCTGCCCTATTTTGCCCCTATTCTCCCTATTCCCCATTGCCTCTCTCCCCCTTTGGAAAGGGGCCCAAAAGAAACTTTGTATCCCCTGCTAAAATTCCTCTCAGAGGCCCTGTGAGGACTAAAGGGGGTGGCACCATGTACACCACGCTGAGCTCCTTAGAGGAAGGGAAGTTTTGAAATGTGAAAAATAGATAATAAATGGATTGAAATATTTTGACAACAAAAACCCAGGGTTTGTCAGTTATCCCAGTGTCTTTGCATTAACTGGCCAGAAAGTTGGAAGATGGGAATAGCTGTAATTCTTACTGCGCAACAGAGGAGAATCCTGCTCATTTTCCCATATACTTTCACAGAGGTAAAAAGGCAGGGGATTTACTTTTGTTTTCTTCTTTTTCTTCTTAATGAAAACTGAAAATCCAGAGAAGAGTCTTGGAACATCCCTGAGGGGCTGGCCTCCCAGGCTCTCTGATGCTGACTCACTGCCATTCACTGCATTTCCACAGAATGACCCTGCAGAATACCTTGCAGAGGTCTGCTAATCCATCCAGCTTTGCTGTTTCCTTAGCAGTGGCGTCACTAGGGTTTGCGTCACCCAGTGCGGGATGCCAGCGCGTCACCCCCCATGCAGATGGTGATGTACCATCACTCCGCCCCCACTGGTTTTTGGGCTGTACCTTTTGATAGAACACATTCTGCATAAAATTACACATTGATTGATATATAACATGATGGTATTATTCCTCCAAACTGTGAATTTAGTGATTTTGGTCACTAGTGGTGTCACACCCCCCCCCGGGTGTCAACTTACTAATATCTTATTGCAGCAGTTCTCAAACTTTTAGCACTGGGACCCACTTTTTAGAATGACAATCTGTCCAAGACCCACCAGAAGTGATGTCATGGTGGAAGTGACATCATCAGGCAAATTAAAATAAATAAGTATAAATAATTAAAGTAAAACAAATAATTAAATAAGCAGAAGCCAGCCCTGGTCCACCAAGTGAATTTCCTCTGTAGCCTGCCTGCAATAACACCTCCCCCTCCAAAATTAGTAAGGTTAAGATGCAGAATTGGACAAGTTTCTGGAGGAAAAATCCATTACGGGTTTCAAGCCATGATGTGTATGTGCAACCTCCTGATTTTAGAAATGGTCTATGTCAGAATGCCAGATGCAAGGAAGGGCACCAGGATGCAGTCGTTGAGACATACAAAATTATGCAGGGGATGGACAGAGTGGATCGAGAGATGCTCTTTACACTCTCACATAACACCAGAACCAGAGGACATCCACTAAAATTGAGTGTTGGGAGAGTTAGAACAGACAAAAGAAAATATTTCTTTACTCAGTGTGTGGTTGGTCTGTGGAACTCCTTGCCACAGGATGTGGTGATGGCATCTGGCCTGGAGGCCTTTACAAGGGGATATGTTCTTATGGTATGTGACTGCATTTGGGGAAATGTGACAGATCTACATAAGAACATAACTTTTCTATAAGATAAGAACATATCTGAACTTTTATCAGGTGACTGTCTATGCTTTTATTAATGATAGTAAATGGGACTTACTCCTGAGTAAGTGTGGGTAGGATTGCAGTCTAGGATTGTTAAAAAATTTTCTGCTTGATCATGCCACTTCCAGTCATGACATCACTTCCAGTGGGTCCTGACAGATTCTCATTCTCAAAAGTGGGTCCCACTTTTAAATATGTGAGAACCACTGTGCTAGTGGGTCAAACTATTTGGGGAGCCATCTAGATGGACCCCTGGCTTGCATCAGTGTGGCCCCCTTATATGTGTCTCATTGCTCTGACCTTGAACAGCAGACAGATCTAGGATTCAGGGGGAGTCAGTCAGGTGTTACATGACTACTGGCCACGTGCTGAGGAAAAGAACACATTAGGCAGAAGGAAGACGGATGGGAAAGGGAGGGCCACAGGAGAGGAATTCCATTCAAAGAACAGCAGAGAGGAAAGGCTGAAGGAGGGGTTGTCTTCCCCCCCCCCCAAGTGTCCTTAAGCATTGTAATCAACTGGCTTCAGAGCCTGAGCAAGGCCCACAGCACAGCTCCCAGGGCCGTTACCTGGGACTTACCTTCTGACTTACCTTCATAACTGTTGTTTCCAAAAGAGCCAATCAAGCTGTGATTAATCATGAGAGACATGAGTTTGCATAAGCTTAAATTCACTTTTCTGTTCACATTACAAGGATGAAACATATGAGTGGAGCCAGATCTCCAGTGACCTTAAATACTTCCTGGAGCGCAATACATAAGCCACTGAAGCATTCTCTAGCCAAGAGAAATCAGACCAGAGAAGACAAGCTAATCATGGTCTGGTGAGCTTCCTTCCCTCCCCCTGCCCCATGACATGCCATGAAAAGGAAAAAGGAAATTACATGTGGTGAGAGCGGAAGGAAATTTCCTGCAAGTTATACATTGTCTCCTTTGTGCCAGTTTGTGATTGTAAGTCATTTGGGGCAGGGAATGTCTTTTTATTCTAGGTAAAGCCTCATCTACATGGATGGCACTAGTGTATACATTAGTCACCATCAGCTTACTGCTCTAAGCCTTCCTACCACTTCCACCAGCATCCCACACTGGGCATGGATAACCTGAGATATTTATTAATTGGAGCATCTACAGAAGGGCTTCCTTACACACAGCAATCCCAGGAGTGACTTTAGCGATCCTGAAGCCAATTAAACATCTATTCTACCCCATTCTTCCCTGCTGATTATGGAATGTAGCCTTCAGCTGTAGCAGTCACTGAAAGTGGTCAGGCAGGAGCTGTTCTTTTTCAAAGGAGTGGTCAAGCATGCTGGGAAGGAACACAGTGCCTCAGGCCTTGCTGAATTGCCTTGCTTCTCCTGGGTCACCAGGATGGCTTGTTAAACGATTTATGGAGTCAGCTCCTTTGGCTTTTGCCCTGTTCCAGGCAGGGCTTGGAATTCATCAAAGGAGCATAAGAGCATAATAAGAGCCCTGCTGGATCAGGCCAAAGGCCCATCTAGTCCAGCTTCCTGTATCTTACAGTGGCCCACCAAATGCTTCAGAAAACGAACAAGACACAACCTGCATCCCGGTGCCCTCCCTTGCATTTGGCATTCTGAGATAGCCTACTTCTGAAATCAGGAGCTTGCACATACCTATCATGTCTTGTAACCTGTGATGGACTTTTCCTCCAGAAATTTGTCCAATCCCCTCTTAAAGGCACCTAGGTGAGATGCCATCACCGCTTCCTGTGGCAAGGAGTTCCACAGGTTAATTACCAACTGGGTAAAGAAATATTTTCTTTTGTCTGTGCCAACTCTCTGGACACTCAATTATAGTGGCTGTCCCCTAGTTCTGGTGTTGTGCAAGTGGGAAAAGAGCGTCTCTCTATCCACTGTGTTCATCCCCTGCATAATTTTAAACCTGGCCCCAAAAAAGCAACATGAAGAGGGCAGGGGAAAACAGATATTGATGTTGCTGTGACAGTGTGTGACAGGCAAGTGGCAGCTATTGCAAGTGAATTCCAGTGAGGCATGTGCACACTTGTGTATGCACATGAGAGCGGCATATTAAGAGTGCATCAGGTGACTGATAGATTAGGAGATTGAATAGATGCTCCAAATTTAAAATGTAAAAGTAAAAAAATAATTTAAAGGCTTGTGAAAGATGCAGGCAACAGGTGGCACCTCAGAAGAATTTCCTTCCTCTTTAACAAAGATGGAATGACTTTTTTAGATGGAGCAGATGGATCCATTAGATGGAGCTTTGTTTTGTACCCTGAGGGCATGTGTGTCATCAAACAACCAGTGAAGAACTATTTAGCAAGCATGGTTTTATTTGTGTATTCACAGCCCAAGGCTATGCATGTCTACTCAGAAGTAAGTCCCATTACAGACAATGGAGCTTACTCTCAGGAAAGTGTGGATAGGATTGGGCTGTCAGATTGTTGCAGTGCAAATCAGAAAACGACCAGGATGACTTTAAAGTGATACACTGACTTGAGATTTTTTAATTGCCTGATAGTTCAACATGGGTGTGTGTTGGATGTTTTTTTGTAAATCACCTTGAACATGTTTTTAGTGATCAAAGAGGTGATTTGCAAATAAATATATATCACAAAAGTGACTTTTTTTCCTCCCACCTGAAGTTCCAGCACTTGTCAAATTTTGCTTCCTTTTGTACACGGAGTCAAAGCACATGTGGGTAGGAATATGTGTTAGGAGGCAAGTTCCAACCAGGGCAACAGGCATGGGGGGGAACAGAATTGGGACCGCAGTGTATGTGAAGGAGAACAGCTCTTAACCCTTTTCTCAAATATGTTATTATTTCACATTTCAAATAGCCATTTGAACCAGCTATGAACTAAGCCTGTGAACTAAGGTAGGGCCTGGGAGGTGGTGGCTTCATTTCAAGGGCCTTACAGAAGTTTGTGATATAACAGAAACACACACTGCCACTGCCTGATACTCTGCACCTTACCAAGAGCGCCATGGAAGTGGCTGGCATCATTTTGCTGGTATCATGTTACCATTTGGATAAAATGGGACATATGAGGTTTTCAAGAACAGGCTGGCAAACAATCCAGTCCAGAGGACTTTTTGGAAAAGGAAAACTCTGCACGTGCTCAGAGGCATTTTTGGGAAAGCAAAATTCTGCAGATACTCAGGGGCCTTTTTAGAAGAGCAGAACTTTGCACGTGCTCAGAGGCCTTTTTGAGAAATTCTGTAGATGCTCAGGGGCCTTTTTGAAAGAGCAAAACTGTGCACATGCTCAGAGGCCTTTTTGGGATAGCAAAATTCTGCAGTTGCTCAGGGGACTTTTTGGAAGAGCACAACTTTGCACTTGTTCAGAGGCCTTTTTGAAAGAGCAAAACTCTGCTGAAACTAAGAGGCCTTTTTGGGAGAGCAAAACTCTGCACGTGCTTAGCGGCCTTTTTGGGAAAGCAAAACTCTACACATGCTCAGAGGAATGTAACCTGAACAGTTCGGTATCTAAATTCTCCCAAGGGGCAAAGCCTTTGGAAGACACGTGACCCAGGGGAGGCTGCAGGCCCCCTCCCTGCTGCAGAAGGTGAGAACAGACTGCGCATGCGTAGCGGGACCTGAAGGTAGGGGTGAGAGCTGCGAGGGAGGGGGGGCTCTCGCGGCTGCGACGTCAGAGAACCAGGCGACACACGATTGGCTCGTTCCTTCAAGAGCCTCATTCGACTCCCAGCGCCCAACTCTCAGCCTCTGCACATGCGCACTCCAGGCGGCGGTCTCCTTGACACCTGTGCCGCGCGCGGGGGGGCCGAGAGGAGAGCCGCGGTTGAAACTCTATGGTCAGTCGAGCCAACCGGAAGTGGCCTTTCTGTCAGCGGGCGCCTCTCTCCGTCGCCCTTTTTCCTTCTCCTCTCCTGTTCCCTCCAGCAAAGGAACCACCGAGAGAGAAAGAAAAATCCTTAGACTTGGAAAAAAAAACACGCCTGGGATCTGTGAGGGGGACCGGAAGCGGGCGCGAAAGGGGCGGGCCTTGACCCGGAAGTGGACGCTCCGGGGCCGCCGAGCGGGGGGAGTAGATGGGGAGGAGACGACGACGAGGACGGACCTGAGGCGTGATGGCCGCCGCCAGCTGCAGCAGCCGCCCGGTGTGAGCGCACCTGAGCCCGCCGGAGGACCGAGGCCTCCTCCCGCAGGGGCTGCCTGGGGGGGCCTGACCTGCTCCACTGAAGGGCTCTGGGGGCGAGTCCTGAGGGGCTCCAGAGGGGAGGGAGGAGAGCTGCAGGGGTCTGGGCAGGGCTGGGGGCTGCTCTTGCTGGGGGCAGAGACGGGCTGGGCCTGGGAGGGGCTTCGGCCCCCTTGCTTGGGAGAGGCTGGGGAGTGCTTGAGGCTCCTGGGAGAGGCTCCCCTTGCTGCAGGCAGGGCCTCTGAGCTGAGCTCAGGGAGCTCAGGTGGGAAGGTCTCCTGCCCCTTCAGGCAGGCTTCTTCGGGGGAGGCTGGGGAAGGGCTGAGGCTTCGCTCCACAGGCCCCCCAGGGCCTTTGAGCTGAGCACAGGAAGCCTCAAGGGGGAAGGTGCTCCATCTCCGTCTCGAAGGCCTGCATGAGAAAGGCTGGGGAACAGCTCAGGCTTCATTCCATTGGCTCTCCTTGAGGTCACACAGGGCCTTTGGACTGAGCCTAGAGAACAGGCAGACTCCTAGGAGAGAGGCTGGGGAGTGCTTTAGGTCTCCTGGGAGAGGCTTCTCTTAGGGTCATACAAGGGCTTTGAACTCAGCACAAGTGGGAGGTGCTCCATCTCTGTCTAGAAGGCCTGCATGAGAGAGCCTGGGGAACAGTTTAGGGTTCATTCATTAGGCTCCTTTTAGGGTCATGAATTGAGCATAGAAAGCATAAAGTGGGAAGGTTTTCTATCCCCTTCAGGCAGGCTTGTATGAGGGAGGCTGGGGAACAGTTTAGGCTTCATTCCATATGCTCCCCTTCAGGTCATGCAGGGTCTTTGAATTGAGCATAGAAACAGGCAGATTTCTATGAGAGAGTTTGGGGAACGGTTTAGGGTTCATTCCATAGGCTTCTCTGAGGGTCCTGCAAGGGCTTTGAATTGAGAATCAAGTTGGAAGGTCTTTTATCTCCTTCTGGTAGGCCTGTATGAGAGAGACTGGGGAACGGTGTAGGGTTCATTCCATAGGCTCCCCTTAGGGTCTTGCAGGGACTTTGAATTGAACATAGACTTTTCCACTTTTATGCTTTTTTTTTCCTCTTCAGGCAGGCTTGTATATGAGAGATTGGGGAACAAATTAGGGTTCATTTAATAGCCTTGTGGTAGGGTCATGCAGGGTGTTTGAATTGAGCAGAGAGAGCATCAAGTTGGAAGGTCTTTCCCCTTCTGGCAGGCTTGTATGAGAGAGGTTGAGGAACAGTTTAGGGTTCATTCCATAGGCTTCTGTGATGGTTATGCAGAGTCTTTGAATTGAGCATCAAGTGGGAATGTTGTTTATCCACTTCAGATAAGCTTGTATGAAAGACATTGGGAGATTGTTTAGGGTTCATTGGATAGGCTTCTGTGAGGGTCATGTAGGGTTTCTGAATTGAGCATAAAGCAGGAAGGTCTTGCAGTGGGTACAGAAACTTCATTTTTGGCTGTAGGTTGGTGGGGATAGAGCAGGCCTGATTTGGGTGAGAGGCCCTTCTTTTCCAGAACTCATGAATGGATTCTGGTAGCCATCTTGGACTTTCCTGTAGGTGAAGAGTTCCTCGAATGTGAAGATATTTAGATTTGTTTTGGTAGCTCATGAAACGGGCTGTATAGAGCTTGGAAAGCGAGGCCCTCCATCCAGCGTCGGCTGTGAATTTTTTCTTCCTCCATCTTTTTGGTGTGGTTTTCCATCAAGCATCTCCGATGCCAGAACAAGGCCCCAGAATGAACGGTTTCTCTCTAGGTGAGCTATGTTGGCTCTTCTGCTGTCCACCTTGCCCCAGCCGCATAGCCGCCAAGCTGGCCTTTCTGCCCCCAGAGCCCACGTACACTGTGATGCAGCCGGAACAGCAGGAAGCGGGGGCTGCAGCAGGGACGCCAACGGGTAGCTGCAGCCTGCACTTGACTGAGCGGGCGGACTGGCAGTACTCCCAAAGGGAGCTGGATGCTGTGGAAGTCTTCTTCTCACGCACAGCCCGGGATAACCGGTTGGGGTGTATGTTTGTGCGCTGTGCTCCTTCCAGTCGGTATACACTGCTTTTCTCCCATGGTAATGCTGTTGACCTGGGCCAGATGTGCAGCTTCTATATCGGCCTAGGCTCTCGAATCAACTGCAACGTCTTCTCGTATGACTACTCTGGTTATGGCGTGAGCACTGGTAAACCATCGGAAAAAAACCTTTATGCAGACATCGATGCAGCTTGGCAGGCTCTCAGAACAAGGTAAATAAGCATTGGATGAAGGTGCCTGAGGAAATAGTAGAGGTTATTTCTAATTAAACCTTTTGGATTGGCTACTTAAATATCATTTCTCCATGTAGTAGAGTGGAATGGTCCTATCTTTGTACCC